>NC_081566.1:62181539-62547126 GCF_022355385.1 Mustela nigripes
AGGAAGCAGGCTCCCTGCTGAGCAGAGAGCCCGATGTGGGACTTGATCTCAGGACCCTGAGATCATGATCTGAGTTGAAGGCAGCAGCTTAACCCACTGAGCCACCCAGGCGCCCCGGATATTTTAAAATTTAATGGAATTCTAAAATGAAAAATTATTATTAAAAAATAAAAATGGATTACTATTTCTAAAAACAGTTACAGTAATTCACTTGGATAATATATTTAGATCATAAAGTTTTGCTTTCTTAAAACCAGCCAATAGACAGATTAATCACAATGAATGTTTGGTCATTGATTGTGATGGTGAATTTTTTATGTCAGTCTGATTGGACCACAGGGTACACAGATATTTAGTTAAACATTATTCTGGATGTTTCTATGAAAGAATTTTAGATGAGATTAACATTTAAAGATTTATTTATTTATTTTAGAGAGGAGAGGGGTATAGGGAGAGGAAGAGAAGCTGATTCCTCACTAAGCATATAGCCTGAGGTAGGGCTTGATTCCATATCCTTGATATTATGACCTGAGCTGAAATCAAGAATCAGATGCTTGGGGTTCCTGGGTGATCTACTTTTGGCTCAAGCCGTGATCGCAGAGTCCCTGCTCTGCCTGCCACTCCACCTGCTTGTGCTCTCATTCTCTCTCTGTCAAATAAATAAATAAAATCTTTTTTAAAAAGTCAGATGCTTAACCAACTGAGCTACCTGGACACTGTATGAATTTAACACTTAAATGGTTGGCTGAGTAAAGCAGATTGCCCTCCCCAATGTAGGTGGGCCCTATCTGATCAGTCGAAGGCCTGAATAGAACAAAAGTCTTCCCCTCCTACAAGTAAGAGATAATTCTCCTGCTCGATGGCCTTTGAACTGGGACATGGGCTCTGCAGATTTCGGACTTGCCAGCCTCCATAATTGCATGAACCAATTCTTTATAATAAATCTCTACCTCCATCTTTATCTCTATCTCTGCATTTGTGTCTACATGTCTCCTAGTTACTCTGTATCTCTGGAAAACTCTAAAGTACTGGTCTTATGTTATGTAGTTGAAAATGTGGAAACTTGGAGAACTGATATTTTCAGTCATCATACACATGATATAGCCATTGTAAAATACGTAAGAATAAAAAGCCAGTCACACTCTCACTCAATCCTCCTTAAAATTCTGTTTCTTTATCAAAAGATTGTTATGATTGTTTTCCCTTGGGCATATTTCTCTGATTTACAACTATTCAGAGAACATAAATTCACACACTTAGTTCTGTCCACCTAAACAGAATTATATTATGCACATTGCCTTGTGAATGTCTTAGACCTTTTTTTTTTTTTTTTAAAAGACTTAACTAATTTATTTGACAGAGAGAGACACAGGGAGAGAGGGAACACAAGCAGGGGCAGAGAGAAAGGGAGAAGTAGGCTTCCCACTGAGCAGAGAGCCCGATGTGGAGTTTGATTCTAGGACCCTGAGATCATGACCTGGGCTGAAGGCAGCGGCTTAACCGACAGCCATCCAGGTGCTCTTGTCTTAGAGCTTAATGTGTGTAAATATACATTTGTCTTATTCTTTTTATTTTATTTTAAAAAAGTGAAATCCTTATTTATTTGAGAGAGAGCAAGAGAGAGTGAGCACAAGCGGGGTGGGGGTGAGGGAGAGAATCTCAAGCAGACTCCCTGCTGAACGTGGAGGCCGATGTGGGGCTGGATCTCATGACCCTGAGATCATGACTTGAGCCAAAATCAAGAGTTGGATGCTTAACTGACTGAGCCACCCAGGCGCCCCCATCTTACTCTTTTTAAAGGTTTCTTAATATACTGTAGTATAGAATCAATACACCATTTCCCCCCAACTCTTTGCTACTAATTAACAGTTTGGCTATTTCTAGTTTTTTACTGAACATTGCTGTAAGGAAGAATCTTACCTATCTTTGGGCGTTTGTGAAAGTGTTTTTGGTGCATGAGAGTATTTCTGTTGGATAAATTCAAAGAGGGGACCTGCTAGGTCAAAGGGTGTGAGTAATCATGTGTTAATGATTGTTGGGGTGGCTGGGTGGCTCAGTTGGTTAAGCGTCTGCCTTCAGCTTGGGTCATGATCCCAGGGTCCTAGGACTGAGTTCCGCGGGAGCCTGCTTCTCCCTCTGCCTATCACATTCCCCACCTCATGCTCTCTCCCTCCCTCCCTCTCTCTTTCTCAAACAACTAAATTAAATAATAATAAAAAAAGAATCATTTAAAAAATTGTTGTTTAAGTGCCTTCTAATGAATTATCAGAACGAAAGGTGGTCCTAGGGACTCCAAACTTATAGTGGGTGGTCTGGGGGACTCGTGAACTTTAGTTGGGCTATACTAGAATAACTTAGACTCAGTGAAAGATGATGGAAGTATGATTCGAGAAAAGGAAGGATGAGAGGGTGGGGGTTGGTGAACATTTAATTCCTGGATGGCCACTGACTTTTCAATGTCCCCAACTTACAGAGACCTGGAGATTATGCAGGGAATGTGGGGCTATGGGAGTCTCTGAATTTATGTGGCCTCTGTAGGGTCTTGGGTGTTCATGCTAAAGTGGCTGAATTACACAGAGGGACCCTCTGTACAGGACCCTGCAGGGCAGGATATAAATCCCATGGAGGCAGGATCATCACGCTGTAGCTCACCAGAGTATCTCATGATATGCTTTCTTTAGGAAGTCATTCATTCTTTCAGCACTCAGCACTCTGTGACCAACTACTAAGCACCAGACACCAGGCCAGGTTCTGGAAACACTAACGAGAGCACAGACTTCAGGATGAAGCGGTCGGGGCAGGCAGGGCAATGTGTAGACTGTAACTGAGCTCAAGAGGTTCACTGCTTGGGGTGCATGAAATGGAATACAACCCAAGGCAATGTTGAAAGCGAAGAACTTTTCATTACTTATTATAAGTAAGGAGACAGGGAAATAGCTCTCAGCGTGCTGTCTCCCGTGGGGTTAGTACAGGATGCTTTCACTCAGTGCATTAGGAGACAGGAGCTCATTCACTGTGTTAGGAGACAGGAATGGGGATCTTACAAAAGCAGGCTGTTCAATGGCACAAGCCTAGCATGTCAGCATTCTGGTGCATACATCATACGTTCAAAAAGTGGCAGAAAACCGCCTGTAGGAGGAGATGTTAGTATTCTAATGAGCTACAGTTAACTTCAGGACAACTCAGGGGGGCTTCTGCAAAGGTCCTCAGCTCCAATCCAAGTCAATGACTCATATAAGGGGCTATCAGGGGGGACACATCTAGCAAGGGGCTCTCAGATGAAACATCTAGTTGGGCATCTCTTTGGCTAGAACTGTTGGTTCTGCAAAACGAAACACATTCCTTCCTTGCTTTTGCCCCTTCCCCTCCTCCCTTTTGCTGATAGCTTTCAGCTCTTATTTGAGTAACTTCCCGTTGCATTCTAGCTAACAAGACCACAAGACAGAATGATATGTCTGCTCCCAGTTCAGCGTCCAGGGAATGGTAGGTATCCCTGCGACGCGTGGAGAAAGGGTAGAGCCGGTGTTGGGGTCAGGATCAGTGAAGCAGATGAACAAATGTTTATGCTTTGAACTGTTGGAGTTCGTCCTCGATCTGTCGTAGCAGGAGATGTACCTTACTTACATGGTGCATTATGTCATAAGCGGGACTTCTCAAAGTCAAGGGCATGGCCAGATAGGCTCTGCGGAAGCTCTGCAGGGGTGAGGGACTGCCCCTTGGCAGAGCGGAATAACCATGGAGCCAGTGGGAATAAGTGATGCAGGACTTAAAATAAAAATAACATGAAAAGAAGGAAAAGAGGGGCCCCTGGGTTGCTCCGTTGCTCAAACATCAAAGTCTTGATTTTGGCTCAGGTCATGTTTTCAGGGTCATGAGAGCTAGACTCCCTGCTCAGCCGGGAGTCTTTTGGAGATCTTCTTTCTCCTCCCTCTGCCCCTATCCCCACTTGCTCTCTCTCTCTCTCAATCAATCAATCAATCTTAAAAAAAAAAAAAAAAAGAAAGAAAAAGAAAAAGAAAAGAAAACGGCACTTACTTGTGTCCAGAATTCTTTTTCGTGCGCACTTTCAGCTACAGTTATTGATTTGAGGAATCAAATCACAAGTTATTGATTGTGAGAAACACAAGCCAAGGACTGACCCCACAGGCTGAGAAAGCAACTTGGCCAGGGTCACGCAGGTTGTTAAGTCGCTGAACTGTCCCTCTAGTCTCCAAATCTGTGCTCTGTCCAGAGCACCCTGCTTTCTTCACTGGTAGCGGAGGCTGCCGTCGGCCTCCCGTGAGCCCAGCCTCGGATGGGGTCATTGGAAATGGATCAAAGAATGGGAAAAAAGAAGAAGGGCTGACCGGAAGGGAACTGAAAGTATTTGCAGCTGAGGGGAAAGCAGAAGAAAGAAAAAAAAAATCAAGGAGCCCTGGGGTATGGCCTTAAAGCAAATGCTTTCTGGGAAGGTGGGGAGCCCCTACCTCTCCCCCTCTGTGGGGGCCTAAGAAGGGTCAAAGCTTCCTGGCCTTCGTGGAGTGCAGAACCGAAGTGTGCACAGGGGAGGACAGCAAAGATGAGTTCGGTTGCTGTCTGGGTGAGAGAAGGCAAGAGAAGGAAGAGAGAAGCACCGTGGGAAAGTGGAAGAGGAAAGGAGGGAAAGTAGAAGCACAGACAGGAGATGAGCGAAAGCAAATCCACGTAAAGACATTTCAGGTTGCAGGTGCGTAAACCTGGCTATCCACTCACACAGCCTCCCCGGGGTCTTAGATCTTCCTGGGGTCCCTGCTCCTTTCCTTCAACATGCACCCCCTTACCCAGGGCTCCACTTCTCAGCCACACCCTCCAGCCCCCTCCTCCCACGTTCACTGTGCCTGTTGGAATGGGACTGTCTGAGATAATGACTCTTTGGTCCCCTTGCCTACGGGCGGTTTCTCCATATTGCCAGCAGGATGGAGACAGCCGGAACATTTCTTCACCTCTGTCCCTGAAGGAGGCAGCCTGACCGGGGCAGAGCGAGGACAGGATTTTGAAGCTGGTTTTGTGAGTCACTGAGAACCCAGCACCCGCCCACTTGAGGCCAAATTTGAAAGTTCAGCTTGTGAAGTGTAGGACCACGTCCAGGTACTGGGGCTTTCTCCGTGGCCTTGCTCGCTCTCAGCTGCTGAGAACAGCCTTGAGTTGAGGAAATTGTGGCCGGACAAACAGCGAGGCAGTTCTGCTCCGCGTCAGCCTCCAGCTGGCGGGTTGCTGCTGAGCCTGGGCGGGAGCAGAGCGTCCGGTGGGCGAGGAGCCGGCCGACCACTCCGTCCTCTGGGGATGCTGGGACAAGCTCTCGTCCTCACACTCCTCCTGCTCCTCAACGGGCATCAGGCCCAAGGTAAGGAGGCCCAGCCTGGCATGCGGTGGGGGATAGCATGGACTTGGGGCCAGAGCCCCCAGCCAGGGAGAACAGAACCCACAGCCCCTGGATTATGCCATTTCCAAGGTCACCTGGAAGGGCGATGTTGAGCTGCTCCTGACAGCTCTGGCTAGGGCACAGCAAACAGGCTGGCAGCAGGTTGGGAGGTCCTCGAGAGGGGGGTCTGGCCATGACTTCAGGAATCCAGGTGGCCTGGGGCAAGGAGACTCCTTTCCCCGGGCCTCAGTTTATCTTTCTGTGTAATGGGGAGAAAGTGTCCTCTCTGCTGATTGTAAGATGGACAAAGGAAATATCTCTAAGTGGCGGGATTACCAGCAGAGAGAAGTGGTCCCTGGGCTTGGGTTTCTGTAAGGAAGTTGGGTGGTTCTGGAAAGCAGAGACTGACAGATTGCTCCCTGAGGCAGGGAAGCTGAGCAAGGAGGAGGCACGACCAACAGCCACGCTACCTGCATGGCCTGGTCCCCCACCCCCCAGCAGTCTCCAGCAGCCCAGAAGCTCCAAGAACATGAGAATTAGTAGGGAAATGTTGGCTTGGAGCAGGAGGTGGAGAAGGGGGAGGAAGGAGACAGTATCGGGAAGAGCACATGGAAAACTCAGCTTGGAGAGATCTCGGCTGAAGGCTGCTCCCCGCTCCTCCAGCCCTGGCGTCAGGGGTGCTCTGAGATGGGAGTCTGCATTCTAGGTCAGTGGCTCTTCCAGGGGCATCAAGGGGGAGGGAGCGAGCGGAGGACACATTCTGGGTGAACAGGGAAGGAAGTGGGGCACAGGGTAGTGTTGGTCCAAGGCCTGTTAGAAGCCGGGTGCAGACACACTGCGGATACTCTTATGTCCCCAAGGCACCGTCTAGGCTCCAGAGGACTGGGGGAGACAGATGGTTATGACACATGCATTTGTATTTACAAATCTGAACAAATACAGGCAGAGAAGGGCAGAGAGTGCTGGGACAGGGAGCAGTCAGGAAGGTCTGGATGCCAGAGTTGAGGGGGTCTGGGATGATGAGCCGGTGGGGCAGGAGACAGAGGCTGCCCCAGGTCCATGCTTCGGGGCGTGGTGGAGCACATCCACTGCGGGGAACGTTGGGGTGGGGCGGAGGACGGAACTGGCCCCGCCAGGGTGTGGGCACAGGCTGATGGGCTTTGACCTTGGGGAACTTCTCTCTCTTCTGGCTACTCCCCGTGTTTGTGGGGCTGGCCTGCTGTAAGCTGACGAAACTGCTGCTCCGTTTGTTTTAATTTTTAAACTTTTATTTTAAAAGTTTTTAAACCTTTATTATTTTTATTTATTTATTTATTTATTTTAAGGAAGATTTTATTTATTTATTTGAGAGAGAGATTGAGAGGGGAGAGAGAAGGAGCGGGGGAGGGGCAGAGGGAGAGGGAGGAGCCGGCTCCCTGCTGAGCAGGGGGCTGGATCCCAGGACCCTGAGATCATGACCGGAGCCAAAGGCAGACACTTCACCGACTGAGCCACCCAGGTGTCCCATAGTTTTTAAGACTTTTAAGATAAAAAGTTTAAAATAATAATTTCAGAGTTCCAGAGAAGTTGCAGGTATAGTACAAAGAATTCTTATATTTCCTTCACCCAGTTGTAAACATTTTATCACATTTGCTTTATTTCTCTCTGTCCCCTTATAGGTATGTGCATATAAATGGATAGTAAGTATGTTAACTAACAAAATTTAAATTAAAAAATATTTTAAAAAGTATGATGATAATTTTTGCTGACCCATTTGAGAGTGAATTTTGTAGCATGATTCTTCTAAGAACATGGGCATTCCCATGTCATATTATATCATATCAGCACAATTATCAAATTTAGTAAATCTAACATTCATAGAATCAAATACACAAACCATATTTAAATATTACCAATTGTTCCAATCATATGCTTTATGGCATTCTCCCCTCCTCAGTGCAGAATCCAATTAGGATCATGTATTACATTCACTTGTTAGGTCTTTTTCTCTTATGTGTTTTATTTTTTTATTAAAAAAATGTTTTTAAAGTAAGCTTCGGCACCCAATGTGGGGCTTGAACTCACAACTCCGAGATCAAGAGTTGCATGCTCTGTTGACTGAACCAGCCAGGCACCCCGTTTTTTTTTTTTTGTTGTTGTTCTTTTTTTTTTTTTAAATATTTTATTTATTTATTTGACAGAGATCACAAGTAGGCAGAAAGGCAGGGAGAGGGATAGGGGGACACAGGCTCCCTGCTGAGCTGAGAGCCCGATGCGGGGCTCAATCCCAGGACCCTGAGATCATGACCGGAGCTGAAGGCAGAGGCTTTAACTATCTTCTGATCTATAGCAATTTCCCAGCCTTTCTTTGTCTTTCATGACTTTGACATTTTTGCGAAGTACCAGTCAGTAGTTCTGTGGAAGGCTCCTGAATGTGGGTTTGTGTGAGGTTTGCTCATGTGAGCTGGGCTATGTCTTTTGGGCGGGGCTACCACACAAGCGATGCTGTGTCTCTTTCAGAGCCTCCCATCAGGACACATGATGGCCGTGGAATCTTTTTTTTTTTTTTTTTTTTAACTTGGCTTGCTGAAGAATTTAATGAGCATAATATATAAGTAAGAAGCTCCTATCACTCTCGAGGTCTGCAGAGTATTTTCAGAAGGCTTCTGACTGCAGAGGAAAAGCCACACGTTTCGCAATGGGCTACGTGATCTATCTTCCTTGACGCCCCTCCCCCATTTCTTGCACGCCCTGCGCCCCGTGTTCCTCTCTCCTTTCTTGCACACCCGGCGTTCAGCATCCCTGACCTGCTGCTCCTGGAGCACACGGCACTCCGTGGCTTTGCATTTGGTTTTCTCCAGGGTCAACCCCACCATCCTGTAATGCCTTATCTTCCTCTCCGTGGTCCTCATCTCCACGGGACTGTTCTCACACGACTCACATCTCACACTCTACTGTTAACTGCTTTGTTTTCTTTTCTGTCTCCCACGCTCCTCTTTACCTCACCAGAATGTAAGATTCTTGAGGCCAGGACATTGTTCTTTCTCGTTCACGGCTGCATCTTCAGCCTCTAGAACAGTATCTGGTACAGTTAGCATCTCAGTAAATACTTGCTGAATGAATGGTGGGTGGACCCTTTAATCCACAGAATAAAGTGAGAGTTTATCTGTCTATTGGTGAGTTTCATTGAGAGAAGCTGTTCTAGATTTTAAACATACTTCCTCTGTGGTCTTGAAGAAGCTAATTAACCTCTTGTTTCTCAGTTTTCCATTCATAAGGTGAAGTCCAGCATGGTGCGTGCTCCACAGAGATGTGTGAGCATTAGGTGAGCTATGGTATTAAAATACTCTTAGAAAGTTCTTATACCAAGTCCTCCCAAATGTCCCTCGTGTTACTCAGTTTTTTGGAGGTAGAGTCTATGTTTCACTTTGTTTTGTGATCAGAGTCAAGAAGAGAGACTAATTTCTTGGCTAATTATTTGAGTCAGAGCGAGTTAGAAAATCCTGAGGGGTGCCGCAGGTGGCTCAGTCGGTTAGGCATCTGCCTTTGGCTCTGGTCATGATCTCGGGGTCCTGGGATTGAAACCCGAGTTGGGCTTCCTCCTCCATGGGGAGCCTGCTTCTTCCTCTTCCTGCCCCTTCATTCTCATGCTTTTTCTCTCTCATGAATGAATAAAATCTTAAAAAAAAAAAAAAGAAAAGAAAAAGAAAATCTTGGATGAGGGGCACCCGGGTGGCTCAGTTGGTTAAGTGTCTGCCTTCAGTCCAGGTCACGATCTCCGGCTCTTGGGATGGAGCCCTGCACCAGGCTCTCTGTTCATCGGGGAGTCTGCTTCTCCCTCTGCCTCTCTCCCTGCACTCAGCTTCTGTATTCTCTTTTGCTCCCTCTCTCTAAAATAAGTAAATAAATAAGTATATTAAAAAAAAAAAAGAACATCTTGGATGAGATGATGTTTTATTTATTTTTAAAGATTTAAAGATTTTATTTTTTTTATTCGAGAGAGAGAGAGCACAAGCAGGGGACAGGGAGAGAGAGAAGTAGGCTCCCCATTGAGCAGGGAGCCCCATCCCAGGACCCTGGGATTATGACCTGAGCTGAAAGTAGACACTTAACTGACTGAGCCACCTGGGCACCTGAGACAATGTTTTAATGGGTGACTCTTTTCTGAGGGTTTCTCATTGTCATAACTGGGATCTTTGGGAGAATGCAACATTTTTAAACTTAAAAGAACAAGTGTTCAAGACACTTAATACTATTATTACATTGTACAACGTGAAATATTCTAAGATTTTCACAGGGATATCTCCTTCTCAATTCCTAGTCCTTCCCTGATGTGCTTGAACACCTTTGGGCCAGGCCCGGGGCTAGGTGTTAAGAATTCGATGGTGAATCGGTACCTGGGCCCCTCGTTCACAGAGCTAACCTCTAGCACAGGACTCAACATATAATTACAGCTGTCATGAGTGCACTACAAAGTGCCCACACAATAGATACTCAAAATGTTAACCAAGTGAATAAATGAATAGTTTTTAGGTATCTTAGAAGCTGATTTGGAGGAGTTTGGGGTCAGATACGTTGAGCAGCAAGGACCTTCCAAATGCTGCCCATAGGAGTGGGTCTGGGCCCTAAATTCAGGTTCGGCTGTGGATTCTGGGGGCACCCACACTGGGGACTGGATGCATAGGGCCCGCAGACAAAACGGAAGGGCAGGGTAGCATCTCATGGATTAGCGGTAAGGCACGCTTGCCGGCTGTTCTTACAGACTGTGTTGAAATGTTCTCTTCTCGGGAAGGAGCCTCTGATTCTGACTACTCTGGCTGGGATCCAGGCATGTTCCAAGAAGACTGTAGCTGTTTATCTCTTCCTCACTACACCTCCCCTGAAACCAAGGGAATGGTGAAGCTGTTGGGTACGGGGGACAGACGGGGACTCGGGGGACTCAGGGCTGCAGCATCGTCCTGGAGGGAACCGATTCCGTAGAAGTCGCTCCAAGGATTGCTAGGCCATTGTCTTTATAAGCGGACATTTAAAATTTTAATTTTATTTACTTTTTATTATTTTGAGAAAGAGAAAGAACAAGAGAGCGAGAGCATGAGCAGGGTGGGGCAGAGGGAGAACAAGAGAGAGAATCTTAAGCACGGTACATACTCAGCACAGAGCCCAACATGGGGCTTGACCTTACCCCCCTGAGATCATGACCTGAGTCAAAATCAAGAGTTGGACACCACCCGCTGAGCCACCCAGGGGCCCCAATAGACATTTTTATTAAAGTGTGACCCATGTACAGAAAAGCATACAAAATTAGAAACATACATCTCGGGGGTGCCCTGGTGGCTCAGGTGGTTGAGCATCTGCCTTTGGCTTGGGTCGTGGTCCCAGGGTCCAGGGATTGAGTCCCGTGTTGGGGTCCCTGCTCCGTGGGGAGACTGCTTCTTCCTCTGCCTCTGCCTCCCTGTCTCTGTCTCTCATGAATAAATAAACAAAATATATAAAAAAGAGAAACGGACATCTCCATATGTTACTGTTAAATGAACATGCTTGTGTAATTACCACACGTTCTCTCCACTCATTAGCTCCTCTCCCTTTCACAAATACGACCACTATTCTGACTTTTGACATCATAGGTTAGTTTGGCCTATCTATAAAGGGTATTATATGGTGTGTGCTCTATGTTTGTCTTCTTCTGTTCAGCATCTGATGAAATTTACCTGTGTTATTACTTGTACCTGGTCATTTCATGGCTTTTCAGTGTATGACCATGCAGAAGTTTATTCATCCCTTCTGCTATTGATGAATCTTTTGGCTGTTTCCCCCCGCCCCCATTATAATAATGGTGCTAGCAGCCTATTGTACACACTTTTATATATGCATGTCTGTTGAGCATGTCTCTAGGTATAGAATCATAGGGCATGTGTACAGACTTGCAGCAGATGTTGGCCAACTGTTTGCCAAGGTGGTTGAACCAAGCAGTATATGAGAATCCCATGATGTTTCAGGGCTGCTGGCTTCTTTTTTGAGGTCCTGCAAATGGGAAGTGAGGGTGCAGGTGTGTGGAGCCTGGAAGGCAAAGGCTGAAACCAAGGGACCCACCTCTCTGCAGCCTTCCCGGTGTTCTGCACGGAAGTCCTACAGTGCACTTGTTTCTGGGCCTTAGCTGAGATGCATTATTGAATTTTAATTAATTAATTAATTAATTAACTAACTTCATTAAGCATTTACTATGTTCTAAGAACTATACAAGATTCTGTTGATGAAACATGTTGATTGTATCCTTAAGAATCTTTCAGACAGGGGCAGCTAGGTGGCTCAGTCAGTGAGGGGTCTGCCTGTGGCTCAGGTCATGGTCCCGGAATCCTGGGATTGAGCCCCACATGAGATCCCTGCTCAGTGGAACGCCTAGTTCTCCCCCTCCCACGGCTGCTCCCCCTGCTTGTGCTCTGTCTTTTCAAATAAATTAAAAAAAAAAAAAAGAATCTTTCAGACAGAGGAAAAGGAGCATGTGCAGCAATGATTATAAGGGAAGTGTCACCAAAAGATGAGACCCAGTTAGAGCACAAAGGGACCTGAGAAAATGGAGATTCCTTCTGGCGGGGAGTGGTGTGGCCTGTGGCCCTGATGCATGCAGAATCGCTCAGGAGGTAGGGATAAGGAGGAAAGATGATGTAAGTAGAGGGAACAGCTGACTGGAAGTAGGGAAAAGCACACAGGGTTTGGACAGGAAATGAAAAGCAAATGCACCTGTTAGTTTGGAGAAAGATTGCCTAAACGAGCTGATTGAGTTAACTGATACAAGGAGTTGAGGGGCATGGATTGAGTAAGGTCGATAGAGGTCAGGGGGTTGGATTGTCTGAGGAGAGGAGTCAGTATGGCCAATGAAGCCCCCAAGTGTGGGGTTAGGTGAAGAAAGAGGGGAGATAAAGTGGGATGTGGGCCCTTGAGGGTGCTTTATCTACTTTATGGTTTTTGCCTTGACTGGGGCTGTCCCTGCCCCCAGCACTTCTGGGATCTCACTGGGCTCTACTCACTCAGTCCTCAGCAGGTGGCCCCTCTTTTGCCTTCATCCCAAGCCTGGTGGCACAACCCAGAGCTGAGAAAAACCTCAACATCCTTTTGTTGGCTGGTAAAGTATGCTGCTCTGAGACTTTCCCTCACCCGCTCCCGGCACTCGGCCCTCACCCCTCCTCCACCAGCAGTCCAGGTCAGAGTTGGCTGAGCTGACTGTGGACAATGCATGGCCTTGGAGGCTGCTGGCCAGATTGTCTCCTTGGCCACCCTCCCTGCTCGCTGCCCGTTGCTTCCTGAGGAGGCAATAGAGCCAATCACCTCACCTCTGCTCTCCCTCTGCAGAGCTGCTGTCTTACTCCATTTCTTCTCAACCACCGGAAGAGGGGCCCCAAAGCTGCTGAACAGTAACAGCAGCAGTGGTGGCAGCCCCAGGGCCTCCCTGACCACCGGAATCTGCTGTGGCCTCTCCCCTCTGAACAAGCTAGTCCTTTTTGTCAGAGTCTCCTCCATCTCTCACTCAGCATGGGCTAACTTGTGAGGAACTTATGTTTTCTTTTTTAAAAATTATTTGTTTCAGGGGTATAGGTCTGTGATCCATCAGTCTTGTATAATACCCAATGCTCGTTACAACCCATACTCTCCCCCCACAATGTCCGCCCCCCAGTTACCCGATCCTCCCACCCCCCCTACCCTCCACCAACTCTCAGTTTGTTTCCTATGATTAATAGTCTTTTATGGTTTGTCTCCCTCTCTGGTTCCGTCTTGCTTCATTTTTTTCCTCTCTCCCCTATGATCCTCTGCCTTGTTTCTTAAATTCCACATATCACTGAGATCATGTGATAATTGTCTTTGACTGACTTCTTTCCCTTAGCGTAATGCACTCTTGTTCCATCCATATCATTGCAAATGGCAAGATTTCATTCTTTTTGGTGGCTGCATAACATTCCATTATCTATATCTATATCTATATCTATATCTATATCTATATCTATATCTGTCTCACATCTTCTTTATCCATTCATCTGTCGATGGACATCTGGGCTCTTTCCATAGTTTGACTATTGTGGACATTGCTGCTATAAACATTTGGGTGCATGTGCCCCTTTAGATCACTATGTTTGTATCTTTGGGGTAAATACCCAGTAGTGTGATTGCTGGGTCATAGGGCAGCTCTATTTTCTTTTCCTTCTTTCTTTCTTTTTTTAAAAAGATTATTATTTATTTATTTATTTGAGAGAGAGCATGAGAGGGGAGAAGCAGACTCCCCGTGGATCTGGGAGCCCAATGCAGGACTCGATCCTGGGACTCTGGGATCATGACCTGAGCTGAAGGCAGTTACCCAACCACTGAGCCACCCAGGCGCCTGGCTAGCTCTATTTTCAACTTTTTGAGGAACCTCCATACTGTTTGAGTGGCTGCACCAGCTTGCAATCCCACCAACAGTGTAGGAAGGTTCCCCTTTCTCCATATCCTTTACCAACATCTGTTGTTTTCTGACTTGTTAATTTTAGCCATTCTGACTCGTGTGAGGTGGAATCTCATTATGGTTTTGATTTGTATTTCCCTGATGCCAAATGATGTTGTGCACTTTTTCATGTGTCTCTTGGCCATCTGGATGTCTTCTTTGCAGAAATGTCTGTTCATGTTTTCTGCCCATTTCTTGGTTGGATTATTTGTTCGTTGGGTGTTGAGTTTGAGAAGTTCTTTATAGATTTTGGATACTAGCTCTTTTTTTTTTTTTTTTAAGAGTTTATTTATTTGACAGACAGAGATCACAAGTAGGCAGCGAGGCAGGCAGAGGTGGAGAGAGAAGCAGGCTCCCCGCTGAGCAGAGAGCCTGATGCAGGGCTTGATCCCAGGACCCTGAGATCATGACCTGAGCTGAAGGTAAAGGTTTAACCCACTGAGCCACCCAGGTGCCCTTGGATACTAGCTCTTTATATGATGTCATTTGCAAATATCTTGTCCCATTCTGTCAGTTGTCTTTTGGTTTTGTTGACTGTTTCTCTTGGTGTGCAAAAGCTTTTTATCTTGAAGAAGTCCCAATAGTTCATTTTTGTCTTTGTTTCCCTTGCCTTTGGAGATTTTTCTAAGAAGAATTTGTTGTGGCTGAAGTCACAGAGGTTGCTGCCTGTGTTTTCCTCAAGGATTTTGATGAATTTCTGTCTCACATTGAGGTCTTTCATCCATTTTGAGTCTATTTTTGTGTGTGATATAAGGAAATGGTCCAGCATGTGGCTGTCCAATTTTCCCAACATCTTTTGTTGAAGAGACTGTCTTTTTTCTAATGAATATTATTTCCTGCTTTGTCAAAGATTAGTTGACCATAGAGGTGAGGGTCCATTTCTGGGTTCTCTATTCTATTCCCATTGATCTCTGTGTCTTTGTGCCAGTACCATACTGTCCAGATGATTACAGCTTTGTAATAGAGCTTGAAGTCCAGAATTGGGATACCACCAGCTTTGGTTTTCTTTTCCAACATTCCTTTGGCTATTCAGGGTCTTTCCTGGTTCTATACAAATTTTAGGATTATTTGTTCCAGCTCTGTGAAGAAAGTTGATGGTATTTTGATAGGCATTACATCAAATGTGTTGATTGCTGTAGGTAGTGTAGACATTTTAACAACATTTGTTTTTCCAATCCTTGAGCATGGAACATTTTTCCATTTCTTTGTGTCTTCCTCAATTTCTTTTATGAGTGTTCTATAATTTTCTGAGTATGGATCATTTGCCTCTTTGGTTAGGTTTATTCCTAGGTATCTTATGGTTTTGGGTGCAATTGTAAATGGGATCAACTCCTTAATTTCTTTCTCTTTTGTCTCATTGTTGGTGTATAGAAATGCAACTGATTTCTGTGCATTGATTTTTATATTCTACCACTTTACTGAATTTCTGAATGAGTTCTAGCAGTTTTTTACTGGAGTCTTTTTGGCTTTTCACATAGAGTACCAGAAGTTACGTTTTCATACTAGTGTTTCTTATCTCACCTTTTGGCATCTAAGCCCTCCAGAACAGTGAATGAGTTGCAGCCCCCAGCATATAGTACCTTGTCTGTTTGCTTTTCCATCATTTCTTCCCCACAACATCCTGCCCCTATCCCCTTCCAGTCCTGCCCCACTCTGACTGTCCACCTCCTCCGCACATCAGGCTGGTGAGGGCTGCAGTAGAAAGTTCCACACCACAGATCAACTCCTGATTCAGAGCCTCCAATCTCAGCCAGGCCCTGGGTGTTCTGGGAATCCTTGTATCTGGCCCTCAGCATCTCCCATTCCCCAGAGAGAGGATTCTAGACCTTTGCCGTCTTGTTGAGGGCCAGTTCTATGGTCACTGGCTCCGTCAACCCACACCCTCCTTCTGCAAGAAAGAACATGCCAGTAAGGGGTTCCAGCCAACTGCCAACTATTCCTCAATGTCAGAGACACTAGTGAGGGGTTCCCCAATGTCAACCACCTTGTTTACTCCCATAAGGAAACCCATTCACCTCTTGCTTGGCTTGTCCTTTCCTGTGTGCTCTGGACATCACCACTTCATCCACGGGGCTAGCCAGGACCTGCTTCTCCCTAATGACATCTCTGACCTTTCTTTAAACCTCTCTTTTTCTGCTGGATTTCCACTCCTAGTTCATTTCCTTTGCATTTTATTTTATTTTTTTAAAGATTTTATTTATTTATTTAAGAGAGAGACCCACACAGCAAGAGAGGAACACGAACAGTGGGAGTGGGAGAGGGAGAAGAAGGCTTCCTGCAGAGCAGGGAGCCTGATGTGGGGCTCTATCTGAGGACCCTGGGATCATGACCTGAAGCGAAGGCAGATGCTTAATGACTCAGCCACCCAGGTGTCGCTTCCTTTGCATTTTAAAAACTATATTGCAATGCCACCCAGTTTTGTCTTCTTGTCTTTTGTCCTCTGTCTTCCTTTCCTCTGTAACTCCTTCACTACTCACACTTCATTACTTCACTTTTAACACTTCCACCATCAACTGTGGGGGGTTTTCACAAGCAGTTCTCTGTAACACTAGCTAGGTGACCTATAATTCAACTCGATTCTGACACTGTTTGCCCAGAGATAGCGTCAGATCCCACAAGTTCAGGGCTCAGTCCCACAAAACTGTGGCTTCCTGCTTCAGATGCCAGTCTGGTTTTCAAGCCCTGGTTGTGCTTCTGACCAACTGGTTATAGATCGAACGACCTACAACCAAGATAGAATGGTTTGATTAATATGCTGGAGCAGCTCACAGAACTCAGGGAAACACCTATGTTTACCAACTTTTAAAGGGATACTATAAAGGGTACGGATGAAGAGATAACAGGGCAAGGTCTGGGGGAGGGGTCCCAAGTGCAGGAGCTTCTGTCCCCATGGAGTTGGGGTGTGTCATCCTCCCAGTGGGATGTGTTTAACTACTTAGAAGTCCCCTAAAACCTGTGCTATTGGTATTTTATGGAGGCTTCCTCATATAGGCATGATTGATTGTTACCTCTGTCCCCAGCCCCTGTCTCCTCTCTGGAGAATAGGGAGTGGGGCTAGTTTGGATGACTACCAACTCTTCCCCACATTATGTTGTCACAAATGACATCTTTATGCATTGTGTGTCTATTAACATAGATTTATAATTATTTTTTTTCGCGTTGTAAAAATCAATCACAAACCAAAAATGCAATAATACTGGCTGTAATAATTACCTATGTAATTCCCTTTAGCACTGTTCTCTATGTCTTCACGTGGCTTTGAGTAACTGCCTGGTGTCTTATCTCTCTAGGCATGCCTAAAGATCTGTTAGGAATAACTCCCAATGTTTCTTTGTCTGGGAATGCTGTCATTGGTCCTTCATTTTTTTGCAAGATAATTTTGTTGGAGATAGAATTCTTTTTTTTTTAAGCACTTTTTTTAAAAAAAAAGATTTTACTTATTTCTTTGGCAGAGACAGAGGCAGAGAGGCAGGCAGAGAGAGGAGGAAGCAGGCTCCCTGCTGAGCAGAGAGCCCCATGCAGGGCTCGATCCCAGGACCGTGAGATCATGACCTCAGCTGAAGGCAGAGGCTTTAACCCACTGAGCCACTCACGCACCCCTGGAGATAGAATTTTTAGTTGAGAGTCTTAACAAGCTTTCAGAACTTTACATGTGTCATCTCACTGCTTTCCACTCTCATGGTTTCCGAAGAGAAACTAATTATTAGTCTTACTGGGGAGACCTTGTGCATGACAAATAGCTTCTCTCTTGTTTTCAAGATTCTCTGTCTTTGGCTTTTGACATTTTAGAATGTATCTTGGTATGAATCTCTTGTGTTTAACTTAGTTGGAGTTCATTGAGTTCATATACACATTCTTGGATGTGTATATTTGTGTCTTTTATTGAATTTGGGAAGTTCTGGGCCATTATTTCTTTCTGCCCCTTTGTCTCTTTACTGTCTTTTTGGGACTCCCATTATGCTCATGTGGGTATATTTGCTGGCATCCTTCATGTCTCTTAGGCTCGATTTATTTTTCTTCATTCTTTTCTCTGTCTGTTCCTCGACTTGAATCATTTCAGTTGACCTAGTTGTGCTGTTGAAGCTCTCCAGTGAACCTTTCATTTCAGTTATTATACTTTTAAGCTCCAGAATTTCTATTTGATTCCCTCTTATAATTTCTATTTATTAGTATTTTCTTTATTGAAACATCAGTCATCTGGATTCCTTTAATTCTTTGTCTATAGTTTCTTTTGCCTCTTTGAGCATATTTCAGACAGTTGAATAAAGTTTTTGACTAGGGGTGCCACGGTGGCTCAGACCTTGTTATCAGTTCAGGTCTTGATCTCAGGATCATGAGTTCAAGCCTCACGTTGGCTCCATACTGGGCATGGAGCCTACTTCAAAAAAAAATTGCTTTTTTTCTATTAAGTCCAATGTTTATGATTCTTCATGGTTACTTTCTTTTTCTCCCTTGTAAACAGGCCACACTTTCTTGTTTATGTGTTTTGCTATTTTGTTTGCTATTCTTTTGCTTAGGATTTTTGCACCCCTGTTTCTGAGTGAAAGAGCCTTTGATTTTCTTCTCTTGTGATATACTTGCAGATTTTGGTGTCAAACTAATAAATATGCTAACCTCATAAAACAAGTTTGGAAGCATTAGCTACTTCTATCTCTGAAAGCATTTGGGTAAGATTGGAGTTAAATCTTTTTAAATATTTTGTAGAGTTAACCAGTGATGCTAACTAGGTCTGGAGTTTACTTTGTGAGAAAGTTTTTCAGTATAGATTCAATTTACTTCATAGAAATTTTCTATTTAATCTCAATTTTAAAATTTACTGATGGAAAGCAGTTTATAACTCTTGAGATCTTAATATCTGTAGGATCTGTGGTGATATCTTTAAAAAATCCCGATATTGCTTATTTGTATCTTTTCACATTTCTTTTGATCAATCGACCTATGCATTTACCATACTTTGATTTTTTATGAAATAAAAAAATGGCTTGTTGATCCTCTGTTGTATAATTCTTTTTTCCTTCTTTCCTTCCTTCCTTCTTTTCTTTCTTTCTTCTTTTTAAAAGATTTTATTTATTTATTTAATACAGAGAGAGAGAGAGAGAGTGCACAAGCAGGGAGAACAGCAGGCCTAGGGAGAGGGAGAAGCAGACTCCCCACTGATCAGGGAGCCTGACTTGGGGCTTAATCCTAGGACCCTAGGATCATGACCTGAGCTGAAGGAAGACGCATAACCAAATGAGCCACCCAGGCATACTGTATAATTATTTTCCATCTCCCTTTTCTCTGTGTCCTTTCTGTCTGTCTGTCTCTCTGACTCTTTTTAAAAAAGATTTTATTTATTTATTTGAGAGAGAGGAAGACAGAGAGAGAGAGAGAGAGCGAGTGTGCACACGGGTGGGGTGGTAGTGGAAGAGGGAGAGGGAGCAACAGACTCTGGGCTGAGCATGAAGCCCAGTGCTGGGCTCAATTCCAGGACCCTGAGATCATGTTCTGAGCTGAAGTCAGATGTTTAACTGACTGAGCCACCCAGGTGACCCTGGCACAATGTCATTTATGCTGCATTGTATTCAAAAGGCCAGCCCAGTTACTGGAGATAGGAAAGTGAGCCTTATCTCTTTGATGATGGGTGGAGCTACAAAGTCACTTTGCAAGGGGCATGGTCATTTTTGCATTCTATCACACTGATTTTCTGCTGGAGTTCTCAAACTTTAAATTTTAATTCCTTGAAACATTAAACATAATGACAGAGTTATCTAAATGCTCCTTGAGCCTAATTCTATTGGTTATTTTTTCTTTTAAGTTTTGGACATGTTTCCTCTCCTTATTCTTGTTAGTTTTTTATTTCATTTTGGACATTTGCATGCAAATCTGTAAATTTTAGAAATGATTTAATGCTCATGTTGATGTTATTTTCCTCCAGGAATAATTTATATTTTTATCCTTTTAAGATTTTACTTATTTATTTGACAGAGAGAAAGCACAAGCAGGAGGAAGGACAGAGGGAGAGGGAGAAGCAGACTCTTCACAGAATAGGTAGCCCGACTTGGGGACCCTGGGATGATGACCTGAGCACAAGGCAGATGCTTAATCAATTGAGCCACCCAGGTGCCCCTAAAGATTTTATTTACTTATTAGAGAGAGGGAGAGAGAGAGGGTTGGAGGGGAAGGGACAGAGGAAGAGGGAGAGAGAGAATCCTCAAGTAGCCTTCATGCTGAGCCCAGAACCTGATGCAGGGCTCCATCTCAGAACCCTCAGATCATGACCTGAGCCAAAATCAACAGTTGGAAGCTTAACCAACTAAGCCACCCAGGTGACCCAGTATACCCACTTCTTCTTAACATGAGATCCCTGAACTCTGTGTTCTTTTAGTTCTTTGAGTTTATTGCAAGCCTTCTGGGAACAGGAGTCAAAAATTCTAGCTTCGCCTCTCCGAGTTTTCTCCTTCCAGATCTTGGCCCTGTTATATTCCACTGCTTTATTAGCTCCCTGATGCCGTTAGCAATATGCTTTTATACTTTGCCCATTTTTTCCCTAGTTATTCTCAGTGGGAGGGTTGGTTAGCATGTCTTAATGTGGTCTTCATGATCAGAATTAGATTTTTTTAGATGATTATTTATCTCAACTGTTAAGAATAAAACAGTTATGCTGTGGAATAAAAGTATGTTCTGCTTTCAGATCACAGATTCTTTGGAGTCAGGAACCATGTCTGATACACAAAGGGGCCCCAACTCTTCAGGGCCCTGGTCACACTGTGGATTGTAACCAGTGGGGATTGATCTCAGGTTCTCTGTGCAATGCGTCATTGTGCCTCTTGCATTTGTAGGACCATGGGAGACAAATGCAGAGCCGGTTTCTGGTTTGGCGATGGACAGAGCCAGTTCAATCATGGAAATATGAATGGGAACCCTGTGCGTGTATGTGTGTGTGTGTTTAAAGATTTTATTTATTTATTTGATAGAGAGACATCCAAGTAGGCAGAGAGGCAGGCAGAGAGAGAGAGAGGGAGGCAGACTCCCTTCCGAGCAGAGAGCCCGATGTGGAGCTCGATCCTGAGATCATGACCTGAGCAGAAGGCAGAGGCTTAATCTCTACACCCAACGTGGGGCTCAAACTTACAAACCCGAGATCGAGAGTCTGCTCTCTTGACTGAGCCAGCCCAGAGCCCGGAACCCTATGTATTTTATTCTTAGGAGTGTCAAGAGCAAAGAAATATAATCTATCAACCGAGTAACTTCTTTCTTTCTTTCTTTCTTTTTTCAAGTTTCTTTAATTATTTACTCTGAGGAAATGCCAGGGTGAAGATGTGGTTGGGAGTGAACGTGTTTATAACGCAAGTGGATATCTAAAAATCCCCCTCTCCATTGCTCTCCTCCCAATGTCCTCCATTTTAACAGATCTGTTCACATAACAATCCTTGTATCCTATTCTCTCCTCCAAATACTTTCTGACCCTCCCCGGTGGACCTTTTCATTTCCAGCATTTTCTATGTGACCACACAGCTTCCCTGCCAAAAATGGCCACTGCAACTTCCATTTTTCTTTCCTGACTGTGCTGGTCTTTCCTCCGGGAGGCAAAAGATAGCAGCTCTATGTCACAGCCTCATTTTAATTAGCACACATCTTGATCTCTAGAGAGGACAACCGCGGGCATATATCAAGGCCGTGTCGTTTTATTTTTCTCTAATTATTCTTAAGGGAGCAATTGCTGTGGAGACTTTCTAGTGACTACAAAATTGGCAAACCTTAATGAGAAATGACCCCAGTTTGGTGTGTTAAGTGTTACAAGAGAGGATTATGAATCGAGCTCTATAGGAAGACAGGGGAGGGAGCTATGAGTTCAGTTTGGAGGGTTCATCTTACTGGGTTTGGCCGTTCAGAATTTCCTGCAGTCACTGGTGGTTGCTTTAGCTCTGTGGGGAGGGAGTCACGTCAGATACAGTGTTTATAACATTATGGTTAAAAACGCCTCCTCTACAGCCTCTAAACTGACTGGATTTCAAGCTCATCTTTTTTGCTGTGTAACTTGGGCTAATTACTTTTCGGTAATTTCTGCTCAGTTTTTTTCCCACCTGTAAAATAGGGATAAAACTCTTACAAGGTCATTGTTAAAACACATAGTTAAGGGGCGCCTGGGGGGCTCAGTCATTAAGCGTCTGCTTTTCAGCTCAGGTCATGATCCCAGCGTCCTGGGATTGAGCCCCGCATCAGCCTCCCTGCTCACCAGGAAGCCTGCTTCTCCCTCTCCCACTCCTCCTGCTTGTGTTCCCTCTCTCGCTGTGTCTTTCTCTGTGAAGTAAATAAATAAAATTTAAAAACAAGAACAAAACCAAGAAAACCACATAGTTAAATGTGGTTAAAAAATTTTTTTTTTAAGATTTTATTTACTTATTTGACAGACAGAGATCACAAGTAGGCAGAGAGGCAGACAGAGAGAGAGGAGGAAGCAGGCTCCCTGCTGAGCAGAGAGCCCGATGCGGGACTCGATCCCAGGACCCTGAGATCGTAACCTGAGCTGAAAGCAGAGGCTTAACCCACTGAGCCACCCAGGTGCCCTGGTTAAAATATTTTTATATAGCTTTATATAAAAGTGTTTTATAAACTTTATGTAAAGTATTTTATAAATTTTACATGAAGTGTTTAAAACCTGCTGCCCCACAGAAAGAAGTCGGGGGTTTTAACTATTTTTCCTGGTTGGTGGGCTCCTTCAGAGGAGGGGCCCGGAGCGCGGGGAGCGGGGAGGCAGGAAAGGGAAGTACACTTCCAGGTTCTCTCAGGCTCTGGTCTCCTCACACATGCCCCCTTCCTCTTGGCTCAAGGGGAGTCATATCCAACTGCCTGCTATGCTCAGGGTGGCGCCCTTCCTGCGGCCTCCAGCCTGGGTTCTCTTTTCTGGAATCCCTAGATTCTGCTGAACCTGTGGTTGGACTCTCGGGAATGCAACTCTCCCTACAACCCCCCACAACACAGACAAAGCACATAAACTCTGTGAAATGGAAGATACAGAGGAACTCAACTTCAAAGACTTCCGTGATACTGACTTGGAAGAGTAAGATTGAAACGTGGACTGACGATTTAAAAGAGATCTTCGATTTTAGGGAAGAGAGTTTAACTCTTCTCATCAAAGCAGCTCAGCCGAGGGACAGTGGCCTGTACCTCCTGGAGGTAACTGATGACAGTGGGAAAGTCAAACATCACCGGTTCCGGGTTTCTGTATTTGGTGAGTCCCTAGGACTGCTCGGCCTGCCCCTCTGACCCCCTGCAAGGTTTTTATTTCCAGTGCCTTTCTGATCAGAATCTCTGCTTCCAGATCCTGTAGGGACCCTTGAAGCAGTGGGGAAGACAAAGGTCCTGAATGGAGGGAAATGCCAGGTGTCGCTGTCCTGCTCAGTCTCCGGAGGTGGCCACGTGAGCTATGTTTGGTATAGAGGGAAGGAGCTGATCGAGATCCCAAACAATCTCAGCAAACTGGAGGAGCAGATTGATGTCAACAGCTTGGAAAACTACACCTGCAACGTCAGCAACCCGGTCAGCTGGGTAAACCACACCTTCTCCCAGAGCTGTGACAACAAGCGTGAGTGGAGCACTTTGCACTAATAGGGGCTGAAAATGGTGGACCCCATAATCAGACTCATGGCAGAGATGCTTGGGTATAAGGCCCCTTGGTTGCCTCCTCAAGTGCCTTGCAGCCCCTCCCTGGGGTGGTCCTGGTCTCTGGGCACAGAGTTCCCATAAGCCAGGTGTAGCTTAGTCTGAGAAGATAGTTATCCCCACCAAGAATCCTAGGAGATGTGAGTTTTCCTTGTAAGGAAAGCTTAGTTGTTTGGTGGGTCACGGCCCTGCTCTGGCTGCTGGTCATCACTTCCTTCCTCTGACAGACTGATGGAGACATGTTTCCTCCTCCCAGGGAAGGGTAACTTCCCTGAGCCATGTAGTTCCCCAGGAGGTGACAATGGGGTACAACAGTGCCCTGGGCCATGGGAAAGTCAGTTTGATCACAAGGTTCCTGGGAGAGTTCTTGGTTTATTGCCTGTGGTCATCCTAAGACTTATCTTGGGTTAAGTTTGCACCAATTTTTATCAGATAAATAAAGAATTAAAGTGTCATCAGCAAAGGCATTACAGGGAAAAACCCACTTGCTGTCCCTGTCCTTAAGAAACTTACAGCCCAATACAGGCAACAAAACTAGGCATTCCTAGGGGAAAAAAAAAAAAAAAAGCAACCAACAAGCTGAAGCAATTTGGAGTGACAAGAACCCTGGCTTTTGGGTCATGTCAGCTAGGGTTTCATTATTCACTAGCTCTGTGATCTCCGGAAGATTCCTTACCCTCTCTGAGCTTCAGTTTTTCTCTTGGGTAAAGTGGGGATGATAAGACGAATTTCCCAGGATTGCTGATAAGAGTAGGTGAGGTTATGCTTGTGAAGAGCCTCACCAGCGAGCACCTGGGACGCAGAACTCCTTCCCCTTCTTCCCTTGTCGACGGGCTCCCTCGCCATGCTACGCCTATGACACGGATGTGCAATGTGGAAGTTCACACGAGGAAGGGGAGTGGCAGGAAGGGGAAGGGAGGGCTGCCGGACACAGAGTGGGGCGCAGCGTGTTTTGTGGAGTTAGCAAAAGAATGAATATATGTCTCATGTGCTGTGCCCACTGCTTTACATATATTAGATCATACGATCTACCCCCTTATGCAAATAACATCATCTCCTTTTATAAGTGAGAAGATGGAGGCTCAGAGAGGTTGAGGAAGTTGCCCAAGGGCACAGAGCCAGGCCTGTCAGACACTGGTATCCATGCCCTTAGCATCAGTCAGGGGAAGTCACCCAACTGTGGGGAGACAGGGTTGATGGTGCAATCAGTGGGGAGTGAGGGGGGAGTGCAGGTCTGAAACCAGTCCTCTGGCCAACAGGTGGGAAGGGGGAGAGAGAGACTGAAAGTTCAGGCCTCATGCTTTCCGTGTCCTAGAACACACCTCTGTGGACTACTTGGTGTTCATCGTGATTTCTCTAATCATCCTGCTCCTGGTCACCCTCATCTGCTTCTGTGTGTGGAGGAGGAAGAGGAAGCAGTCCCGTAAGTGCTGGTCCCCAGGAGGTGCTGTTGCCTGACCTGGTGTCCCCAGTGGCACGTGCCTGGGAGCACAGCACCTGCTTTTCCTCTGGAGCGTTGGGACATGTGTGTGCAGGTTTGGGGGAGGGAAAGCTACTGGGCCCTTTTTCCCAGGTCATACCTACTGAGGGACCTCGGGGATGTTTGCAGGGGGCTGGTTTGTTGGGGGGCTGCCCAGCCTGACGGACTCCTCTGTTGCCTGATTGTTGCTCCTGTGGGCATCCTGGGGAGGGCACTAGTCTGCCTCCTTTCTAGAATCTTTCTCAAGGTCTTGGCCATCTGGGATGGAGGTGGGACTGTGAGAAGCAGAAGCCGGGACAGGATGCCCTCTGGAGGGCTCTGCAGCTCTGTCTTTGCTGCTTTTCTTCCACAGATATCATCCCAGGGGAACCTCTGACAGTTTATGAAGATGTCAACAACTTGCAAAACAGGTGTAATCAAGTACGGTACACGAGGGGCTGGGGGTCTGTCTCCGTTAGCCTGGAAGATGCTTTTGGGAGGATGGTCATTAGGAGAAGGGAGACAAAGGGTGCCACATAAGTGTCTTCTCAAAGTGGTCCTCAGCCCTCCCTTCTGTCTTCCCATCACCCTCCTGGCTCTGGCTGTGGAGGACAAGCAGAAAACAAGGGAGAACCTGCTGAGAAGGATGGAGCCCAACAAGTCCACGGAAGAGGGCAGAATGCTGCTCTTGCCTCCCGGGGTGATGGCCGCCTGGTGTCGTCGCTTCTGCCTAGTCTCCCCGGCTGCGCCAAGACCCAAGAAGAATCCAGCTTCCTTGCATTTTGTGTCTGGCCACAAATTCTCATGCCCATGCATGTCCAAGTTTACTTTTGTGGGTCCCTCTATTGTTGCCCTGGGTGTGATGGAAGCCAGCCTGACCAGCCAATGCATAACAATGTTGGAGCTAGCTCAGTGGTCTGCGTCCACAACATTTTGGGAAGAGGCCTGAGTCTGGCTGAGATGCCCGAGCGAGAAACCAGTTTAGCACAAAACTGAGGAGACAAAGTGGCTTCCTCCGAGAATCCACGAAGAACCTCTCCAAGCCAGCCTCCGCAGGGAGTGGCCAGTTCTGCCGGCCTGCAGGGTGGAGTCGGGGAGGGCACTGTAGGGCGCAGCTCCACTGCCTGCCCTTAAGCAGGGCAGGAAGTGGTGACAGGTCTAGGGGAAGGCAGGGCCTCCCTGGCCAGCCGGGAGGGTGGGAGGGATGGAAGGGCCTTCTTCCCGCCCCATTCCCTGGCTCCACCTGAGGCGGAGAGACGGAAAGTCAGCGTGCTGGGATCTCCCGCTTTATCCCACGTGTGAGACCTTGTGGAACAGGCAAGCCTCTTCCCTCAGGTCTGGGCCCCGTGGGAATCAGGAATCGGGGCAGCTTCCCCGGCCCGTTTCCTTTGCCCCTTCACGGACACGAAGGAGACTCTGTCTCTCCCATCACGACCAGCCACTGACGAATGCCCGAGAACAAATTTGCCTACCGACAGCTAGAAGCCCAGAGGCTTGCGACACATTGCCTTTCCTCCCACAAAATGAGGATGACTTCAGGTCATCTTCTAGGTCATCAGCATTTAGGTAAATTCCGGGGAAGAGTGGAAAAGAGCTAGTCAGAGGATAAGAAATTTCTTGGGCCCTGGTGAGTGCTGTGAAGTGTGTCAACCTGGCGATTCACAGACCGGTACCCCTCGGGCTAATAATACATTATGTGTTTATAAAAAAATAAAAAAAATTATTTAAAAAAAGAAGAAAAAAGAAAAAGAAAAAGGAAAAAAGAAATCTCTTGGGGATTTAGGCCTCTGCCTCTGACTCGGGAGCTCCTCCCTCTGTGGCCTCATCCTTTGCTGGCTTCTCCCTGTGGGTTTCGGGGTTTGGTCTGAAGGCCTAAATCTCAAGTTCCTGTGCTTTTACTCTGGGGCCCTGTTCTGACCTTTCTGGAGACACCCCAACTCTCGTTTCTTGCCAGATGCCCATGACTGTCGAGCTCCCAGGACAGCGGGTGATTTCCTGCTGCTCTGAGCTCCTTCCTCTTGCTGGTCCCCTCTGGCTCCCTGTTCGAGCCCAACCTGGCAATAGGCGCTCAGGGGTAAAACACCTCCAACCCTGACTCCTGTGGGCAGGAGGGGAACAGGAAAGGCTTGGTCTCCCTGCCTTCGGCCTCGGTCCAAGGCTTCACTCAGCTCTGCAGCTGCCCAGGGGCTGACTTCAGGCCTAGGGCAAACTCTGCACCAAGGCTGGATCGAGAGAAGGGGCTTTAAAACAGTGAAGGCCTCTGAGGTAGGCACAGGCCCTGAGGTGAGGCTCAGATCACAGCCTTGCTCAGGGCTTGATGGTTACGTGGCAAATCTGGCTGAGAAGTCAGCAAAGACGAGTTTCTAAGTTACCGAGGTAAAGCCCGTGATCGGAGCCCCCGCGGACAGGGTCACCCTGTGCAATGCCTTCACACCTGGGGGGATCCTTGCATGGGACAGTAACTACTGCAGTGAGTTGCTCTCTCTACTGTCGCTCCCTATCCTGGGGTGACTGGTGACCACCTCCTTCACTAGCTTCCGGGCGCCCTCTTGTTTGCTCTGTGTCTTCTCACCCAGCCCCCATCTGGAGAGACACAGCCATCCGACCCCGCACCCCTTTACTCTTTCTTGTGCAGACGCAGAGGCAGAATCCCCCCGGGGAAGGAAGCACCATCTACTCCATGATCCAGTCCCAGGTACGCGATGGCTTCTCGAATCCATTCCAGGCCTGTCTATGGGGCTTCCTAAGGCCTTCCAGAAGCTCACACTCCTGAATGACAGAAAAGAGCTTGGTGCTCCTAGGGTCTAAAGGACGGCGTGGCCTCAGCTGCATTAAGATGTTGGAAAAGATCTCTGTGGTTCTGGAGTGTCTTGGCAGAACTGAACAGAGCTTGAGAGTCTGGTGTAGGTCTTCATTGCCCGTCCATGCCTGGTGGCAGGTGTGGCCCAGACAGCCCGTAGGGGGAGGAAGCTTGTCAGGGGACTTGGCTTCTGTTTTCTCTTCCCCGCTACTTCCAATACTTGGGGACCCTGTAGTGTGTTTGTTTTGTTTTGTTTTCATTTCTGCTCCTTATTATACTTGTTTTCAGGGAAGAATGTGTCTGTGTTGTCCTCTTTTATCTTATTATGCCTTAACAATAACAATTTTTAAAAATTTATTTATTTGCTAGGGATACAGAGAGGGGAAGGAAGCACAAGCAGGGGAGAGAGGCAGAGGGAGAGAGAGAAGCAGGCTTCCTGCTGGGCAGGGAGCCTGCCATGGGGCTCTACCCCAGGACCCTGGGATCATGGCCTGCACTGAAGGCAGATGTTTAACTGACTAAGCCACCCAGGCACCCGACAATAACATTTATTATGTACTTACTATGTCTCTTTTCTTCATGAATCTCACAAAACAGCCTCATGAACTGGGTCTAATCCAACCTCCATTTTGCAGATGAGGAGGCAGACACAGGTTAACTAGTGTATTCTAGGCCACAGAACTGAGCTAAAGGGCTTCTGAGCCTCCCATTCCCCCTGCCCTCTCCCTGCCTCCAACATTCTGGGGTTATAGAAATTCACCATAAACTGGAGAAGCATTCTCTAATTTTGACAGCTAAAATGACATTTTCAATAACCCAGGCTGGGGCATCTCTCTCAGGGGAAACTCTGCCTCTTGGTGGTTAGTGATGAAAAATTTCTAATAAATATGACATTTATTTTTTATTTTTTAAATAATTAATTAAGTCCTGAAGCAGTAGCCTCTTCGGTTTGGTGGCTAAGCTGCCGGGCAGAGAAAATCCCTGGGGGATAGTGATAGGCTTCAGAGAAAGATCAAGAGAAGGAGAAAGTGGAGACAGAGGGAAGTTGGGGGGGTACCCCCTCCTGCTCCCCATAAGGTCATGTGACTCACTGACAGTGGGTCAAAGTCCAAGAGCATTAAAGAGAGATGTAAGAGTGACCGACACCTGCTAGTTTTCTGGCTTTAGTCGCGTTGGATTCCCACAAGAGGAATCTCAGTAAATGCAAGGGAGAGCTCGTCTCCGACTGAGATGTTGAGCGAGAAGGAGCCTCTTCCTCTGGGGCTCCTTAGAAAGAGGATGGCTACCTTTCTCTGAGGACACCTGGTTCAGGTGCAGAGAAGGAAGGCATGTTGCCAACGGGAGGCATTGATGTGTTGAGGAAAGACATCCGGTGAGTCTGGGGTCTAAATCCTGCTTCTACTGTGAATATACTGTCTGACTTGGGCCATTTACCTTTTTGGAGCCTTATCTGTAGAAGGGATCTATGCTTCTGAAAGGCTTATTTCTCTTCTTCTTAGTCCTCGGCTCCCACATCACAAGAAGCAAATACGTTGTATGCGCTGGTACAGCCTTCCCGGAAGGTGAGTCTCCTCCTCCAGTGCTTGGGAGGCAGGTGTGGATCTGCACGCGCACGGGAGCTTGCCGAGTATGGGTGCACTGCCCTGTGAGCTATCTTCCCTTGTGTGGATCTGAGCAGATTGGTTTAAATGGCTGGATTTAAATGTTAATGGGTCAACTAGAAATGCTTTTCCGATTCTGTTTGGAGAAAAAGAACAGCTCTGAGACTAAGAGAACAGCGGATTAAAGGAGTCTCTAGGAGTTTCTATGGGACAAGGACAATCAGACAGAAAGGTGGTACTTTGTCCAGAGAGACCACGCCATCCTTAGTAGGCCAGCTGAGGCTACGGAGGGATACTAGAGGGGTTTCAGATGTGGGGGAAGATAGCCCAGCGCCAGAGGAGTAGCCCAGACCTAGAGAGACACAGTGTTGACTTGCAGGAAACCGGATAAGGTTCTAGCCAGTCATCTGCTGGTTGGTGAGCTGAGGCAACCCATCACAGCCCCCTCAAATCCTGAGGGGCTCCAAGCTGAGCTCACAGCTCTTTGGTGAACCTGGTGCCCATGGTGATCTTTAACCTTGAGTGGGAGGGGAGTTGGAAGAATGGTATTTCCAAGGCTGGGATCACAGCAGGACAACATGGGGTCACAGCAGGACAACATAAACCTAACACGGTAGTACAGGAAGTTGGGAATATGCTGCACTGTAGGAGCCTTGAGTACCTCGGGTGGGGGTCAAATGGGGGAGAGGCTTAAAACAGATTTTCAGACTTTTTATTCATCCGCCTTCTAATATGTCATTCAATCACTCCAGATCCCACCATGAGAGATAGTTACATTTCAGTTCTATGCTGCAGGGCATGGTCCTGGGGATGGTCACAGGCACCACGGTCATGTACTTGCTGCTGTTAAGGAGACTCTACCTAGGACTGCGAGTGCCTCTGAATTCCAGTGTTTCTAGGGTTTCACCACGGTCAGGGATGTGTGTGCTAGAAATGCTTACACTAGGGGTGTGTGTGTGTGTGTGTGTGTGTGTGTGATGTGTATGATGTGTTGATGAGATGCATGGTCTGAGGACACATGCGTATGTGTATGTGTGCGTGCACTGGGCATGTGTGTGAGTGTGGATCTGAGAGGTATGTGGGTGCGGGATACCAACTTCTGACTTGGGTTCAGTAAGTGTGTATTGTGCCTTCTCTGGAAACCATAAACCCCATTACTTACTCTTGGGGTAGGAGATTCTATTCATCCCTGGCTGTGGGTTCAGGGATTTTTTTTGAGGCAGCCCTGAGTCTCTTTGGGGACCTCTCTCATTAGAGAGGAGTGGGACGTTTCCTGACTCGAAGTTAAGCACTCTTTACCCTCTGAATTTCCAGTCTGAATCCAAGAAGAAGAACCAGAGCTCTTCCTTCAGTTATACCATCTATGAAGAGGTGAGATCCTAGAGCTCCTTCTGAATGGGTTCAGGGCCCACAGAAAAGCCTGGAAGTTGAACACTCATGAAAAGGCCATGCATGGAGTCTCAGAGTTGTAGAGATTTTAGGGATCTTCTTTTCTTTTTTTAAAGATTTTATTTATTTGAGGGAGAGAGACAGCATACAATTGGGGCGGGGGGGTCCCTATTTTCCCTTCTCTAAATGACCTCAATGGAGCCACCAGGCTCAATGGTTACTTTACAGTGTCCATTCCAGAATCAGCTTAAGATGATCTATGCCCCAGAATGGTTCCCAATTGCTTGCTAACTTTGGAAAATCATTAAGATTTATTTATCCTCTCTTCTCTGCACCCTTGTCCCACACACCCGTGGAAAGGAGACATGTCCAATGTACAGCCCCCAGCTGGGGAACTAGCTGGAGGACAGCCCTAATTTAAAATTCAAGCTCCCTAATAAGAGTCCAACCCTAATCCATTCTCTGACCTTGAATTAAACCCCTACTTTCCTTGGACCTCAGTTTCTTCGTCTCTAAAACGAAAATGTGGGTAAGAAGATCCCTGGGGGGCCCCTGGGTGACTCAGTCAGTAAGCGTCTGTGGCCCAAGTCATGATCTCAGGGTCAGGCTCCCTGCTCCTCCCTTTGCCTCTTAATGGTTATTTAGGGTGTATGATGTGTTCGGTAGCCTGCTAGTGGGATCATGTGAATTATCTCATTTAATCCGCATAGAATGCCATGAGGTAGGTATAATTATACTTCCCGTTATACCCAGAAGAATTTGAGGCATGGAGGGCATTCCCACCCACTAGCCTCATGGTACATCGGAGCTTCCACCTGTGGCCCCATAAAGATGCTGCCGGTGGTCCCAAGGGAGAAGGTAGGTGGGTGCCTGCTCGAGTCCCTGGCATTTCAGCTGTAGCCCCACATCAAAGCCAGCTGGACAGCCCAGGGCTGTAGAGGACACCGTGTGGGCCAGTGCAACCGAGGGCTGGGTCCTTGTTAAGGAAACACTAGAATCGGAGCCAGAAGAACCGGTTTCAAGCTCCTCCTTTATGTTCTTTGTTCTCCAACTCCAAGCTTCATTTTCTTAATCTGTAAAATGGGGGTAATAATTGATGCCTCTCAAGGATGCTATGAGGATCTCTTTGCGGGTGAGGTCTAAAGTTCTTCATTTCTTCCGCAGGTTGGAAAGACACACCTCAAAGCCCAGAACCCTGCCCGACTGAGCCGCAGGGAGCTGGAGAACTTCTGCGTGTATTCCTAGCTGCTGGAGCCGTTCGCCCCTCCCTTAACGTCCCAGCGTTGCTTTGGGAATCAGCGCCATGGATGATACCGCACGAGTCTACAGAATGGAGCACAGTTTAGAGAGGACATGGGAGTTTTTTATAGTCTATGTCTTGTTTTTGGAAAATGATTTCTAGTAAGAGCGAGTCTGTTAAATAATATCTCTAACTTACAGATTGGATGAGAATGAGTAGACCATTGGGTAGTTCATCAAAGACTGCAAAGCAAGTCGACAGCCGCACAGCGAGTGTATCAAGTGCTATGCCGATGCAGGCTGCTATTATTACTAGCATTACGAACCCTTCCTCTGGTTTTCTAATGTGTGACTCATCTTTCCTCCTCTCTAATCAGGAAAGACCACGTTTCTAGACTCCCCCCTTGCCCAGGCCCATCTTCCAAAGAGGGAGGAAAGATAGGGTGACGCAGAGAAAGAGAAACAGCCCCCCACCGTGAGGATGGACTAACTAGCTGTGAGCCACTGGCAGCTTCTCCAGGAGGCCCGGGCCTAGGCTTTACTCTGACACAGAGGAAACCCCACTCCCCCCACCACACATCAAACCCTTACTTCTGGCCACTTGATCACGAGGGAGAGAGGGCAGGATTGAGAGTAGAAGGTGCAGAGCAAGCTGACCTCTGAGTGGAAAGATCACCCTGAGCCCGTGCTGTCCTAATAGCTGGACAGTGAGACCAGCTTTGCCTACGGTATGATGTATGATTTACAAAAACACATTATTAGAAATCTGTTTTAGCGTCTTCACAAATTCTTCACAAGTAGAAACATATTCTCTTTAAGTTCTGAGTCCTGACCAGTGCTCCCCACGGCGTATGCTGGAGCAAGGGTTCAGCCGGCTGAGCAGCTGGGAACTAGACCCCTGCTGGGCTCCCCTGAGTCTCAGGTCAGTCTCTTCCACGAGGCTGTGGGGACAAGAGATGAGACTCTGGCTGAGCCCAGTAAGGGGATGCGTGTGAGCTGGAAGAGGTCCCACTCAGAGACCCCAGCTGTGGCTATCGCATGGAGCCTGGTTCCTCAGTTGTCCACTCTGTATTTAACATGGGAATTCAATACAAAACCATGCTATCATTCAGAGGCATTCTAAATTTCTTTTCTGAGTTAAATTTTTGTGTCCCTTCCATATTCTGTACTTTTCCTCTCTATAGCAGCCAAAGGGCACTTGTGTCCATCAGTAAACACAAGTCTGTTTAGTTCCTCCTGGAGAGGGGCCTGGATTCCTTGCAAGTTATCGGTGTCTTCCAGCCTTGTTCACACTGGAGCAGAGGATCCCAGAGTCCCCAGACCCCAGGCCATTCAGTCTCATGGAGCATAGCCACAGCTTAACCTTGTTCATCTCCTGCCCTCCTGATCCCTCTCCCCTCGGGGCTTGTTGGCTGGCTAGCTAGCTTCCTCCTGGAGACAAGTGTGGGCGGACCACATTTTGGAGCAGGTGTCAAGGGTAAAAACCAGGAAAACATACGCAAAAGGAGCCTGGGGGCTCCAAGGCACATACTGGCAACTCAGCGCTCGAGTCAGGAGTTTGGTGAGCAGAGGGAGCTGGAAACGATGGGAGCAGGAACAGTTCAGATGAACACCAGAGACACTGACACTGACCCGGCCTTTCGTGCAGCCTGAGTTGCAGCTTATTAAAGGAGCAGAAGAGACCCCGTGGTTTCTCCCAGGACTTTTGGGGATGCTGTATTCTAGAGTGTGATAATGCACAGCATTATCATATTGTGTGTCTTTACTGAGCTTCTGTAGTAATGCCTTACGAGGATAATTATCCGTGCAATGACCAGCCAGTGAAGAAGCAGAAATTAAGCTCCTGCTGTGTATAAAGCACTGCTTGGTCCCCGGGAGGAACCACTGCAGGACACAGAAAGCATACGGACTCCACAGGACACATGCAGGAGAGCACAACAGCAGAAGCACAACGTTAAGGACATATGTGAGCTTCTAGGTGCAGAGACACAAACGTTCACTACAGTGTCATGAATGTAAGTCAAGGTAGTGCAACGTACAGGCGTGGGGATGGGGCGGAGCCGCAGCTGGGGGGAAGGAGCGATGCTACGGCTGGACCTGACGATGACAGGAGAAGTTCTTTGAGGTAAATATGGGAAGCTTATATGGAAGAGGCATTGTAAGCACTTACAAATACATCAAGAGAGTGATACCCATATGTAGTTAAAAACAGAAATCCACAGGACAAAGAAGTATAAGGTAAAAGCAACGACCCAGTTCACTCCCTGGAGGCAGCCACTGATAAGGACTTTGTCTTTCCTTTCGGATCTTTTGTACAACTATTCGAGCATATAGATACACGCTTCTTCTTCATCTAACCGGTAGCCTGTGATACACACTGTCCTGGGCTGCTGCTTTGTCCTTTGTCCTTCCACATTAGCACATACAGGTCCTCCCTTCTTTCCTTCCTCCTTCCTTCCTCTCTCTCTCTCTCTCTTTCTAAGATTTAATTTGTTTATTTGACAGTGAGAGTGAGAGTGAGAGAGCACAAGCAGGGGGAACGGCAGAGGAAGAGGGAGAAGCAGGCTCACAGGTCAACACCCCAGCCGAAGGCAGACGCTTAGCCACTGGGCCCCAGGCCCCCCTGGTCTTTCCTTTCTTTACAGAAGTGGCAGGGCTTGCTGTCGCATGGGTTCGCCATTACACATTTAACCACATTCCTACTAAATGGACATTTAAGTTGTTTCTGTCCTTTTATTTAAAAAGCTACTACAGTGGACATGATTTTACAGGGGTCTTTGTGTCCATGAGTGAGAATATCCATTGGATTCATTTTAGCAGCTGTTTAGAAGATGGGGTGAAGGTCCAGGGTCCTTCCAACAACGTTGGACCAGTCGTGGCAGAATCCTGAGTTGGTGCCTCCAAACTGTAGAAGCACACAAGGGGACGGACGGAGCAAGGACTTCTTGAAGGCCGGGGACTCCAAGACTGAGCCTGTGTCTGATCTATTCATAGATTTGGGAAGTCACAGGGGTGGGGGGAAGGGGGCGTGTCAAATTCAGGTATCTTGGAGACACTAAAGGCAGTTCTGAAGTGCTTCTGTCTATAAGAGCTCCAGGCCTTACACCTTCCAGGAGATTTTCCAACTACAGGGAGAGAAGCAGCAGCTGCTTTTCTTTTCAGGTGAAATTTTCATAGGTAGGGATTTCAGAAGACTCGGGATCATTCTGTTGTGGTGGTGGCACCCCCTGTGAGCCAAAAGACACAAAGCATATTGTTAACAAAGCCCGGGAAGCCCTGGTTTCCTCGGCCCTGTGCTGCTGCGAGAGGAAGGTCCGGCCAGGCTAAGACTGGTCCGTGCTGTAGAAGTCAGGTCAGATGGACTGGCCCTGGGATGGAATAGTCCATCAGGCCGGCTGCAGGCATTTCTGGAGAACCTCATACTGGGAAGCGGGCAAGGCTCTCTGTAAGGCAGATAGAGGGCAGTTTAGTGCAGCACGTTGAGGGGATACAGAAATGCAATAAAAGGCCTTGCTCTCAAGAAGCTACTGTCTAATGAGCTCAGTCTCTGCCCTGGCTGGAGAAGCAAGACAAACATCTAGAGAAAGACATTCCAGGTGGCAGAGGTTCTGCCGTAAAGTAATGGTTCAGACTCTCAGACTTCACGTTCCCAGGGTTCTGAGGACTCTTCGTTCAGGGAAGACCCCAAGGAGAAGGTGAGGTGTGAGCTGATGCAGAGAGGAGGGCCGGCCGGGCGTCAGGAACAGCTCGGGAACGGCATAAACCTTCGAGATACCGTGCAGAGACAGTGTCAGAAAGTAATGGCTCAGGCAGGTTTGAGAAGTTCCTGACCAAGTAGGCAATGACAGTCTCAGGGGACCCAGAGTGAGGACTCGTGGTCCTGAAAATTCTGAAGGCAAGGGGTAAATTCTGTCAAGACCCCAGCTGAGGAAACACGCCTCTGTCCACTTAGGTTGTGAGTGAGGGAGTCCCTGGGGTGGTGTGTGAACCACGCAGGACCCACCAGACCAGTGGTGACTCAAGGCCGTTCTGAAACTCCGAGTAGGGACTGATGTCCATGACTTTAAGATAGACCAGTAGTGACCCAAACACAAAGGGCCAGGTTGGAGTAGAAAGCAGCTTTGGGAGTATAGTGTAACGTACAGATGAGGTCTCAAGGCCACAGGCGAAGTACCTTGTTGGCTAAGCATAGGCGACCTTCCACAAGGCAGGACATGCGTAGACGATGGCTGAGCAGAGCTGCATACCGCACAGATGCTTACCGACCAAGTTCTAGCCACCTTTTAAGGTCCAACACAAGTTAGTTTTTTGTTTTTGTTTTTTCCCATGAAGTCTTTCCTGTCGACCTCAGTGCAATGATACCTCCCACTTTCAATGTCTGGAAAACCCTTGGGAATGGCACACCTCACAAGTAGTATGTAGAGTGTTTTCATTTCCCTTCTAGGTGATTGAATCTTCTCCATGCCTCTTCCACTGACAGCCAGATAAGATAACAGGTCTTCAAGGTTAAGGATAGTGCCTTCACCGTATCTAAATCCCATAGTATCTAGCCTAATTCTAGACACACTCAAGATGTTCAATAAATATCTATTGATTGACGCATCAATCACAGAGAAGTAGCATAACTGAAAACCTTTGAGTTTTTCTTTTTTAAAATCTTGTTTGCGGGTGCCTGGATGGCTCAGTCCGTTGAAAGTCTGACTTGATTTCGGCTCGGGTCATGATCTCAGGGTCGTGAGAAAGGGCTATGTGCCTGGCTCTGTGCTCAGCAGGGAGTCTGCTTAAGATTCTCTCTCTCCCTCTGCACCCTCCTTCAGCAAAATAAGCAAATAGATCTTTAAAAATTTTTTGTTTGGGCATGTTAAAACAAGGAGGAAAAACAGGGAAGGAATTCTGGGGGAGATCTGAAAACAAAAAGTATATATGAACTCAATCTTTTCAGGGAAGTGAAAGCGGAGCAGGCAGCTGGATTCAGGTCAAGGTTAATTGGTTAAGGTTATTCAGGATTATTTTAAAGCTCTTTGTGGTTTTTATTTACTTATATATATATATGTATTGTTTTACAAATATTTTATTTGAGAGAGAGACAGAAGGAGAGAGGGAGGGAGAAGCAGACTCCCCAGCTGAGCAGGGACCCTAGTGTGTGGCACAGTCCCAGGACCCTGAGATCACGACCTGAGCCGAAGGCAGATGCTTAACTGACTGAGCCACCCAAGTACCCTGTATTTTTATATTTTTAAAATATTTTATTTATTTGACATAGAGAGAGAGAGAGGGAGAGCACGCACACAGCAGAGGGAGCAGCAGAGGGAGAGGCAGGAGCAGATTCCCCCTGAGAAGGGACCTGACGTGGGGCTCAATCCCAGGACCCTGGGATCATGACCTGAGCCGAAGGCAGAGGCTCTAACCTACTGAGCCACCCAGGAGCCCTCTTTCTGGTTTTTAATACTGAAAGTCCAACTACTGTCTGTATGACCTTAGGCAAACTTAGCTTCTGCGAATCTCAGCTTCTTTTGCTAGAAAATGTGGATGATAACACATTTGTAGAGGTGTCCTAGGGATCACATGAGAATATGTTTGTCCATGTTTTATAAACTTGTTATGAAAGTTAGTTCTTCTTATTTAATGGTAAATTCTACCATTAAGGGACCTTTCAACATCACAATAAAACCAATGTATTATAGTTAATAGCACATTTTCCAAAAAATCTTGACATTGGACTATTGGCTAATTTCCAGTTGTTTTGGGAAATTGCCGTACTGGTGGATTAAGGGTTGGAAGTAAATTTGGAAATATACATAGATCATGCAGCATTTGTGTTTATAGCTTCTCATTCCGGTCAGTGTTAAGAATAATCAATACAAAACATTATTAAATCAATTAGAAACATTCAGCCTTTGGCCAAACAGATGTGAATCAGAAGTATTTGTTTAAGCATTTCTGTTGACCCTGGAGTGTGTCAGGGGGATGTGTAGTGGAGAGAACTTCAGCTCCTTTCCATGGGGATCTAGGACTTTCGGTTAAAATGGTCTGTGTAATAGTTCCTTGCTTTAGGAACCCTGGGATACAGAGAAAACTGTTCTCACCTTCTGAGGTATCTGTATACAGCTGTAGACTGTGGCTGAACTCTCCTTCTGCTCAGGAACTGGGGTATTTCCCTGTAATAGACCAACATCAGAGTATCTGTAATCACCAGATAAGAGCTTTCCAGGGTTTCACGTTCAGCCCTTCAGGAGAGGGGATACCCCACGAGGTTTAGGTTTCATTCAGAGGTTGGTGGCTGCCTCCGTGCAGTGGGGAAGTGCTCTGGGTGCTCCCACCTCCCTTATCAATGGCCCAAGATTGGGAGCTGAGGATAATCACCTTCACTCCAAGGGACCCCAAGGTTTGGTGAACATGGATAGAGCCACAGCTATCTGCCCATGTGCTGCTGGTTCTGGCCCCCGTTTGGAGGGACTAGTCATCACAGTTATTGGATGGTTCTAGAAGTGGAGGAGGAGGGAAGGTGTACTGATCCAAAGGGCTCACCTGCAAGTTGACGACTATTTGCATATACACTGTGTTGTCCTCAGGTGCAGGCACCGTGCTTTCTGGAGTGACAAGATCATACTCTGCTTGCCCCTCAGGTGATGAGTCAGATCCGTTGTCCTCCTGAGTGAGCAAGTCATACTCATGGTGCCTCCCAGCCTTGGGTATGCCCGAACTCTCCCGGTCCTTCTCCATTGTTTCACTGCTGTCAGAGCTGCTGTCGGAGCTGGGCCTGTGCTGTTGCTGGGCAGTCTCAGAGAAAGTGTCCAGCTTCTGACACCCTTGGGAGAGCATAGTGCACGGTGTGTGGTCAGTAGTGAGTTTCGAACACATTGTGTGGCTGGGTTAGAAAGTGTGCCAGCCCCTACCTCTTTCTTGTTTTGTGCAAGGATCCGACCTGCTCTGATCTCTACTCCAAGTGAGGCCTAAGGAACTGAAAGAGAGGTTGTCCTGTGTCCCCACAGCGGACTCTGTTCTACTCTCCCTTCCTTCCTCCTTTCAGGGATTCACTCATTTCTCTTGGGTAAATGTTCATGGAGGGTGACACGGGCGGGACTTAGCAACGCTCTGTGAGCCAAACTGGCTCTGCGGGCTAAGCCACCCTGAGTGCCACACTGTGTGGTCTGGGAAAACACAAAGAGGCCATTAGACCTGCTCTTGAAGGAGGACACTGTCCAGCAGGGGGTCAGATCCATACGGAGATCAGTGAATGCAAGCCCGGCTCTGGCAAGGGGGACGTGACAAGTGTCAGGAAAAGGTGAGGACTTGGTCTCGGGTTAGGAAGCAGAGAAGAACTCAGGAAGTTGGTGGGATTGAGGTGGGCCTTGACGGAGGGCTGGGATTTTGATGAGTGACAGGCTGTCGTTGGTTGAAGAAGCAGTATGATCAAGGTGTTCAAAACATTTAACAGGTGCAATGGATGCAAGACAATCAGAGTGGGCCCCTGTGTTGAACAATTCGTTGGTACACCAGGTGCATGTTTAGCTGCCTTTGGGGACACATCAAGGGGACTATTTGGTCTGAGTGTAGAATAATAATGGTTCACACGTACCAAGTGCCTTATATGTATCAGACAGCATCCTAAATACTCCATCCTAAATGTATTCAGTCTGCATGAAATCCCATGACACAAAAACTACATTTATGTAGCCCATAAGGGTTAAATATTTGCCCGAGTAAGCGGTGGGGTCAGGATCTGATGTTCTTAGCTAATACTCCAAACTAATACTCAAAACCTGCATAGGAAAAACGTAGGTAAAGGGTGGTCTGGCTAAAGAGTGAATGAGAATATAAGAGTAATTACCACCTCTTGAGTGCACAGTGTTGGCACTGACCCACTCAGTACTCACAGCAACTCTAAGGACTGGGCGCACTTATTTTCAAGGTAAGGAAACCGATGCATAGAGATTGAAGTGCCCAACGTCACTTATGAGCAGAGTCAAGATTCAAACACAGGACCGCCTGGCCTCAGAACACACACACTTGGCCCCTAGGTTTTAGTGACTTTTGAATAACAAACAAAGGCCATGAGGAGCCATTGATGGCTTTAGAGCAGTCAGAGTTGAGCTTTGCAAGGTAGTGAGCAGAAGGGATAGAAAAGAGAAACCCTGGGGAAGGAAAGGCCAGTTAGGAAACTGTTATACTTTTAGGGAAGAAATAATAAGGAATAGGAATGTCTGTTAATGAGGACTAGTTAAATAAATGAAGGTACATCTGTAGGATAGAATAAATAGGAATCAGTCTTACATATGTCAGTGTTACTAGGATATTCTGTTAAGTTAAAAAAAGCCAGGTTCAGGAAAATGCTGTAGATTGCTCCCATACGTGTAACTAAAAGAAAGGCACCTACACACACACACATATACACAAACACATACGCACAAACCTATTTAATGCCCATAAATGCATTAAAGACCCCAAAAAGATTTAGAAATGCATCTTAACGATGAAAGTTCTGGGGGGAGGGACCAGGAGATTGGGATTGGGAGGGAGATTTAATTGTATACCATGAGAATATACGATTTTTCAGTTAAAAAATCCCTGCTCAGTAAACAGAAAAATTGTGACACAATGAACCTTGGTAGTGACCAAAGATCTGGAGAAGAGGGCACTTTGATTCCGTCTGTCCTTCCTTCCTTCCTCCCTCCCTTTTAAAAAATAGATTTTATTTATTTGACAGGCAGCGAGACAGCCAGAGAGGGAACATAAGCCGTGGGAGTGGGAGAGAGAGAAGCAGGCTCCTCACAGAGCAGGAGCCCAACATGGGACTTGATCCCAGGACCCGGAATCAGGGCCCGGGCTGAAGGCAGACGCCTAACAACGGAGCCACCCGGGTGCCCCAAGAAGAGGAGACTCTGAAGAGATGCTAGGGAGGTTAGAGAAGCAGACCTTGGGAGGTGCTGGGAGCGAGGAAGATCAGGGATGGCAGTGGTGTCCCCAACACTTCCTTACTCCCTCTCCTGTGCCCAGATCACAAAGGCACAATGGCACAGGCTGGGGGAGACCAGGGTCTTCCCCCAGGTTGTGAGGAAGGAGCCGGTGAGAACCTCCACCCTTACCGTCATTCCTACTTCTTGGTCCCTTTCTCTTGGTAATGTTTTCCCATCCCAAAGGCCCACACTGTTGGATTCCTTGAGCTGCCGGCATCCCACCCAACCCCGCTTTCCATCTCTTCGGGGGATCTCTTCCACGAGAGGTTACATGGTTTTTTTTTTTAATAGCAGGGTTTGTCCCAGTGGGGGGAGTTTGGGAATTCCTTAGAATTCCAGAGCTTAGAGTTCAGGGTGGTAATGGAGGATACGGAGCCATGGGAAGCAGGGGTGGTAAGACGCAGGCATCTCATCTCAGCACTCCAACGCCTATCAGGACAATTCTACTTTTGCATACTTTGTGTTGTTGGGATGTTGCACCGTATTTTGTTCAAAGAAAGCATTCCTTAGCTTTTTTAAAAATTGGAAAACCACTGCCTCAGGGATGTTCTTGGGCAATAGGTGTCCTATGAAATCTTATGGGTTTTAATTTTAAATAGGTTTTAGTTTTGCTCCTGCTGCAAATTTTACCATTCTATCCAGCCTTTGTTCCTCCATTCTTGGAGTGAGGAAAATAACTCCATCCTCATCGGAGCCCACATTTAAAGGATGATAATGCCGGAGGAACCCTACAGATCCCAGAGGCCAGGCCGCCTCCCCTATCTCTGGTTATCATGTTTCTGGAGTCCGTCCTGGCTCTGATTTCTGTTCCCCAAACTTTCTTTCTCCAAGCCACATAACTTCTCAAACTTTAACAAGCATATGATTCACCTTGAGATGCAGACTAGAGTTCGGTATCTGGGGTGGTGCCCCAAACTGGAATTTCTAACAAGCTCCTGGGTGATGCCCCGTGTTGCAGATTGACAGATCATACTGAATAAATTGTCAGGCTTTGGAGCTTCCATCTGGCCCAGGGACCCCACAGCCCGTGTCATTGGTGATATTACCTGGTGCGTCTGCTGGGGTTTCAGTGGAGCTGGAGCTGGAGGCTGGGTCTGAACCTGACAAACCAAGGTAGAGAAGACTTAGCAATAGGTCTGTTTGGAGAGAGACGTGTGATTCTAAGTGACAAAGGAGACGGGGAGAGATTTCCAGAGACAAACACAAGAAAAACGCTCTAGGGAGGGGGTGAACCCTGACATGAGTAGGAACCCACAGGACAGGTGGCCAGAGTCCCAAGGTCATTTTCAAATGAAGAGAGGGCCCTGGAGCCTCCTGCCGTCCCTCTGTCCCCTCTGTGGTGGCCACTTCTCAGGTTCGTTTGCGTCTTGTAGGAATTGCTGCAGGGATCTTATGTGTTCTACCCAATATGCTCTTTCGGGAACTGTTCCATTTCCCCTGCAATATGAAATTCCAAGGGAGCTGCCAATCATAATAGCTAATCCCGCTGGCCACAGTAGTTGGTCCAATCAATGGTCACATGAGCCAAGGGTGCACCAACCAGAGATCTTTCAAGTCGGAGTTGAAGGGAAACATCTTTTTTCTCTTCCTGGTGGCATATCTCTTAGTAGATACCAGCCTGGAGCTACCAACTGCTGTGTTGTGGCACAGCCCACCCCCATCCCTGCCCCTCAGCTCAAAGAGTAAAGTAAGGGTGAGAGATGGAGGGCCCTGATTTTTAACTCTCTGGTAACATTTGTCCCTAAGGCCAGCTCCTTCCCTTTCTTCCCCAAAGATTGATTATGTGAGTCCCAAAATAATGAATCACACCTTCTTCACTGCCCCCCCAAAGGTAGTTTGAGTTGGGCTTCAGCGATTTGTAACTAAATTTAGAGTCCCAACGAACAGCCCTCTCCCACATCAGGAGGAGAAGAAATGAAGTTTTGGGAGAGTAGGGGTAAGAGGGGACCAGGAGAGGGCAGACAAGCCTCCGAAGGTCCCAGGGATGTGGTCTGGTGCTGGCACGTGCAGTGATCTCAGAAACCCACATGGTATTTTTTGCTTCCAAATGTACCAGATGAAGATCCCAAATAACAGGATGCTGGCTATCAAGAGTCCAGTATAAAGCTCTGTGTTCCTCTCAGGCCCTTTGAAGAGGAAATGAATGACATTAATACAAATAATGACAAGAAGGTTGGAACAAGCAATGGACAAAGCATAATGTCCATCTTAAAAAAAAAAAAAAAGCAAAATGGCCTCTTAAAATCTCATGCTATCGCAGGAAATATTCCTTTTCATTCATTCATTCTACAACTATTTATTGAGTAGGCATTGTTCTGGGCTAGAAATTATAGCAGTGCTTAAGGTAGACACTGTCCCTAGGTAGAGAGATAACATGCTTTGCCCAGTGTCACAGAGTTTTAAATACTTAGACAGGATTTGAATGTAGGCTGCCTGGTTCTACCTAAGACATGCTTATCCATCACACTACACTGCTCCTCTCTGTAAATGGTGTAAGGGCAGTTCTAGGCTCAAGACGGAGTCAAGATTTCTACCTCGTAGGGCTCTAAATCCATCTGCCAGCCTGACCTAGAGTTATCACCTCCCAGGTAAACCTCTCTTTTTCTACTTCCTTCTAGAACAGAACAGAGCACAGAACTCAGGGTTCCACTCGTGATTTTGTTTTGTGACATTGAGCAAGTCCCTAATCCTTTCTGAGTCTCAGTGTCTTCATGTAACGGAGGATAGTAAGGGTATTTGCTGTGTAGGATTATTGTGAAGCTAATTATGTTAAAATGCGCATGGTCCTAGAATAGTGCCTGGCATCTAGGGAGAGACCCTAGGGCTTCCTTTCTAGCCACTCAGAGTCTGTGTTCCCTCGTGGTCTGCCTTCCTTCACCGATCCATTTCAATCAACTCATCTCCACTAACTTCCGACACTGTGCTGTCCATGTATGGTAGCCACAACCCATGCTCTAAGCCCTTGGAATGTGGCCAATATGACTGAAGAACTAAATTGTTTACTTTATTTAATTTCTAAAAAATTGAAATGGAAATAGAAACATAGCGATTTAATTTCTTATTGAAAAATGGTAAGTAGGTTTGGGACAACTTGGATATGTAAAGCTATTTTTTTCAACTGTCACTTTTATGAAATCTGAATACAGACGGAATGCTTCCCATGGAAATTTGTCATCTGAACGGAGATGTGCTGTTAGTGCAAAATCCATACTGGATTTCAGAAGCTTAGTACAACAAGAAATGTAAGTTATCTCAACGGTAATTGTATTGAATATAATCCAAAACGGTGATATTTTGGATTTAGTGGGTTAAATAAAACATATTATTAAGGTTAGTTTTACTTGCTTCTTTTGACTTTATCTAATGTGGCTATTAGAAAGTGTGAATGACACGAGGGACTCCCCGTTATATTTCTGCCGGAATGTCCTGCTCTTGCCCACTCTTGTCCACACTCTCTCACTGCATTTCATAAAGAACCACTCAGACTGCGAACACTTGGATACCAACGTCCCGGTCCCTGAAGTCTGGCTGAGCAGAGATAAACGGTAACCTGGACAGATGTCGCCAGGAAGAAACTGCTGGGAGCTGCTGCTGACAGGGTTGCTGGCGATGCATGTGATGTTGGGGTGATTTGCACCACGTGTCCAAGAGACATTGAGGTGAGGTCCCTCTTGGGATTCGAAGGTTCCTTTTTGTAGGGGGGCCCATCTGTATGTCACGTTGTATCCATTGTCCTCCACTGAGCATGTCAGGTTGACCCTGCAGATACCATCCTTAGCAAGCCCAGGATGCCAGGTAATTTTTGGCTTCTTCAATCTCCCTGTGTGAGGAGAAAGACAGACCTAATGTGGAGTCAGGCCTGCCTGCTGGGCAGTCACCATGTCCTCACTCATTCAGAACACACTCCTGAAGTTGGGTGTTGGCACCACCTTAGGGCTGAGAAAGTGCCTCCAGGAGTCATAGGAATTTTGGAATGCACCTGGCCTTTCTCTTGGCAGCCATGGAATCTCAGACATACCCCTTCACCACTATGGGCCTTTGATGCTCAGATGTTAAACAAAGGAGTCAAAATAAAAACTGGAAAAAGAAAGACATCACATCACTCCATAGCGTACCCTGTGAAGAACCAGCAAACCCGTCAATACAGGTAGGTACAACGTCTCATGCACTCTGAGGACTTGAAGGCTTACCTGTTGAGGTTCCATCATCGGCCATCTTTACTCAGGAGATAAAGGGTGAAGAGCTGAGTGCCGCTCTGACATAGAGTTAGTGCTCAATAAGTGTTAGCGATTTTAAAAGAAATATAACACTGGCACTAGTGATTCCTAATTTATTATTATTTTCACTTAATCTTCTTTCTCTTCTTTTAATAGTTGAGTCATGGCATGCCATAGATGTGGACTAGCTGACTTCCAGCATATTCTAACAGGACCATGCTCCGTGAGTCTCCATAGATAAGTAGACACCATCAAACCCAGGCAGGGGATGTGATGACCGTGTCTGGGTGGTACAGCTGAAGCAGGTGGCAAATGTAAACCCAGCTGTCAAGCCAAGCTCCTGCAAGGCCCAAGCCTGAGGAGAAAGACTGCAAGTTCTGTCCCTCACACTCGGGAGAGCCAAGCAGCCATCCCTCTTGGAGGTCAGAGGGTCTTTGGATACTAAAGCCTTTCTCCTCAGTCTTCTCTTTGTCCTCTCGAGCCTGCTGTGCCCTTATCTACAAGGATACTCTTCTATAAAAATGCGGGTGGAAGAGCTCTGAGATCCACCTGACAAGCAGTGCAGGACAGGGACAAGCACTGCAGGTTGGGTGGCGGAGGCCAACCTCGAGCTTAGCAGAAGGGGGACTTGGCAAGCAGTTCCTGCCCAGCTGCTGGCTGGAAATTTTCCCTCCGGTGAGTTGACTTGTCTGGACTCAAAAGCTGTGCTAGTGATCTGAGGTATTTGGGGAGGCAGGGAGAGGAGCAAAGAGGAAGGAGAAACATCCCAGGGGAGGAATGTAATGACGAGTACTCTGCTCAGAAACTCACCATAGACATGCAGCGTGATGTGTTTTGTGCTGATGACTCCGGAGGCCTGGGAGCACACGTAGGCATGGTAGTGGCCAGCATTCTCCATCTTTAGCCGGCCAATCATCAGGGAGTAGTCTTGGCTGGAGTTCATATTGGCATCCTTGAACTTCGTGAGTGGATCAGCTGTTGCTGCTGCTCTCCGCTCTTTGCTGATAATAGACGTGTTGAACATCCAGATGACGTTCTCTCCGGCGTGACTGGCCGAGAGTGTTAGGGGCAGGGTGACTGACTCCCCCAGGATCCCCACTACTGTCTCCCCTATCGACTCTCCTCCGGAGGGTCCTGGAGCTGCAGTCAGAGATGAGACATTGGGGCTTCAGTCATTGGGTCTCTTCCCTAAACCCTCAGCCTGCCTGAAGGAGATTGAAGCCCCAGAAGCTCTCCTGCCCTCACCCCCTTTCCCTTCCTCTGACAAGGCCTCCCTGCTCGACACTTGTCATGGACAGTCATGGCTCTGCCTTTTGCACACTCAGGCCTCCCTCGCCCTCCCTGTCCTTCTGAGGAGACCGCGGGGGATACCTCCAGCTAAAGAAAGAACAAATTATATCTCTTCATCCATCTTCCCTTCCCTTCCCTTGCTTTATCTTTAAGGTTTCAGAGTTCCCTGGGAGCTCCCAGGTGCCCTGCCAGTCTCTCTCAGACCCCAGAGGGTGAGAACAAGATTCTTCAAGCCTGTCTTCGTCCTCACTCCACCCGTGTCCTGCCAGAATCCTGGCGGTTTAGACTCCATGACTGCTCAGACCATCTCTGAAATCCCCTGGAGGGCCCAAGTGGAGCCTGTACCTATACAGAACTGCCGGGCGCGGACGGGGCTGGAGGTGCTCTGGCTGACCGGGTTCCTGGCTGTGCAGGTGTATTGCAGGTCTGGGTCACACAGCGTCCAGCGGATGATGACAGTGGAGCCCTCCTGCGATTCAGAAGCCTGCGTGTCCTGCAGGGTCCAGCTGTACAGAACACTTGTCCACGCCCTCTCCACAGAGCAAATCAAGGTAACGTTGCAGGAGCCACTGTCGGACATGTTCACAGACTTCACGATGACTTGAGGCTCCGGCACCTGCTCTGTAGGGACAACAGCAACAAGGAGATTACTCAGATCCCTTCAGCAGCAGGACACAGCTGGGAGAAGAGGCTGGTGATGATAGAAGACCCAGGGACAGAAGGAAGAGCCAGAATACCTGTTCCAGGGGAAGTTTTCTCTTAGTTTCCCCCGCAGCCTGGACTGAGTGCCCCTCTTCTACACTCCCGTAAATCCCCAAAGAGTGTTACCTCCATGACTCAGCGAGACACCAGTCCGATTACTCCTCTGTCTCCCCAACAGTACATGAACTCCTTCAGGACAGGGCCAATGCCTGTGCCCAAATACTAACACCCGACTGGCCCGTCCTTGGAAGTCTCTCTTGCATGTTTGGTGAATAAATGCACAAATGAATCAGCCCCAAACTCTGTGCAGCAGGGAGTTCTGCCTCTAGAATTTGGAGTTGCTTTTGTCTTTTGGTTGGAATTTATGGCCATGGTGCTTTCAGACCTTCTTCCCGGTCCTTTCTTTCCCTTTTGTTCCATTTCCTCTGTCCACAGCGTGTGTGTGTGTGTGTGTGTGTGTGTGTGTGCGCGCGCGCGCGTGTGTTTGTGTGTTTAAGTGTGCTTTTTTGGGGGAATTGATAATACATAAAATTGAAAGGATACAAAAAAGCGTACATAGTTTAAAAAGCAAGCTTTCTTGTTCCCAGATACTTGTTTCCTCTCCCCAAGAATTATGCTACGAACTTCCTGTTGATTTTTCCAGAAATATTCCAGATATAGACACACACATGATAGTATACTATATAAGTATATGTATACTAGATATTACTATTATATATACTGTATATTACTATTATATACACACACACTGTCCTGAAGGCTTTAAAAATTTAATTATATGTTGGCTTTCTGGGGAAGACGGCAGAGTAGAAGGACCCTAAGCTCACTTGTCCCATGGATACAACTGGATAACACCCGCATCCATGTGAATAACCCAGAAAATGCCCTGAAGACCGGCAGAACTAAGGCTCCACAGCTAAATGTATAGAAGAGGTCACCGCAAAGAGGGTAAGAAAGGCAGAGGCGCAGTTGGGAACTTATGGACCCACAGGACCGTCCACAGGATGGAGGGATAGTGTGGGTGCAGAGGACGGACAGAAACACTCTCACACAAGGAAGAGGAATCCTCATAACATTTGGTTTGGAAAACCAGAGGGGCCTGATTTCGTGAGTTCTTACAATCAGCAGCGGCTTAACACCTGGAACTTTAAAAATGGGCTGGCTGGGCTCTGGGAGGGGGAAAGGAAACTGCATCCCTGTCTATAAAGAGGCAGCACAACAAACAGCACTCCCCCTGCCCCCCAGGACAGTAGCAGCAGTTTGAAAAATCACCTGGAATATGTGGGAAGGAGACTTGTTTACTAATCTCAGAACATGTTCTGGAGGGGCAGAGATCACGCGCAGACTTCTCCAGGAACAAAGGAGCTAGAGGACATCATTTCCTTCCCCTGTCCCCACACCACCTCGCTAGACACATGGACACCTGTGGGACCAGTACAGTGCCAACATGCAATACCTAACTTGCTAACAGCTCACCCGACCCCTGCATTCTCCTGTAGACATACCCCTCCCTGTCATGCCTCCTTTGCAGACCTGCTCCCACCGCAGACTTGCACACCCCTTGCTAACACCAGACACCTTGCCCTCCACCCAGCCCCCGCTTCTGCAGATTTGCTTCCTGCAACCCAGCTTGCCTGGGTCCCCTTTGCTACAGGTCCCCTCCTGCAGCCTGCTTGGAGGGGGAGAAGCAAAGCTTGATACACTGCCCAGCTTGCCCCTGAGTTCTCCTGTGGTCCTGACTTGTCCAGTGTGCTCCCGGCCAGAGCCCATCCAAAGTAGTGCCTCAAACCTGACAGTGTGCAAGCAGTGCCAGCAGGGGCCAGCACTCCAAAGTCCCAGGCACTTCCCGTCCCAGGGGGAAGGGAAGATGAGATGACCACACACAACACACACACATACACACACACACAAACACACACTCCAACATGGCCACAGCAATGGGTTTGGGACCAACATCTGGTCTGAGGGCAGGCCCTGTCCACCAAAGAAAGAGTCTCAGGGAACAAAACAAGGAAATCACTCTGTAATTCAGTGCTATTGCATTTCTGGCAAATGTCTGCTCTGACTCCACTCAAGCCCAGGCAGCCCGCGACTGGCCACTAACAACACGAGCACAAATAGCTCTTAACCCACTGAGCCACCCAGGCCCCACATTGATCTTTTCAAAGAACCAGATCCTGGTTCCATTGATCTGTTCTGTTGGTTTTTAAACTTCTCTTTATTTCTGCTCTAATATCGACGATTCCTTCCTTCTACTGGTTTTGTGTTTTGTTTGTTCTTCTTTTTCTAGCTCCTTTAGGTGTGAAGTTAGGTTCTTTCTTTGAGTTTTCTTGCTTCTTGAGGTAGGCCTATATTGCTATAAACTTCCTTCTTAGAACAGCTTTGGCCGCATCCCAAAGATTTTGGACTCTTCCATTTTCCTTTGTCTCCATGTACATTTGATTTCCTCTTTGACTTCTTGGTTGACCCATTCATTGTTTAGTAGCATGTTATGTAACCTCCACGTATCTGTGTTCTTTGCAAATATTTTCTTGTGATTGATTTCTAGTTTCATAGTGTTGTTGTCAGAAAAGATGCATGGTATGACTTTGATCTTTTTGAACTTGTTGAGACTTGTTTAGTGTCCTAGTATGTGACCTACTCTGAAGAATGTTCCACGTGCACTTGAAATGAATGTGTATTCTGCTGTTTTAGGATAAAATGTTCTGAATATATCTGTTAGATTCGTCTGATCCAATGTTTAGCCAGTTAAGGGTCTGTCTTGGGCCCAGGGTCTTGGGATTGAGGCTTTCATCAGGCTCCCTGCTTAGCAGGAGGCCTGCTTCTCCCTATCCTTCTGCTGTTCCCCCTGTTTGTGCTGTCTCTTTCTCTCTCCAATAAATAAATAAATAAATATTTTTTTAAAGAAAGAAAATATCAACAATATTGATAAACCTTTAGCGAGTCTATGGGAGAAAGGAGGAGGAGAGAAAGAGAGCGAGAGAGAAGACTCAAATAAACAAAATCAGAAATGAAAGAGGAGAAACAATAACTCACACCACAGAAATACAAAGGATTATAAAGAATATTATGAAAAATTATATGCCCACAAATTGGAGGATCTAGAGGAAATGGACAAATTCCTAGGAACATATACCCTCCCCAAACTAAATCATAAAGAAACAGAAAATTCCAGTACTGGGTATTTGCGCAAAGAATATGAAAACACTAATTTGAAAAGATATATGCACCCTTGTGTTCATAACAGCATTATTTGCAATAGCCAAATTACAGAAGCAGCCCAAGTGTCTATAGATAGATGAAAGGATAAATAATATATATATATAAAGAATATATATATGTGTATATATATATACATATACATGTGTGTATATGTATATATGTGTATATGTATGTGTACACATACATATACACTCACATACATGTATGCATACACACAAATATGCACACATATATGTATATACATACATATATACACATATGTATATACATACATGCACACATACATATGTATGTATATACACATACATATACACAAATATATACATATACATATATATGCACACACATACCTACATATACAATATATATATATGAGTATTAGTAAGCCATAAGAAGGAATGAAATCATTTTTCTAAAGATTTTGTTTATTTTTTTGACACAGAGAAAGAGACAGCAAGAGAGGGAACACAAGCAGGGGGAGTGGGAGAGGGTGAAGTAGGCTGAGCACGGAGCCCGATGTGGGGCTCGATCCCAGGACTGTGGGATCATGACCTCAGCCGAAGGCAGATGCTGAACAATTGAGCCACCCAGGCGCCCCATGAAAGGAATGGAGTCTTGTCATTTGTAACAACATGGATGGTTCTAGAGAGAATTTTGCTAAGTGAAATCAGTCAGTCAGAGAAAGACAAAAACCATATGATTTCACTCATATGTGGGATTTAAGAAATAAAATGAACAAAGGAAAAAAGCACAAACCAAAAAACAGATTCTTAACGACAGAGAACACACTGACGGTGCCAGCGGTCGAGTAGGGCATGGGCGGACTCAGGGAGGGGATTAAGAGCACACTTCTCAGAACCGGCCGAGGGTGATGTACGGAAGTGCGGATTCACCATAGGGCACACGTGAAGCTAACATAGCACTGTGCGTTCCTGGTGCTGGAATTAAAACAAGCTATCAATGTGACTTAGAAATTGCTGCAGGTTGGTACATATGGAGCTCATTCATTCTGTTTCTATTCCCTGCAAAGTATTCCATTTCTTTAACATATGCAGAGCACTCAACAAATCAATAAAAAAGGTCAAACTACCTGATAGAAAGGTCAAACTACACAGTTAAGCTGAACTGTGTCTTCCCAGAGTTCATATCTTGAAGCCCTAATTCCCAGTACCTCAGAACATGATTTTATTTGGATATAGGACTGTATTTGGAGATAGAGGCCATTACGTTAAAATGAGGTCATGAGAACGGTCCCTAATCCAAAATGACTGGTGTCTTTATAAGAAGAGGAGATTAGGACATAGAGGACACAGACAGAGGGATGGCCATACAAGGACATATCAAAACAGGCAGCTATCTGCAAGCCTAGTAGCAAGGTCTCAGTAGAAACCCAGCCTGCTGACACCCTGATCTTGGGCTTCCTCTCTCCAAAACTGTGAAAATAAGCTTCCGTGGTTTAAGCCACCGAGGCAGTGGTATGTTGTTATGGCAAACCCAGCAAGCTAGCTAGTACAGATGGGTGAAGGGTATTAACAGAGTTGCAGAAAAGAGAACACAAATGGTTTAAAAACACATTTTGGCTGTGTTTTCACTCTGACATCTGTATTTATGGAACTGCATGAAAAGGACCAACATGGTGGCCCTATTTGTCCTAGAGAGATAAACACCTAGGAAGAAAAAAAATCTGCTTTTAAAAATAAAAGATTAGGGGCACCTGGGTGGCTCAGTGGGTTAAGCTACTGCCTTTGCCTCAGGTCATGATCTCAGGGTCCTGGGACTGAGCCCACGTCCAGCTCTGTGCTCAGCGGGGAACCTGCTTGTTCTTCTCCCTCTGCCCCTCCTCCAATGTGTGCTTTCTCTCTGCCTCTCTCTCTCTCTCTTTCTCAAACAAACAAACAAACAAATAAACAAATAAATCTTTAAAAAAAATAAAAGTTCGGGGTGCCTAGGTGGCTTAGCCGGTTGAACATCTGGCTGAGTCCAGCTCAGGTCATGATCTGGGTTCATAAAAGTGAGCCCTGCGTGGAGTCCGCTCAGTCTCTCTCTCCCTCTGCCTGCCATCTTCTCAAAATAAACACATAAAATCTTAAATAAATAAACAAACAAACAAAATACTAAAACCCATGGAAACTCTCGGGAACTCACCATAGACGTACAGTATAAATGTCTTGTCAGTGGTGACTGCAGAAGTCTTCCGGTTTATCTGGGCTTTGTAGGGTCCAGCATCTTCCAAAGTCAGGCTGCTGAGACGCAAGGAGTAACTGTCCCCGCTGATGTTTAGTCGGTCCTGGTAGCTTTTGGCTGTGATGAAAATCTGTTTTTCTGCAGTTACGAAAGCAAGAGTGCCTTGGGGACCACTCCAGGCGACATTCTCAAACTCTGTGTCTACTGAAATGTTCAGGGGGAAAATCACCAAACCCCCTAGAATCCCGGGCACCACTGCTGAGGTTGAGTGCTTTTCAGAGGCTCCTAGCCCTGCAGAGACAGAAGAGGGATTTGGAGAAGAAGTAGCTGGACTCCTCAAGTCAGCCTTCATTCATTCATTCTATAAAAACATACTGGGAACAAATGACAGATGTTGAGAAATGAAATGAAATTCCTGCCCTCCTTCCTCTAGGCTCATTGCCCAGCAGAATCATTCCTTCATTCCCTCACTTAAAAAACACTCTGTCTGATAAACGCATCTACAAAATCAGTTAAACAGACTTTCTAGTTTTCTGTCCCAATGTGGAAATTAGGCTGGTGACTTGGGGTGAGTTTTTGAATTGCTCTGAGAATCAGTTACTCATCTAGAAGACAGAAAATGTTCACACCTATGCTATCTTCCTTTAGGGATATGGTAGAGATGGAATAAAATAGGTTGCTGTAAACCGTAAAGAACAAAGCAAGTAAAAAGGAAGCATATTTTAAAAAACGAGACGGGTTGATGAGTGGCTAGCAGGGTGGATAGATGGACAGGCGTGGGGGAAGGCAAGTGATGTGAAAGTAATGGTAGCGCCAGGGTGGGAAGCATGGGAGTGTTCGTGCAAAATTCTTTCGAGTTTTCTCTGTGTTCAAGAATTTTCATAATAAAACGCCGGCCACAAAAGGACCATTTCTCATCTCTATCTCACTCTTCCTTTCCCTCATTGTCCAGGGGATCTCAGACTGGCTTTGTCTTGGCCAGGGAAATCTGGTCTGTCCTTAGGAACAAGGTTTGGGGTTGGGAATAGTTACGTAGCAAGGATTCTGCTCCTGATTTCCTCATCTCGAGAAAGACCCAGATCCCTGATGTACATTGTTACCATGGCTTCCATAGGCCCAGCATCGGTCCGAGGCCGCTCATTTCCTTGCAGGGGCCCTGTGAGTGTCTGCTGGGGGACCTCAGTGTGTATTCCCAGATTCAAGAGCTTCTGAGGCTCTGGAGAGTCCTCTGATCAAATTTGATCCAGATCCAATCAGATGGGTTCAGGACCCAGATTACTCCAGGAATCTGCTTTGAAAGTAAGTAGAAAATGTTGGAGAGAAAGGAAAATCTGAAGCCTGGAGAGACGGGAAGAGACTGAGGTGTGCTCTGAAGGCCCAGAGTGTACAGAGTTATGCAGGTACACAGATGAGACCCCTAGACTGGTGTAGACTGGTGCAGGGCTGGGGACCGGGGCGTGATTCTCTACCCACATCAGCCAAGCACTTGGACCTTGTAGGGAGGTAGCTATGAGGATGCAGGACTAGGGACCTTGGACAAGTTAGTCTAGGTCAGTTCAGGAAGATTCTAGGGGCAGTCAGAAAGCAGAAACTGGGTTCGTGTGATGCTGCTTTGAAGTTACTCGAAAGAGAGCTCTTCACCTCTGAAAGATACTGTTTATGATTCCTACGACAACTAGCACTGTGTAGAAGTGACCTCATTCAGTCCTCAAAATTACCTGAAAATAAGCTCATGTTTACAGAAAGGGAGCTAAAATTTTGGGAGTTTTAGCCACTTGTTTAGATGACAGGTTGGTCAGCTGCAGAGCCCAGATTCCATGTACATGATGTCCCAGAAGGTGGAGGCCGAGAGCTCTGACCACCTTCCATCCCAGGAACCCAGAAGGGCCGGAGTCTTGGCTGGGCACATATGACGCACCCGTGTCTCCTCACATCAAAGCAAGGCGCACAGACTGTCAGCAGGAGAAGAGAGCTGTGGTTCGTGTGCGAATCCTGCTACTGCTGCAGCAAACAATGCTACGATGCTCCGTGACTCCCAGTGCAGGGACAGAAGTCCCAGGCATCAGCCATCTTATTTTGAACTATGCCATTTGGCAAATAATAAAAGGGTGTACAATGATTGTGATAACTGAATTTGGCTTCCCCACCTTCAATAGTTTCCAAATAGTGCATTTAGTGATTATTATAACAATCAACTTCTCCCAGCTACATGCCAAGTGCTTGCTTACAGATAACATTTTTCAGGTACAAGAGAGTCTTGCATGATATGTCTTACTAATCACATTCTATGTTTAAGAAACTGAGGCTCACACAGCTAGGAAACAATGGAGCAAAGATTTAATTTCAAATGTTTCTGATATTTGTAGGGGCAGAGGATGGGCTGCCCTGAGGTGGGCCACTTTGGCATGAAGACTATTCCAAACCGAAGGCAATCAAGACCATGTGGGCTCCAGAGAAACTTTTGCCTTTGCCTGAACTACACAGAAGAATCTGAACTGGGGATCTTTCCCAGAATAAGGGTTACCAGCAGAGATGAATTTTATCTGAGTGACCGTTCTGCACGGCAGGACAAACCTCTAATGACCGTACATCTTCTGTTCTCTGCACTGCCCTGTGAACTGCCCTCCTTCCCTCGGAGGTCCCAGACCCCTGCCGCCTTCTCCTTCGTCTGGGATGACGTAGATACCTCATTTTGCCTGAGGGTCTTTGGAATTTCCTTGTCTGTGTGGACTCCTCACATATATGTCATTAAATTTTATTTTTTTTTTTTCTGTTAATCTGTCTCATGTCAACTTGGTTCTTAGTCCAGCTAAAAGGACCTTGAAGGGGACAGGACATTCTTTCTCCTTGACATACCGAAGTGGAAGAACTTTGCACCCTACTGCCTCCCAAGTTCCTGAAACCATTCCCTGGAGACACAAAGGCATCAGAGAAACTCCCTGCTAGACCAAGACAGTGAAGTTTGAGGTCATCCCCAATCCGCGGAGCTAGATAGAGGGAGATGCCTCTTTACCTTGAAATTTACTTGTTGGTCATCTGAGGCTTGAGTGACATTAGATGGTGAACTTCTGGTTTATCCAACACAGCCAGGTAGCACCCCAAGAGTTGGGTGTGACTACAGGGAACCATGATGCTTGTCATGTTTTCATGGCAAGCAAAGATGAGATGCAAAGTGAAAAGAGATTAGATCGGAACCCAGCCCCAGGGTCTCGGCCCTGCTCCCGAGCATGCATCTGGAGGTTTTCTAGAGCTCCCCTCACTGCCACCCGTCCATCCCCCTGCACTCAGATCCCTAGGCTAACTGTGCTACCCTCCACGGTCCTGAGGAAAATCGTATTCCCAGAGGGACGGTAGAGGTCACTGTCCCAGGGGACTGAGACCCTCCCTGGGGTACTGAGTCAGCTCTGCCCACTGGCCATGCTGCTGAGAGATGTTTCCAGAAAATAGCAGGACTTGGGCCTGGACGGGGAGGTAGGATGTGGGGAGAAAAGGACATTTGGAGAGAAACCACCCAGCCCAGGGCCCCCAGGCCATCTCCAGACCGCAAGGGAAGCCCCCGGTTTGGGACATCTGACGAACATGGCAGATGTAGAAAGAAGTTCCAGCAGTTCAATATGTCCCCAGAAAAGGGGGTGGCTTGTCACCAGAATTTTCATGTATCTCTCTGTGGATTTTATCCACATTGTACAGGGAACAAGCTCATCACTCAGCATTCCTTAGCGGGAAAATGTCAGAGTGAGAGGAACATAGTTATTTGAGAGTTATTTGAGACAGGGGCCAGAACGTCACCTACTCACAGTGAGTGACTATGCACAGGCTGACACACGCACACGCCCCCCCCCCCCCACGTACACGCTCACACACGCACATGCTCACACGTACCCGCTCACAGATGCACATGCTCACACACGTACACGCTAACACGTGTACACGTTCACACACGCACATGCTCACACGTACCCGCTCACACACGCACATGCTCACACGTACCCGTTCACAGATGCACATGCTCACACACGTACACGCTAACACGCGTACACGTTCACACACGTACATGCTCATGCCTGCGTGCACGCACATGTACATAAGAATAACGTGGAACCCACAGACGAACTATCACAAGGAGAGGAGTTTCTAAATTTTACCAACAAGAACTCCGGCGAACAATGTGACCAGCCCCGGAGGGACACCGCCAGTGAGGGGCAGTGGCCATAACGGGGACTTACCCACTGGCAGGAAGAGGAGACGGGTCCAGAGAAAGGAAAAGAACATGTGTGTCTTGGTCTTCTGTGGTTTACTGGAGGACGGGAGAGCCGAGTCATCCGGGTGTCGCTTGGGGCCTGCCATGATGATTTGTTTGTGGATCTCCGGCTGAAAGAGGAAGCACTTACGTAACACAGAGTCCTGTGCACGCGTGTGTCTGGTTGGGCGAGCGCTGTCTGTAACGGGCACCACAGGCTCCTCCCGCTCGCGCGGGCTGCGCAGCCACCCCAAGGTCGAGAGGAGTGCGCTCTACCGACTGAGCCAGCCAGGTGCTCCCGTATGGGTCTCTTCTCCGTGTGGGGCTGGTGTCCTGGCTTGCTGCTACCCAGGAGAACGTGGCCGTGGTGATAAGCTGTCACTTCTGAGATTAGGTGCCAAAAGGTTGTGTCTTCCATCTCCGTGTCTCTCTCCCTCTCTCCCACCCCCAGGTCCCTTTGCCCGGAGCCAGGTATTGTGTTGTGAGCCGGAGGCCTCAAGGCGAGGAGCCAGGGGAGAGCGCCAGCCCAGACCCAGCAAGGCGCGCATGTCTCTGCCAACAGTTCATGAGGACTTCAGAGCCCCCGGGAGGCCGTGCCTGCCCAGGGAGGTCGGCAACCTCGCCCATGCTTGACTGGTGCTTGGTGAGACACCGGGACCCAGAGGCACCAGCTAGGCTGTGCCTGGTTGGCTGATCCCGAGAGACCGTGAGGTAATAAATCTTATTCTAAGCTGCAAAGTTCTGCAATTTGTTACGCAGCAATGGATAACAAACAGCATGGCCCAGTGAACTCACTGTTTTGCTTTGCAAAGCTGGTTTGCATTTGTCTTCTCGTCCCGTACAACCGGGAGGATTTTCACTGGTAGGAAGGAAGGGCCGTCAAAGCTGCCTTGAGGATGGAAGCTTCTAGGGGCAGCTGTGCAGTCGGCAGGCTGGGCTGTGCAGTCGCCAGGCCGGGATGTGCAGTCGGCAGGCTGGGGGGATGGCATCATTCCCTTTATCCGGCTGTGGGAAACAGACTTTTCTTTTCTTTTCTTTCCTTTCCTTTCCTTTTCTTTCTTTCTTTCTTTTTTTTTTTTTTTAAGTAGGCTCCACACCCAGTGTAGAGCTCAGTGCGGGGCTCGAACTCACAACCCTGAGATCAAGACCTGAGCTGAGATCAAGTGTCACACGCGAACTGACTGAGCCACCCAGGTGCCCCGGGAAACTGACTTTTTTTTTTTTTTTAAAGATTTTTATTTATTTGTTAGAGAGAGAGAGATACAGAGCGCAAGCACAGGCAGACAGAGTGGCAGGCTAGAGGCAGAGGGAGAAGCAGGCTCGCTGCCGAGCAAGGAGCCCGATGTGGGACTCGATCCCAGGATGCTGGAATCATGACTTGAGCCGAAGGCAGCCGCTTAACCAACTGAGCCACCCAGGCATCCCGGAAATTGACTTTTTAAATGGGGGATGTACAGTGTCTGGTTAAACGGTGACTAGTTGGTGTCTTGAGATTCAGATTGTGTGTTTGCTGAGGTTGTAGCAGGAGAGGACTTGGAAGGAAAAGTGCAGGAAAACGGAGTGGGGAGTGTCAGGTGACATTCAGTGAGTGCGTGTCAGGTGCTGGACCCCCTGACAGTGGACACGCACGGACTCATTTAGTCCACATGACAGCTTGAGGAGATCGGTATTTTTATCACCCCCGTTTTGTAGATGAGGAAGCCTCGGTACAGAGAGGCTAAGTGGCTTATTCTGACATTTTTAAAAACAAGAATTTGAGCCCAGGAAGTCTGGGAGACGGGACGGAGGGAGAGAGCGGACCACAAGGACGGCAGGCACCTGCCATCAGAGGGCACATGCAAGCTTCAGAGCGAGGCCTCCTTAAATTTTGTGCGGCAGGTGCCTCTCTTGCATCCCGCTAGTCCTGGCCCTGGGGCTGGAGTGTGGCTGTCTAGAGAGAACTGCAGGATGCATGGCCAGGAGCGGTCTCTGGAGCCCAGATCAAGGGTCTTATAACCCGATACTACGAACTCAAAATTTGTGTCCCGTTCCCCGTCCCCCAAATTCATATGTTGAAGTCTTATTTCCAAAGGGGTGGCATTAGGAGGCGGGGCTTTTGAGAGGTGATTAGGTCATGAGCGTAGAGCCCTCATGTACAGAATTAGTGTCTGCCTGCAAGAGACCCCGGCCGCGTGAGGGGAGAGTGCGAAGACACCGTCTATGACGCAGGAGGTGGGGCCTCTCCGGATGCTGAGTTACTGGTGCCTCCATCCCTCGACCTCCCCGCCTCCGTCAGAACTGTCAGAAGTCAAGCTCTGCTGTTTATAAGTCCCCGTCTCTGGCACTGCTGTTACGGCAGCACAAACTCACCAAGATATCAGACTAGAGGCAGAGAGCATCTGGTAGGCAGGTTTTTTTTTTTTTTTTAATTAGAATTCAACTAGCCAACATATTCAATTAGCCATCATTAGTTTCTGATGTCGTGTTCCATATTTTATCAGTTGCGTATGACACAGAGTGTTCATTGTCTCATGTGCCCTTCCTAGTGCCCTTCCTCCATCTAGCAGGTGTTTTTTTTTTTTTTTTTTTTAAGATTTTATTTATTTATTTGACACAGAGAGAGAGATCACGAGTAGGCAGAGAGGCAGGCAGAGAGAGAGGAAGAAGCAGGCTCCCCGCTGAGCAAAGAGCCGGACATGGGGCTTGATCCGAGGACTCCAGGATCATGACCTGAGCCGAAGGCAGAGGCTTTAACCCACTGAGCCACTCAGGTGCCCCTAGCAGGTGTTTTTAAACAGGGGTGCAGTGTTATTCAAGGACCCGTTTGGAAGCTTGCTCCAGCAGCAGTGGGGACGGGATAGAAGGAATGGGACTGTGCTAAGGGGACAAGTAGGGAGTTGTTAAGGAGCCCAGGTAAGAGCACGAGAGCTGCCACACTCTGCGTGGGAGCTGGTTCGAGGACACTGATGATAATAAAAATCATTGCTAACATTTACTGAGTAATGACTATGAGTGATGCTTTGTGCTTTATGTAAGTTTCCTTCTAATCCTCAAGCCAACCTTATTTGGTTGGTACTCCTGCCATCCTCATTTTAGAGACGAAGAAACTGACGGTAGACGTCCCTCAAATAACCATGGTAGTGGTGAACCCGGACGGGCAGTCTGTGATACATAGAATTGAAGTATAAGCATTGAAGTAAGTAAAAACCTAAAAGAATATGAATTTTGATATAATGCAGTTGGTCAATGTGTCCTGGGCTCACCCAGTCCCCGACTTCACACAGCGAGGGCTACTATTCTCAGTGAGCTGTGGCCGCAGACATCTCGTGCTGGGATTCAGGGAGGAGGCAGGTGGAGTTGGTTATTTTCAGCTTCTCCGTGTCCTTGGTCCAGGTCAGTAAATGTGAGCAGATAGCTGGAAATTTCTGGAATTCCTTCTGCTGTCCCAGGAACTCAGCCAGGCAGAGGCACAGGTGCCAGAATCACCCATCTACCGGGCATTGCCCCCAGGTATCATCAAATCTCGGCCCGGGCTGTGATTTGGATTCTGCAGTCACTGTCCCAAGTTCTGCTGCTTACAGTCACCACTAGTTCTAACAGGCCCTTCATTAAATTTGCAACGAAGATGACCCTGCCTTTTACACAACTGTATGTTTTTTTTTTAACTTCACTTTGAGTATTATGTGGGGGTTTTTACATGTTTATACTCCTGCAGATTGGAACAATATGAAAAGAATACAGAATTTCAACAAGTTTCAAACTTCTTACACCTCAATGGAAAGATAATTAAATATCTTAAGAGCTGAAAGAAATGTAACATCAAATCAAGGGCTACAGTTAGAGTAAAGCGAAGAAAGAATTAGGTGATATCACAGTGTGGCAAGTTGAACTGAGGGACACAGGCTATGAGACCAGCCTTCTTCTTCTTCTTCTTTTTTTTTTTTTTTAGATTTATTTATTTATTTATTTGAGAGAGGGAGAGAGAGAGTGCATACACACACACTCTCTCTCTCTCTCTCTCTCTCTCTCTCTGGGAGCGGGGGAGGGCAGAGGGAGAGAATCTTCAAGCAGACTCCCTGCTGAGTGCACAGCCTGCTACAGGGCTCCGTCCCACAACCATGAGATGATGACCTGAGCTGAAAACAAGGGTCAGATGCTTAACCAAGTGAGCCACCCAAGCATCTGAGACCAGCCTTTCAGAGGACATAAACAAAGGGACCTGGCTAGGTACCAACAGCTGAAATCTCAGTAATGTTTCTGGTGTTTAAGCAACCTTTGTTGATGAGGCGAAAACAGCAGGAGTGGAGATGACATAACTGTGTCCTTTATGAACCTTTCAGTGCTGGAAAGATAAGGAATTCAGAGTAGGCATGTTCAAGGTATCAGTTAGTACTTTTTACTTACATATATGTATTATTTGAGACATTCAGCTTATTAAAGTAATCGTTCGTGGTTCCAATTTGAACTACGTATTTGAGTAATTGATTTGCATTTGTGATTTTATTTTATTTTAATTAATAAATTTCTGTTGAAGTACAGTTAGCAGACAATGTTACATGAGTTTTGGGGGTACAACATCATGACTGGACACATCTGTACGTTATGTTCAACTGCACATGCAGTGGCCATCTGTAACCATGCAACGCTATTGCCGGGGAACCTAAGTCTATGTCAAATACTGAATATTCGAAGACTACTTAAGAATTACCCTATTTATGGGGCGTCTGGGTAGCTCAGTTGGTTAAGCATCTGCTTCATGATCCTGGGGTCCTGGGATGGAGCCCTGCGTCGGGCTCCCTGCTCAGCGGAGAGCCTGTTTCTCCCTCCCCTCTGCTGCTCCTCTTGCTTATGTGTTTGCTCGTTCTCTCTCTGTCAAATAAATAATTACAACCCCCCCAAAATAAAAAAGAATTGCCCTACTTATAAGTTTGGTGTACTAGATTTATAAGCTTTTAAAAAAAATATTTGGGGGCATCTTATTTATTGATTCAAATACTTTATCCAAAGTGGTTGGGGGGTGGGGGTAAGAGGTGTTGGGGATGGGCCAGGAGAGGCGTGGAAGCACTGAATGCCTATATTGTGTACCCGAAACCGACTTAACTCTCCTGTGTGTTAACTCTCTGGGAGTAAAAATAATAGTATTAAAAGTATATTTATATCTTATATATTAAAAGAAGAAGAACAAGCAGAAGCACTGTAGCATAAAATCTGTTTTCAACTCTGAAAAAAAGAAAGTACTTTAAAAGGAAACTAAGTACATTACATTCAATAGAGAGATTTAAAGTCCTTAAAGAAATCAATTCATAAACTTGTAAAGTGAGTCAAATACGATCAATAGTCACCCAAAGGAGGTTAAATGCAGCCAGATTTGTAAACAGAATGTGATTCATAAGCTGAATTGCACTTAAGGCTGGCCAAGGTTGTAAATTTGTTTGTTTGTATTTTTTTTTGTAAACTGAGTATGAAGTCTTTTTAAAAAAATTTTTAAATTAACATATAATGTATTTTTATCCCCAGGGGTACAGGTCTGTGAATCGCCAGATTTACACACTTCACAGCACTCACCATAGCACACACCCTCCCCAATGTCCATAACCCCAACTCCCTCTCCCAACACCCCTCCTTCCTCTGGCAACCCTCAGTTTGTTTTGTGAGATTAAGAGTCTCTTATGGTTTGTCTCCCTCCCGATCTCATCTTGTTTCATTTATTCTTTTCCTCCCCCGCTAAGCCCCCACATTACATCTCCATTTCCTCATATCAGGGAGATCATACAAATATTGTCTTTCTCTGACTAATTTCGCTAAGCATAATATCCTCTAGTGCTATCCACATCGTCGCAAATGGCAAGATTTCATTTCTTTTGATGGCTGCATAGTATTCCATTGTGTATATATACCACATCTTCTTTATCCACTCATCCATTGATGGACATCTAGGTTCTTTCCATAGTTTGGCTATTGTGGACATTGCTGCTATAAACATTCGGGTGCACGTGCCCCTTTGGATCACTACATTTGTATCTTTAGGGTAAATACTGAGTAGTGCGATTGCTGGGTCCTAGGGAAGCTTGAGTATGAAGTCTTAAAGACAAAATAGCTTATGGATAATTTTTTTATGCACAAAAAGCATCTTCAAGGAAATAAATGATAATGGGGAAGTCTTATTGCCGGGGAATTAGTTTGCTAAGATCATAACTGAGCAGCAGAGGCATGATTCAAATCATAAAGCGTCATATCCACTCCACTGCACCCAGCTCTGAGCCATTCCCGGCCTGCTTTTCTCTGCCTGGTGACTCAGTGTCTGCCCATGCACTCAGTAACCATGTAGGTGAGAAGCCCCTGTTATGCATCGACACTGTGCTAAGCGCTGGGAATTGAAAGATGAAAAAGGAAGCCTAGGGTGTGGTGGGTGAGGCGGGGGGCGGAGACTGGGTGACCCAGGAAGCAGATTTGCGGGAGCCAACGTACAGGGCTGAGAAATCCTAGGGGGTTTTGGGGGAGACTCTAGAAACAGTCTGTGGTGACTGGAGCCCAAGATGGGAGATGTGGTGACATGGCATTAGGTCAAGCTTGACTAGAAGCAAGAGAACAGGAAAAGCCTCTTCTCCCAGAGCTGTGAGTCTGATTTTGCCTTGTAGGGGATGGGGGAGCTTCTGAAGGCTTTAAAGCACGGCCGAGACATTGTCAGCTTTGACTTTTAAGTCATAGCTCCCCTGGCCTTTCTCATATGTCGCCTCATGTCTACATCATGTGACTTCAAAGTTACACACAATTGCTGCGGTGAACTCTAGAAAGAGGAAATATTTGTGGGCTGACATTCACACAAGCACAGCTGGTCAGCTGTCCTGAGGGAGGCCATTCTGCTGGTGACTACTATGGGTCTTTCTCTACCAGGGTTCCTGCTCCTGCTTGGTCCTTTCACGGGTAAGTCTGTTCCTGCCATTGCCTCCCAGGCACCTCTACCTGCTGCACATTTCTCTTGCCAAGGGTGAGTTTCACTGAAGGTGCCGCCTCTCTGGGAGCCAGGCTGTGTGTGTGTGTGTGTGTGTGTGTGTGTGTGTGTGTTGCACGTCCTACCATCTCAGACCGTGCAGGCCCACACTGTGACCTCGTCATGCTCACATTTCCTCTGCTAACGAGTCACAGGGAGCCCTGGGCATCCCCACACAGGCAGACGGTGGGGGCATGAGATCGAGGACCTGCCCCATCTTCATCTTGCCATTTCAGTCAGGATCCTTTTACGTCTCTTTGCCTCTCCTCCCTCTCCCACCAGCCCCCGTGAGTGACCCTTCATCATGAATTGGGCTTACTGTGTCCCCAAAATGACTCCAGTAGGGCATCTCAGCCTGACACTTAGTGGCTGTTTCTGTCCCTTTAGATTCTTATTGCTTGCTCCTGTCCCCGAGGACCTGAGCGGTGGCAAGAAAAAGGCTTGGGAACCAGAGTTGGGGAACGAAGCGTTTGAGAAGTCTGCGTGAGGGGCTAGGCCCTGGTCTTGCTTTTGCTTTCATTCTCCTTCAGGGGAAAACCAGTGTGTGTCATTACGAATGTCATCTGCCTTGGGGTTGTCCCCACCCTAGTCTTAAGGGGTTCTCCTGTAAGCCGGCTGGTGAATCCCTTGATACATTTAAAACTCGGCAGTGAAGGGAAGGAAAAATTTTTCTTTACCCTTGAGGTCTCCTACCTGAACTAAGAACTAAATTTACGTGAGACACATTAACAGGAGAAAAAAAAAAACCAAGGTTTTATGATATGGGCATGGGGGCCCAATAATGAAATTGAGACCTAAAAGAAATGATTGAAGAGGCAGTTTTTGTACTTTTTAGATAAAGAGACAATAAATCTGCGAGGAATTGACAGGACAAAGAAAACTTAACTCTGGGCACTTTGATTAGTAAGGAATTCTGAACAGACTTTGTGCTGGGGGAGTGAATTAGTAAAAAAGTAACAAGGGTTGTTTGTAAGCGTTCTTGGCTCTAACTTTCCCACCTCTGGCGATCAGGCTTCTCCTTCCCTCCTGGTCCAGGCAGGCTGCCTTTTACACGGGAGATCTGTTTCCTGCTTTCAGGGGACAGCAGAGGGTCTGAGTGTCCTCGTGCGGACTGGCTCTTAAGCCACTTATTTAAATAATCAGTAGGCCCCAGTGGCCCATCTTGGGTGGCCTGCCCTTGTCACCTATCACAGTTTATAAAGAACCTTTATCTAAGTTAAACAACAACACGACAACAGCAACAACTCTGATTCCCACAACAGATTTGTGATATAGATAAGGCACACAGGATTACACATATTTTATGATGACAGACGGAGGCTCAGGGAGATTAGGGGACATCTTCTGGTGCACGGTCTAGAAGGCAGCACGGCTGGCTGTGGGAATACAGCGGTGCCGTGGGAACTCGGAAAGCCGTGTCCTCGGCCACGGCCGCAGAACTGGCGTGGAGATTCCTGCGAGGTCCCCTCATCCCCACTTTCCTACCCCCACACAGGGCAAGCTCATCTGCGAGCTTGCATCTCTCCATGGTGTCCAGGCCAGGTGCTCTGCGGTCCCCACCCACAGGGGCATCCCCCCGGGCACATGGCCAAATAATGGGTAAGACAGGTCCTGCCTTAGAAAATGTTCACAGTTCAGTTCAGTTCTGGAAACATCCATTGGGGCTCTTGTGTGTCAGGTCCTGTGCTGGCTGTAGGGTGGGAATGGGGGTCAGCAGGTCCCTGGGAGGAATTAGGTACGATGAGAGCCCACTGCTGGCCACACAGCATGGTTGACAGAGCACCGTCTTTGGGGTCGGGTGAACTTGGATCTTCATGAAACTTCTGCTGCTTCTGAGCTGGGGACTGGGGGCAAGTGTCTTAAGCTCTTTGTGTGTCTAGATGTTAATCTTTCAAATGGGAAGAAGAGCCCCCCACCTTCTTGGGACATCAGATAAGAGAACGTGTTTACCCTACTGGGCACGGTGTCTGGCATGGGGATTCGTGTCCTGATCTGATCCCTCTGTGTCTCCCCTCACTTGGATCCAGAAACAGGATTCAGACCAAGAGGTTCCACACACCCGCACGGCAGCAAACCCTGAGCCTAACGCACCCAGATACTCATTCCCATCCATCACTGTCCTTGGGGAGCTTGTGAACTATGCAGGAAGACATGCACACAGCATCTGTACGAATCTGGGTGAAGTCAATGCTTAAACCCAAATAAGCCAACAAAAGCGCAGAGGCTAAAGGAAACCGGGGTGGGCAGGGCTGGACCGGAAGTATGGAGCCCAGCCCGGGAGGAGCCCTTGACTGAGGCCTGATGCGCTACTGCATCTGAGGTGGGAGGAGGAGCCACACTGTTCGGTCGCCTTGGGGGTCCCCCAGCCGGATTTCAGGTCCCACGTGGGGTGAGGAGGGGGCCGCTGATACCCACACCTGCCGCCCTGCTATGCTTCCCATCTGCGTGCATGATTCTCTGGATGCAGCCAAGGTAGCCCCACAGAAGACGTGGACGCCAGGCTGTTGAGTGAACTCTGTCTAGGGGCACAGAATGCAGACCTGCCTCCAGCTTGGGGTGCCCAGTCCCCCAGGACAGCAGCCCCCTCCCACCCCTTGGGCCCACACTTACCCTCCCAGGACTTCTTGGGTCAACTTGGCAAAGTGACTCACCACCTGGCCCGGGAACAGCGATGCGGCGGGCGGTCTTGTGTCCCACTCTGAATCAGGACCCAGATCCTTCCTGAGCCACTCCAAACCACTGAGCCGCACACCTGGGTCAGTTTCAGATTTTCTGTTTCCTGGGACAGCGTGGCAGTGTTGCAAAAATATTCCAACAGTCACACGACTGAGCACTGGTTTTTTGCATTTCTCGATGAGGGCGCTGGTGAGTTTCGGTCAGAGCGCGAACACGAACATGGTGCAGTCACCAGCTTGTTCCAGTGACATCAAGAATCTTGAATAACATTTAAGACCACAGAGTCCTGGAAGATGGCACTCCCTGCTTCACAGGTGAAAAAGCCAGGACTCAGAGAGGCATAAGTCACCTCCCAAGATCATACAGCTAGTACCTTGCAAGGGTTTCAACTTGGGCAGTCTGACTAGTGCCGTGGTGCTTCTGCTCTTCTCCCAAGTAGCTTGGTCTTGAATGACTGTCCCCTGACTCCCCTGCATCTTGCTTGGGCAGCCCAGCACTAGCCTTCCTTCTAGGAAGATGCTCGCAGAACCCAGGCAGAGCCTCAGAGCTCGCTTCTGCTCAACACAGACTGGACATGCCATGATGTGGGATGCTGCCGGGTGGCGCGTGCTCGTGTGGCTGGGCTAGCTGAGTTCTGACCGATTGCCTGGATCAGCAAGAGGGTGGCTCAGGGTAACCGCAGAGCTCGTCCCCCAAGCGCCTCCCAGAAACTTTCCTTGTTCTCCGTTCCACTCAGCATCTGCAGCCCTAGCCCAGCCTCTATGAATTATTGTTTTACATGTGAATTACTTACTGTAAATGCTGACGAAGGCCACTCTGCCAGGAAGGGAAGGGGCTGGCTTGTGCCCCTGTTCTACCAGCAGCCAGCTATGTCGTCTGAGGCAAGCCACGTCATTTCTTTGGGTCTCTATGGTCTCATCTATAAAATGGGAATAATCATCCCTTCCCTGACTCTCTCAGGCCTGTTGTGAGCCTCTGGCTTAGTCAGGCTGCCCTTGAAGCTTCTGATCTGTGTCTCTGCAGGGACAGGGGTTTCCGGACAGGAGCCAGACCCTGTGACAGTAACTGGGACCCTAGGAGGGTCTGTCACTCTGCCTCTGCAGCTACAGGCTGGACAGCCGGTGGAGAGCATCTCTTGGATGTCCCGTTCCTCCTCCATGGCCATAGCCACCGTAACCTTGGCAGAAACAGGAGAGCCAGACACCTTCCACCAGGCAGACACCCGGTACTGGGGTCGTGTGAGTGTGGTGGGGCCAGGCTTCTCGCTTCAGATCAGCAACCTGAGCTGGAACGACTCGGGGCCCTACCGAGCCCACGTGAACCTGAGGGGCTCCCGCATCACCCGCACCCAGGAGTACCGACTGCAAGTGTATGGTGAGTGTCCCGCCTGCGGCCACAGGTGTGAGGCGGAGCCCGTCTTTCAGGCTTTCTCACGGCCTTTCCCACATCTGTTTCAGTAACATTTACAGTTTTCCTGATTACAAAGCTAACAATGCACACTCACTGTAAAAAATACGAGAAACCACGTGAAGTAGAGTTGCCCGGGAGCATCTCCTGAACAATGTGAAGGCCCCGGATATGGCCCAGCCTGTGGCCGCAGAGCCCCTGTGTCTGTAGTGGGCAGAGAAGGGACCTCAGCCCCGAGAACTCAGTCACGCCACAGCCTTCTTGAGCTTGCTCGAGGCTGAAGTGAGAGTAGTCTGTTGGGTGAGGGGAAACTCATGGCAGCTAGATCTGCAGACGTGCAGGAGTGCTGGGGTCACACTGCTTAAAGGTACTTAAGGGTTGTTTCAGGAGGGAAAACTGCAAAAGAGACAACAGAGGTGGGGGCAGGCGCCCCAGCAGCAAGAAAGGCGAACTGATTCAGCCAGTAACGATACAGTAAGCCAGTTTTAGATTCAGACCGCTCATTACTCATACAGAATGTGAAAGAGTAACCTGAGTCCCTCACACCAGAAAGAATAACTAAAAGTACTGTTTGGCCACAATGCAGGGGCTGGAACACCCCACTGCCAGAGAACCAGCTCTGGGGGTGGTCTGCAGCTCTGTTCGGAGCAGGGGAGCAGGAAGCTCCTTCCTCAGGAGTGCATCCCAGGGGAGACCGTGGGGTTGACGGAGAGGGTTTTCGGCATGTCAGGGCCACTGTCCTCTCCTGTTCTGGGAGGATCCCAGGGCATTTTGCTAAGACTCAGATCAGCTGTGGTTCCAGTCTTTGCCCGAGGGACAGTGGCCGAGGTTGCGAAGGGCAGTGGCCGAGCTGCCTGCTCCCCACCCCCCCACACTGGGAAGCAAAAAGGTGCAGGTGTGAGTGTGGACGAACACGGGGAAGGTCACCGACGGAGGAAAGGCAGAGAAGCTTTTCAGTCCGAGTCATGTACTAGGAAATACTCCTATTTGATGAGGCAACTTTTTTAGTGTGAGAAAATGGACTTGCTTCCTGGGGAGAAAGCGTTTCTGCCACAAATCAGGCCTGGGTAGGCCATGGCCCTGTTCTCAGACAGCTCGAGGGCACACCGGGGTTTCGGGGACCTTGGTGGGAGTAGGGTGGTCCAGGACTGGTGGGAGAGCCCCTCTCGTCCGCCCCAGCGAAGCGGAAACAGCGAAGGAAACAGCCGGCAGTTTGTCCTTCTCAGGGAGCTCTCCAAGTCACTGCGACCTCACGTCAGCCCTATAGCCGGCAGCAGGAGACGGGTTTTTCTTCTGGGCTGCCGAAACCAGTCTCAGAGAAAAGTGACCCAGAGGTAGAAAGTGGCAGAGTCAGAATTAGAACTCAGGCGCCCTGATGCCACATCCTGAGTGTCTGGTTTGTCCTGTGTTAGTGGGCTTGAGCGAGAGAGGATGCTGAGGGAAAGGGGCCTGCAGGGGGCGTCGCGGAGGAAGGATCTGGGCTCCAGAGGACCACGCGGAGGGGAGGCAGCCCAAAGTCACCCAGCCTGCCTTCTCCCCAGGGGGCATTCTGGGTGGGGGGGGGCCCTATTTTTGCCCAGTAGAGCTGCCCCTGGGGCTGCCGTCAGGTGGCAGGAAACAGAGCAGACTTCTCCCACAGCCGTGGCTCTGCAGCCTGTCCCGTCCACTTCTCCCACAGCCGTGGCTCTGCAGCCTGTCCTGTCCACTTCTCCCACAGCCGTGGCTCTGCAGCCTGTCCCGTCCACTCTCTCAGCGACTCTTCCTGTCACTCTCAAACTCACTGGCTCCGGCCTGGGGACACAGCCAGAACGTGGAAACCTTAAGGAAGCATCTGAGCTCCTGGTCCTGGGGGAAGGGGGGAGGTGCGGGTTGAAGGGAGTACACGGGAGTGGGAGAGTGGGAGAGCCCTCAAAGGCCAAGGGCCAGATCTTCTGGGAGCCTCGATGGGCCTCTAGGAGCTTGGGCATCCGGGGGCTGGAGGTGTCCTGCAGAGACCCTTCCTGAGAAGAGATGTAATCACAACACGGTTCTGTGAGGTATGTACACACAACCTTCATGCAGTTAGTGTGGGGGTGGGAACCCAGGCTTGGGGGACAGATCCGTTGGGTTTGGGTCTGGGAATCCTCATTTAATAGACGGGACTCTGGACAAGTTACCTGAAGCTCTCTGAGCCCATTACACAGAGTAGGTGCCCAACCTCTGCTCCCTACTTCACACAGTGGTTCTGGGAATCAGTGATGCTCGGCGGCCAGGCCTCGTGAAGCCCGAAACTCTCCAGTAGCTGTGGGCAGATTCTGCCTCCCTTTCTCCTTGTGCATATTCAGGAGGAGGCAGAGTCTTGGCCTCAATGCCTTGTGCCTTCTGCCCTGTGAAGGGAGGCCACACAGTCCTCGGTTGGTTCATTTTGTGCCCACAGAGCAGCTGGCCCAGCCCCGTGTCACACTGAGCTCCAGGATCGGTGAGAATGGACACTGTATCTTCATCCTGACATGTGTGGCCGACAGCAGAAGAGGCTCTGTGACCTACAGCTGGCTACCTCGGGGACCCCGGACGGTTGTGTCCCATGGAGGGTCTGTCCTCAGTGTTTCCTCAGGGCCCGGGGACAGGGCTCTGACCTTCACCTGTGTGGTCAAGAACCCAGTCAGTAACAGCAGCTCCCTCCCCGTCTCAGTGCCGTCCTCATGTCCAGGTATCTGGGACCTGAGCACGCTCTGTGCCCTGGGGCTCTCGAGTGGACAGAGGTGGGGCGCAGAGTCCGCTCAGGCCCCGGGGAGAACACTGTCGAGGGAGTGGGCTGGGTGCGTTGGGGCAGTGTGGTCGGGGGAGGGTGGGGAAGGCCCACCGGAGCCCGTGTGGACGCTGGAGGGGTTTGGGCAGGAGGAGCCCCACCGGGCCTGGGTGGCCCTGAGCGCATAGGGGAGAACCTGGCATTGAAGCTGTGGTTTTCTGTCTGTCTGCAGGGCCAGGAATCCTGGGAGGGGAGACCGTGGGGGAGACGGTGACCGGTCTCCTCGGGGACTTGGCCATTTTGCCCCTGGAGCTCCCAGCTGGGCAGGAAGTGGAAAAGGTCACCTGGAGCTCTGGAGGGCTTGCTGCCGTTATGCAACGAGGGCCAGGAGGCCAGCCCGTCCTGGCTGCCGGGACTCAGACACTGAGCAGCAGACGGTGGCATGCCCTCCCCGACAGCTACTCTCTTCAGATCAGGCCCCTGACGCTGCAGGACTCTGGCCGCTACAGAGCCTGGATCACCCTGCAGAGTCCCCCGATCAACATCACCAAGGATTTCACCCTGCGTGTCTATGGTGAGGGGCGTGAAGGGCTCACGTTTGAACTTTGACCTTTCCTCTCTCCCCTGCTTGGCCAGACCAGAGTCTGCTCAGAGCTCGAACTTTCCTTCCTTGCACAGAGAAGCTGCAGGAGCCCAATATCACTGTCAGCTCCCAGATCATGAAGGGTGGGACCTGCTACATCACTCTGATCTGCTCCCTGCAACAGGCCGGAGAGGACGTTCAGTACAGATGGGCACCCCTCGGCCAGGGGGCAGTTATGTCCCACGGAGGAACCACTCTCCACGTCTCCTGGAGACCGGGAGCCAGTGACAGCTATCGCTGCACTGCCAGCAACCCGGTCAGCCAGAGATCCAGCTCCATCCCCGCAGGGCCACTCTGCTCAGGTAACCCCTCCCTGGGGTGAGCCCTCCTCCCTGTGGGGCCAGGGGCTCAGCACCTCCACCTGCTATCCTCCTGGTGGAAGGAAGGGAGGGTTGGATTTTCCACAGCAGGGAGTGTCTCTGGGGTGGCAGGAAATGCGGGCTCTGGGGCCACCCTGAGTGCCCCAGCCCCTGCGCCTGGGCACTCACCTCACTCTTGGAACTCCCCGAAGGGAAGAGCTTCCCCCAGCCCACGCAGTCCTGCCCAGACCACTGAGGAGGCATCCCAGACGTCCCTGGCCATGTCCTCAGTGAAGCCTGGAGCTGCTGTAAGATGGAAATCCCAGGCTGTGCTCCTCCAGCACTGAGGGCGGCCTCTCCCGGTTTCCATAGTCCGTGGCAGGACACTGCCCCAGTGACACCAACTCATGGTGTCCCTTGCCTCTTCTCGGCTGCCTTCTGAGCATCTCTCCGCTCCTGTCTCTGGTGCCTTACCAACCACTTGCTCTTCCACCCTTTGTGGCTGGCTGCCCCCAGCGGCCTCCTCATTACTAAGTTCAGGGCCACTCCTCACTTGCGTTCTCCTCAGCTCACTCTCCTCGGGGGCCCTGGGCCATTGGCTCCTGGGGCGCCTTCTCTTGCATCGCAGTCCTTTAGGGTCCTGCCCAGGCCTTTCTGTTGCCCCGGGGCAGAAAGCTGGGTGTCGTTACGAACCCCCGTTTCCCACTGCTGCTTGCCTGTGCTCAAGCTCCCAGTTACTCCACTCTCTCCCCTCTGGACCCCCTGCTGGTCACGCTGCTGGGGAGAGTTCTGAAACAGAGATGCTCGGGTTACTTTTCTGCTTTAAACCTTGTGGTGTCTGCCCACCATCAAGGTATAAAAATATTATCCCCTCTACATTCATTTAAGCAACTCATGTTTACAGAGCATTTATGATTATTATTATTGTCATTTTAATTGAGGTATAGTTAATGTATAATATTAGTTCCAGGTGTGTAACACTGTGAGTCAACATTTATATCATCATGAAATGCTCACCAAGATGTGTCCCACGCAGAGTTATTACAGTATCATTGACTATATTTCCTATGCTGTACTTTTCACTCTCACGACTTATTCCTTGAAGGAGCATTTTATAACCTGACAGAGCATTTTTTTTTTAAGAGAGAGAGAGCATGTGTCTGTGTGCAAGTGGGGATGGGGGGAGCAGAGAGAGAGGGAGAGAAAATCTAAAGCAAGCTCCACGATCAGTGCGGACCCCAATGTGGGGCTCGATCCCCTGACCCTGAGATCATGACCTGAGCCAAAACCAAAAGTCAGATGCTTAACTGACTGAACCACCCAGGTGCTCCTTACAGAGCATTTTAAAAAAGAATTTGTTTTGTCAGAGAGAGAGAGAATGAGAACACGGGGTGGGGAAGAGAAGCAGAGGGAGAAGCAGACTCCTCACTGAGCAGGGAGCCCAATGTGGGACTTGATCCCAGGACCCTGAGATCATGCCCCAATTCAAAGGCAGATACTTCACTGACTGAGCCACCCAGAGCATTTTTCAAAAAGATTTTATTTGTAAGTCGACTCTATGCCCAATGTGGTGCTTGGACCCCTCACCTTGAGCTCGAGAGTTGCATGTTCCACCAGCTGAGCCAGCCAGGCACCCCCAGAGCATTTTTAAGGTGCCTTGTGTTATTCTAGGAATTGATGGTAGAGTGAAACAGAGGTTTGGATGAATGGGCAGTCCTCAGGGAACTGTCACAATTGTCACAAGGTGCAGCTGACCCTACTAATGATTTGGTTGGGTACTGCACATGTTGTATTAGGGGCTTCACCTGTGTCTGTCTTCTCCTTTGAATGAGACCAAAGCCCATTTTCATCCTCTCTATATCTCCAATACACAGCATGGAATAGGCCTGGAAAATGTGAATCCGACAGTGATTCGGGGAGCAGCCAGTGCCGGGTGTAATGAGGCACGAGGAAACGTGGTAGTTGGCTGTGGACACTAATGTTCTCCCTGCCTCTCCATGGGGCCCAGAGGGCAGTTCATCTCTGTCCCCCAGACTCAGCTTCCTTAAGGGCCTCCAGTCCCCTGAATCCTCTTGGAATCTCTTCCCCTGCCTGCCTGTCTTCTGTCTCTTGTCTTCCCTTCCTTTTACCCCAGTGGTTAACCTGTTGTCATTGTTTTATTCAGCTTCCTTCCTACTCTACTCCTGGAAGAAGGAATTTCTTCTCATTTTGATCCTGGGAGCTTTGCAGATTGAGTAGATTGACAAGTGGAGAAGCCAAGAGGACTGTGAGAAGGTGTCACCCTGTGAGACACAGAGATAAAGAATTCTGTCCCTGAAGCGCCACCTGCCAGCATCTCCTGGTGAGAGAGAAATCAGTCCCTGTTAATACATAAAACCTATTTCATTTACATACAGTTCAAAATTGTCAAGAAACTGCTACATATCGTCTGTTTAAAATAATCTGTTTATGTTTTATTTAATCACCTTTTAGAGTGTTCAGACAGAAAAGAGGACTTATTCATTTATTCATTTAAGAAAAGTTGCATGTTTGTGGGGCGCCTGGGGGGCTCCGTTGGTTAAGCCTCTGCCTTCAGCTCAGGTCCCAATCCCAGGGTCCACATTGGGCTCTCCACCCAGCAGGGAGCCTGTTTCCCCTGCTCTCTCTCTGTCTCCCTCTCTGCCTACGTGTGATCTCTGTCTGTCAAATAAATAAATACAATCTTTAAAAAAAAAAAGGTTTGTGAGATGATTAAGTGTTGTGAATATACGTATTCATCTTCTGTTAACTTTGAAGTAAATGGGCTAAGAGAGCCCAGATTGAACTTAAATTTCATCTTCTTGGAGCAGTCTTTTGATCACCTTATTTATCCAAATCTTTTCTCTTATTCATAATCATTGTACCCAGCTCAATTTTGTCAAAATTATCACAATTTGTAAATACATATTGATTCGTTGGATTTTTTTTTTTTCTGCTCACTTTCTGTCTCCCCCACAAGATGTTTAGCTCCAAGAGCTGTATCTGTTTAGTTCACAACATAAATTCGATGGCAGTAGAGTACTTAGCTTATGGCAGATATTTCATTATTTTTTGAATGAATGAATAAGTCATGGATGAGAGTTAAGAAACTTTTTTCTTAAGATCCAAGGACTATCAGATTTCATAATCATTTGGGATCTGTGCCATTGTGTGCGTTTTCTTTCTGCTTTTGATAGAGGAGGAAGGAAATGGAATCCTTATCCTGAAATTTCTGTTGTCAGGCCATCTCAGGCAACCACCTTGGCATTCAGATTATGCTGAGCTGAAAACAGTCAAGGCTCAAAAGACTTAGGGAAGAAGCTTTGACAACCCCCAGTCCCAAGAATGTAGACAGAGGACCAGCTGCAAGAAGATGAACATCACTATAGATAACTACAGTATAAGAGGAACTAAAGGTGGCAGACAGGGAGGAATTTAGCAAATTCTGTTAAAATTCCTCTCTGTGTCCAATTGTTTCTGTGTGGCCTGGCAGACATTTGTTTTTATCATTTATTCTTTTTCACCTTCCTGTGAATTGACTTCCTTCCCTTCGAAGTCCCAGACCGCTATCCTCTTCTCCTTATATCAGGTCGACACATGGTCCCCATTTTGCCTGTCTTTGGAATTTCCGTGTATATGTGGATTTAATTTGTACAAAACTAAATCTGATTTTCTCCTGTCAACCTGTCTGTGACAATTTGATTCTTTGTCTAGCTAGAAGGATCTTGAATAGCAGAGGAAATTCTTTCTTCCCAACATCTTCTAAGGAGTTTGCTTGCATCTAAGTAGTTTGCTTGACCCTCTGTAATGGGTTTCTCCCACTGCAGTCACTGAAATTTTAGAAGCACAACTCCTCTGGCCCAGACACACTGACTTTCTTCCTTGCAGGTCTCACTGTGTCCAGAGTCTTTGCACGGGCTCTGCCCTCGGATAAAGCTCTCCTGTCCTGTAAGGAAGTCCTAGTTACTGGTAGACTTCAACTCAATCATCATTGTGTGGGAGAAGCCATCCCTGATCCTGGCAACAGCCCCCATTACAGGTTATCCTTATACTATGCTTCTTTTGTTTATACAAGTCGTTGTTGCTGTGGTGGTATTTGGAGATAATTTGATTCTTGGCTTCTAAAAAGGAAACTCTTTTCTCTCTCTAATGCACCAACTACAGGAAAACTTCTCTGTTCTTTTCTACTCAAAATGAACACATTTGACACTAAATGTGTGGCTTTCCCCCTACACGAACCAATTCTCCAACACCAGCTAGGTGTCCTACAAGTCAATGAAGATTTGACACTATTTACTTAGTGTCAGATCCCACAAGTGAGGGGCTCAGTCCCAAAAGACTGCTCCCGCTTCAGAGGCCAATTACAAGTCTGGGCCCGCCATACTTCTGATAGAGGTTTATGAGGTATAGTCTAAGGCTTCCATAACTCCCTCCTGGGGGTCAAGAGTTTGCTAGAATGGCTCACAGAACTAAGGAAAAACAGTTTACTTACTACATTACTGGTTTATTACAAAAGGAAACATCTCAGGAATAGTCAAATGGAAGAAATGGACGGGGCAAAGTATGTAGGGGTGTGTGTGGAGTGTCTGTGCTCACTCTAGGTGTCCCACTCCCCAGAACCTCCATGTGCTCCCCAATCTGGAAGCCCTCTGAACCCCTCTGTCTGGGGTCTTTTTATGGAGGCACCATTATGTAGACATGATTGATTAATCACTGAACTTTGGTGACAGAATTTTATCTCCAGCCTCTCTCCCTTCCCTGGATGTTGGGGGTAAAAGGTAGGGAATTTGGGGAAAATAGGGCTGAAGTTCCAACCCTCTAACCATTTCGTTGATTCTCCAGGCAACCAGCCCTGAGGCTATCCAGGCGCCTCCAGCCACCAGTCATCTCATTAGTATAAAAAACCACTCATCTCTTTCAAGATTCCAGGGATTTTAGGAGCTGTTTCGGAGGAAACGGGGAGGAAGACCAAATCTATACTATTATCTTTCAATTTCACAGCCTCCCTCAGAATTAAGCACCGGAAGGATAGAGACCTCTGTTTAGTCACTGCTCTATTTTCTGTGTTCAGCACAGTATCTGGTGCTTGGTGGTGCCCAGTAAGGAATGCGTGCGCGGTTGAGTGAACGCCTGCCTGACATGGTACAGACACCTTCTCTCCTCCCCCACCAGAGTTTCTGTATTTATGAGCTGTATTAACAGCTCCTACACCCCAAACCACACAGCTTTGGGTGCTGCATTTGGTGGACCTTGATGTGAAAGGTGGCTTCCTGCCCCAACACGCGGGTAGTTTCCTTTATCTGCTGACTGAGCTCATGAGGTGAATGCTTTTTCTGCACATGGATTTGGAAATGTTCCTACTGAGAGTCCAGGCTTCAGATCTATCTTCAGTCCAAGCCCAGTATCCCTGGGCTTGATTTTAGTCACTGGTTTAAAAAGAGGGAGGGAGGGCTGATTCTCATTATTTCACCATTCAGACTGGCTTAGAGGAGAAGGGGTGGGCACAGATGTGTTCTAAACCCTGCAGGCAGCCAGGCCTTAGTCTCCCCTCCTGATCTTTGCCTGCTCTGAAGCTCCCCCAACCTCAAACCACCCACTCTGAGGCAGAGTAATCTTTTCCTCTGATCACCACATTTTAGGGGCTTCACTCTTCTTCCCACCTCATTCTCACCTGGAGGAGTCACTTTCCGTCTTCTCCCACTGCACGCCTCCCACCCCCAAGACGGGGGGTCTCAGAATTTCCCCTCAACTCCTCACAGTGGGTCGCACCTCTTTATACTCGCTGAACACTTATTTAAAATTTCTTCCGCTCCATTATGTAATACATCCTTTCTCATTAAGGAACTTTCAGAAAATTAAGATAAGCCGAAGAAAACCAAGCCACTGAAGTTATCACCTGCCCCACAAAACCCAGCTTTCGTATTTTGATGTTTTTTCTCCTAAATTTTTCTTTGCATTGATGTTTTAAAAACATGGTTGTACTCATACAGCACATTAAATTTCACTTTGTACTTTCCTTCACTCGTGATATTGTAGGGCAGGGAAAGTAATCTTCTCTGTACCTTCCTAGATTCTGTGGCTAAGACTCTCCACCTCCCATAACAAAAGATTAACAAGAGAAAAAAAAAAACACAGAAGTTTAATAACATGTATGCCTCCTGTATACTATGTAGAGATACCCAGGAAACTGAGTAAAACTCCCTGAAATGCCCCAAGCCACCATCTTAAATATCATCTTCAGCTAAAGGCAAAAGGAAGGTGTTTTGAGGGGGAAGCTTTTTCTGGGAAGTTATCAGGAAAAGGACAGTAAAGAGTGTCATTGTCAGGTAGTAAGATTCTTTTATAATTCAGATTCATCCTTCTCTTTCTAATATAGGAGGGAGACACCTGTACATTTGGAGATTTCCTTTGTAAATGTAATTGTCCCTTACAAAAGAGACAAAAGATCTTCTGCATCTGTTGTTTCTTTAAAATAATCAACTGAACATAACCCTTATGATCAAGAGGCATATTTTGGGCTGGCACTCTCCACTACCCTTCAGTCATTACACTTTCTAGCTTTATAACCCGTAATTCCTAACATCTGTGTCTCGTCACCTTTCCCTGTGGTTAGAGTCTTAGGTAGTTTCATAGAACATCACTATAACATCACTATAACAAATGGCAAAGTAATAAATAGTTTTGTATGTAAATCTCATGGTGTCTTTTTGAGACAATATGATTTTCCATCCCATTCTTGCCCAGGAAGCATTGTTTTTAAGTTCTTTCAACACAAGAAAATAAACTCCCAATTTCTCTCTCTCCTCCTGCCCCCTTTGCTATAAGCCAGTGCTGACACAAATTTCTAGGTCCAAGGGAGAAGGGGGTGGGATTATGGACATTGGGGAAGGTATGTGCTTTGGTGAGTGCTGTGAAGTGTGTAAACCTGGTGATTCACAGACCTGTACCCCTGGGGATAAAAATATATATGTTTATAAAAAATAAAAATTTAGGGGCGCCTGGGTGGCTCAGTGGGTTGAAGCCTCTGCCTTCGGCTCAGGTCATGATCCCAGGATCCTTGGATCGAGTCCCACATCGGGCTCTCAGCTCAGCAGGGAGCCTGCTTCCTCCTCTCTCTCTGCCTGGCTCTGCCTACTTGTGATCTCTGTCAAATAAATAAATAAAATTTAAAAAAAAATTAAAATTAAAAAAAAAATTTCTAGGTCCAAGACGGACCACTTCTGTCCAAGGTGCCATGTAAGCAAACCAAAAGTTGCATAACTTTTATGTTCCTGCAAATGCTCTGTTTGATCAGAAATCCAGTGGTATTTCCAGCCCACTAATTTCCAAATGCCAAGCCAACCTGGGACCTTTTCATTCCAAAGGAGTCTGATTTTGTGGCTCTAGTCATTCAGATATTTTCTGTTTTTCTCTTCTTCGTTCTTTTTTTTTTTTAACTATGTGTTTTTTTTTTTTAAGATTTATTTATTTATTTATTTGACACAGAGAGAGTGATCACAAGTAGGCAGAGAGGCAGGCAGAGAAGGGGTGGGGAAGCAGGCTCCCCGTGGAGCAGAGAGCCTGATGCGGGTCTCGATCCCAGGATCCTGGGGTCATGACCTGAGCTGAAGGCACCCAGGCGCCCCTCATTCTTTATTTTTGATCTTACAAAGTCTTCTAGCCTTCTGCCCCATTTTGCACATCTCCAAATGGAGACTGCCCCCTTCATGAAGCGTTTAATAAAGCTTGTTTGTATTATCTGCATTTTGTTAGTCATTTTTTTAACACCATTGAAGGGGAGCAGAATACACCAGCCCAAAATATATCACCCACGCTTTGGCATGTGCATTATTTTGAAGTGAAGTCAATCAAGACCCAGCAGACTCACGAAAAGATTTTTGCCTCTCCATTATTACCTGATAACATTTAGAAAGGGAGTCTGAACCAGAAAGAGAGCCACTACCAGAGGTAATGTTTTCATCTGAGAGACTTAGCTGCCTGGCAGGGCAGACACCATATATAATACACTTGGTCTTCTCATTCTCCTGTGAATCGTGTTCCTCCCCTTTGAAATCTCAGACCTCTACCCCTTTCCTTAGTTCAAGATGGTATAAAACCCTTAATTGCCTGAGAAGTTTTGAGTCTCATATTTTTTATGGGGCTCTCATACATATAAGATCAAGATTTTTGACTTATTAATCTGGCTTTTGTCAATCTAATTATTATACCAGCCAAAGAACCTAGAAAGAAAGAAGAGAAAATTTCTCCTCTCTTCTCCAGACACCTTCTTTTAAGGGCTGATTCTTCATTTTAATGCTTCTGCATCTTATGCTAAGTTGACATGGGAAATTAACCATTTCCCCCCATATTATTCCCTTCCTTAAGCATCATGAGCCATGTATGAATCTTCTACTACATACCATGTACTCACAGTTGTTTCATATAATCCCACATTGCAAACCTTATAAGGTTTAGAAATAAGAAAGTAGAAGTTCACAGAACCCAAGTCTTTGGCAAAGGTCATTCTGCTAGTTAGGGCTTTTGACCCAGGCCTGCATGTCTCTAAAAACTATGTCCTTTTCTCCATGCTACACCTGGGGAGGGGGATCCACCCCTCTTTTGAGCTCCATCTTCCTCACCCTCCTTTGGTGAATGATGGCTGGTAGGTAGAGTGGGCACTGGTTGTTGTTGTTTTTAATAGCTTTGATCACATACTGAAGTTTCTCCTTGTCTCAATTTCAACATTTGTAGAAGGGTCATAAGCCCAGCTTGCCTCATGGGAGTCATGTGAGAACAAAACGACAGAATGAAACGTCACATAAAAGCAACCAGCCCTTTGCAAAGGTTGTGAGATGTGAATGGGCATGGGAGAAGGCATTTGGAAACACCGTAGAAAACTCACCTGTTGTTGGGAGGTTCGCCTTACTCAGGAAATCCCCACCCTCCTAGCCAACTGTGCCCTGCTTCCATGTTGTCTCTTCTAATGCTTTGTAAAACTTGGTCTTGCCCAAAATCCCTTGAGAAGAGTACCCAGTGCTTCTGAGTCAGTGTGTTCCCCAATCCATGAGTTACTTTCTTTTGAATGAAGGACTTCAAACAACACTGTTTCAGCTGTTTCATTTAACAGTTTACACCCCTCAGACCTAGGGCATCAGATGCCTCCCCAATATTTTCCTTCAAGATGTGTTCAGAAACATATCAAAAGCAGCTGTCCTCCCCCCCTGTTTCTCATTTCATTAAAAAGGTAAACTGTAAAAGGGAGGCAGGGATTATGTCTGTTTTATTCGCCAGACTGACCTGGCAGAGATCCTCAATAAATATTCATTAAGTGATTTATGTGACTTTAAATATTTACATATGATCACCCCTAATTCCAAGTCTTTTCAATAGATTCTAAATGTATCTTCAGGTTCACTTTCTCCGTTGAGATGGCTCTGGCTTCTCACTGGCAGCACAGAGTGGAAATGAAGCTGGGGCTGCGGTCCTTCATTGTCCTCAGGTCAAGCACACTTTGGAGTATCCATCCAGACAAAACCAGTCTTCTGCCTGGCTTCTCTGTCCTCATACACTTTGGCTCCCAAGTCCTACGGATTCACACCTGCCTCTCTGGTTATGGGGAATTTGCAGTCAGATCCGCTGCTAATGCCCACAGAACTCATTCATGATGAACCAATTTCATGAGAGCAGAGAGCACACCCGAGCAAAATCAGTGTAAGCTCAGCACAGTACCAGGCACATTGGTAATGAGTTAGTTAAGGAATCCATTTCTGGGGACTACATCTGCTTTTTCTGGAAATATCTGTCATTCCTAGGTTCTCACTCTTTTGGTCACCAGACTCTTGGTCTAGTCCTATCTCCAAGCCCTGGAATGGGAGTTGTCATTCCTATGATCGGACAGTGAATGTACATTTCAATAGAGATACTTTTAAGCCTCTTCCTTGGGACTGGCTGATCAATTCACAGTAACATTTCCAGGAAGAGACCGTTACACATCTGGGGGTTGAGGAGATTTCTCAGGAGTGAATGGAATTAGGAACTCAAATCTGAAGGAGCATAGAGGATAGTTATTCTGGAAGGAAGTCAGTGTTCTTCATTCTTCCTCAGTATTTCCAGTCAATTCAGTGATTTATTTTTCTTTGAGGCGAGGCAGAAGGGACGCGCTGCTGTTTAGATGACATTCTTTTTTTTTTTTTTTTTTTAAAGATTTTATTTATTTATTTGACAGAGAGAGATCACAAGTAGACAGAGAGGCAGGCAGAGAGAGAGAGAGGAGGAAGCAGGCTCCCTGCTGAGCAGAGAGCCCGACGCGGGACTCGATCCCAGGACCCTGAGATCATGACCTGAGCCGAAGGCAGCGGCTTAACCCACTGAGCCACCCAGGCGCCCTTAGATGACATTCTTATAGGCAAATAACCTTGGTGTGTCTGGTGATGTGAGTGGAGACTGGGGTTGCTCCGTCTGTTAGGCAGATAGAAAGATGCAGGTTGCTGGAGGTGAGAGGGCGCTGGATCCCACCAGGAGACCCCACCATCCCAGACACCCTTCCTTGCTAAGGTCATCCAACCCAAACCTCCCGCTGTAGAGATACTGTTACTTAAGGTTAAATCACATTTACTTTTTTGAACGCTTTATGAACTGAACTTTACTTCCAATAATCCTATTATCTTCCCCATTACTATGCAAACTGCTTTACTCATTCTTGATTTTTCTGACCTGGTTGGAAGAGGAGACAGGAAGGTATCACTATTTCTGCCAGGTATGATCTGTGAGGGAATAAGCTTTAAAACTTAGCCCATTAGAGGCGGCTGGGTGGCTCAGTAGGTTAGGGCCTCTGCCTTCGGCTCAGGTCATGATCCCTGGGTACTGGGATCGAGCCCCGCATCAGGCTCTCTGCTCCACAGGGAGCCTGCTTCCTCCTCTCTCTCTCTCTCTGCCTACTTGTGATCTCTGTCTGTCAAATAAATAAATAAAATCTTAAAAAAACAAAAACAAAAAACTTAGCCCATTAGTAGTCTGGGGAGAGGATGTAAACCAGACGTAACATAGCTAGATCACAAAGAAAAGTATTAAAAATCTCTCTTGCCTCCAGCTTACTGGTAGCTCAGAAGCAAGCTGGAGTTGTCTCCCCAGCAATCTCTCCCTTCTGAGGCACAGCCTGAGCCATGGGCTTTTCTCCATCCAAATCCTCAGGACCCTACTGATTTTCTTGATCATCTCTACCTAGAACCTCTCTCCCTGTCTGTTTGTTCCATATTACTCCATTCGACTCATAATTCTCACTTATTCCATATATTCTTGTATAACCCTAAACAAAGGGAAAGGGAATGTGCCGGGGAAATTTTAATACCAGAGAATACAAGATCGCTGGGGCCCGACACAGTTTCAGCTAAGCTCGAACCAGCAAAAAGGATGAGACAAGTAAGGTGAATCGCGGCTCTAAAGCTTCTTACCTTTTGGGGTATTTGCACAGAGGCGTAAAGTGTATTCGCTAGTATTTGTTGACACTCTGGAATGGTGTCCTGTTAAAAAAAAGAAAAAAGCAATCATAGGTCACCTAGACAAACCCAAAGAGACGGGCAGAACCCAGGAAGGAAAGCCGAGATGGGAGGAAGAGCAAGGCGGAAGAGAGCTTCTGGCCCAGGGGTGGGAAAGGGAGGAGCTCTTGTTGGTAAGTGCTATTATGATTAGTGATAACATTTTTCCAAGAAGCAATTGCCAGATTTCTAAATTGTGTTGTGTTTAAATAAATAAAAACATGGATAATATATAGAAGTCTCATGAGCTATGAGAAGCCTAAGGTGATCGAAGGATAACTTGAAGTAATATGGCTAATGTTGCAAGTAAACTTTGCTTTAGCCCGAAGGACCCTTGGAGCAAATATGTGAGGACGACTGATGGGTCAAAACAGCAAAACTGCAATGACAGCAACAGCAAAAGCAACTTCCAGGCTGGAGAAAAGTATCCTGGGTCAGTGAAGTTTCTTCCTGAACACCCAGGACAGGCCTGTGGTCTCCTGAGAGTGTGTCTTGAGCAGGGAAGAAGGAGGCTGGTGATAGAGCAATTGGTTTCGATATAAGCCAGGCTGTGTGGAGCCCAGAACAGTCACCCCTGGGAGGCAGAAAGGAGCTCTCAGGACACTAACGGCTTCAAAAGAAAGCGTAATATCTCCTCTCAGAAATGTGGTAGATCAGATATAACTTGACACACCAAGGGCTGGACTGAAGCTGGCATCCTGAGGCCCCAAAGGGCAGCTTTTATTTCTTCACTGAATGGGCCAATGTGGAAAGTGTTCTATGCCCTCTAAAGAGCAGGCCCACCTGGGGCTACAGTGATTCCTGGGGGCCCGTCAAAGTTGTCTGTCAAGGTCATGCCTCACAATTATCTTATTATTTGAGTTTCTTTAAACTTTATTCTTATGAACTTCTTTTTGAAGAGTTTCGTTTGAATTGACCATGTACTTGTTTACCTCAGCTTGGTGACCCACACCTAGAAAGCTTGAATGTGGGCCCAGAGCAACCATGGGCCCCTGAGTCTTCTCTAGATGGAAAAGGCATCTCTATAGCCCATGTTCTGACATCATAACTCAAACATCAGACCAAACACACACTTCCCTATCTGGTGTTCTTTGCAAAAGAAATTTGGCCTGTTGAGTGGCCCTTGTAAACAGTGGAGGGAAAAGAGAATTCTATCGATCACAGGGCAAGCATTACTGGCTGGGTCAGAGCCCAGGGCTCAGAACCAGAGGTCACTGACTCCTGCACGAGAAAGCATTCATAAGGACTTAGGGAGACACAGGCGTGTTGGGTTTCAAGGGCTATGCGTCCTCATATTCCATGTTGTCCAAGTCCACAGAGAAATCTCAACTAAAGCAAGGAGGGCCTTGAGAGGAAGATTAGGTCCCAGGAAAGACGGGAAAGGACTCACATTAATGCCGGTGATTGTGTCATACACCGGGGTCTCTCTAGAAGGGGGGTAGTAGTTAAGAATTTCGTGATGAGTATCCATTCTCTTCTTTTCTTCAATGGACTCTGAAACCAAGGAGGGAGGGAATCAGAACGGACCCTCCTTTGATTCACCACCCCACCAGCCTACCCCTCAGAAGACCCACTTAGGGTGACCACCATGCTGGTTTCTGGGACATGAGACTTTCCATGCTAAACCCAGGGAGATCCCATAAAGAGCTGTTTACCCTGTTTACTTCACTTCTCAATTTGTGGACCAAGGCAGCCAAAGGGGAAGCAGAGAAAGTCAGAAACCCTTTCAGAGTGCGTTTGAGAGGAGGAAAGATCTTAACACCTACAGTTTATACACAACGGCTGCTTAGGTCCCTCCCTAACACTCCACATGGACAGTATCAGGGAATCTGAGAAGAAAAAAAAAAAAAAAAAGCAGCAATATTTAGGGATGCAGAGCATGGGGTTTGGCATGGAGAGAGACAGAGATAGCCTTCTCCAGGAGGAATGTGTCCAGACTGAGATGGGAGTAAAGAGAGGTCTCTGGAGTTGATCTGATGAGGAGGACTGGGTATGGGTTGGGACTCTGAAAGGGATAGGGATTTGGAGGGCTGACAGGAGTGTGTTGGTGTATGGGACCTCAGAGTTGGAGGCCATGCCCCAGGTCTCTGGGGAGTGGAGTCAGTAGTGTAGGGCGTGTGTCAGTAGGAGGGCCACACCAGAAAGGCCCTCGGGGGAAAGGAGAAGGGTTAGCCCTGGAGAGGGAACTGGGAGGAATTGAACTTAGGAGATAAATTATGGACTCAAGTACTCTCTTACTTCAGAACTGAGGAGTGCAGGATGACTGTGCTCTCCTTGAGGACACAGAATATGGCCTCTTCATTTCTGTACCCTTAGAGCCTAGTACCAAGCCTGACACACAGTTTAACATATGTTTGTTGAAGAAATGAGGGGGCAAATGCAGGAATGAGGTTGAAGACAAAACTAGTGCATGATCTACCTTTTCTTCTTTCTCTCCGCATAATTAGAATTACTGACACCAAGGCAACGGCAATGGTGCTGAACAGGAAGACCAGCCCCAGAAGGTACAGGAACATGGAAGGTCCCGGGTCATCAGCAGCACCTTTAGAGAGAGAACGGTTGGAGACACGGGGAAGGGAGAAGAGACAGCGAGGTAAAAGTGACCCAGCTTTTGGAGCAACTGCCACCTTCCTCCCAGTCTGGTGACTTCCCAGGAGCCCTCAGTTTTCATGGGCTATTCCCATTCAGACCAGGAGCTGAAGAAGGTATAGGTCCCCAGACAGAAGTTTCTAGAGGAAAAGGGGAAACAGTCACCTTCACAGAGCTTCCAGGCAAAGACAGGGTTTGAAGAATTGCTGCTGATGGGGTTCCTGGCCACACAGATGAAGGTCATGCCCCTTTCTCCCAGCCTCCAGGATATGGGTAGGATGGAGCCAGTATAGGACTCATTGGCTTCCTGCCCCAGGGACTCCCAGCTGTAGGTCACATCCTCCCCTCCTTGGTCCATGAAGCATGTCAAATTAGTCACACAGGTGCCATTCTCGTTGTTCTGCAGACCCATGGTAACTTTGGGCTTTGACAGGTGCTCTGCAGAAGAGAATTGGACAACCAAGGGTAGAAACTATGCCTTTTCTGAATTATTCTTGCATACCTTGGACCTGAATCTCTGGGGGTGCTACAGAGTGGAGAGAAAGAAACAATTCAGAACAGAATTCTGATTCTTATCTGGAAAAAAGAACTGTCTAGGTTGGCTTTCCCACAGTTATATATAAATAACAGTAGCAATAGAAATAATAATAATACAACAAGAATGCAGCTGCCATTTTCAAAGCAAAGCTATATAGCCAGGCTCATGCAGATGTATTTTAGATGTGAGCTAATTTTTTTAAATTTTTTATTTTTTATAAACATATATTTTTATCCCCAGGGGTACAGGTCTGTGAATCACCAGGTTTACACACTTCACAGCACAGATGTGAGCTAATTTTATCTTTTTTTTTTTTTTTTTTTTTTTTTTTTTTTTAGAGGCTCCCTATTCCTTGGTCTTTAGGTTTCTTTGAAGAGACTTTCAGTTTACTCTCCAGAAGAGAATAGTCTGGGAATAATATTTCTGGCCCTCTCTTTCTCATGCTCACTGTTCTCCCTGAGAGGATGAGCAATTGGTTCGTTGATGAGATGTTGAGTCTGACATCCAACATCCTTTCTTTATTATTACCTTCTCTACTCTGAGAAAGTTAAGATTTCTGTTTAAAGAAAAAAAATTAAAAAAAAAAGATTGCAGTTTAAATGTGGTTTGCTACCACCCCCCCCCCCCCCCCAGCTGACACATGCCCTCTGTTCCTTTCAACTATGTATATATGGAAGACACACCTGGATCAAGGCAAACCTGGAGGCCCATCTCTGGTTGTCCCTGATCCTACTGCTTGGTGTGTAAGACAGCTATTCCTGTAACTGGTTCAGTAATTATTTTGTAAGGTTATCTGAACTGAATGGGCTCCAATGTCTAGAATTGGGGGAAAATATTTCTCCTATCTAGCTTCACCAGAAAAAAAATAAAGCTGATATTTTTATCTTCCTTTTGATTGCTGTGTTTTCCCTACCCATAGGGAAAGAGGTGTAGTTGATGTTTATATGCAATAATCTTTCTAAAATAAGTATCACCTTCCTCCCCACTATAGATATGAAAATGAAGTTTCACAGAGTTTAAGTAATCTGGCTAGCACCATGCACTTAGTAGGTAGAGAAGCCAACATTTGACTTGTGTGATCCCTGCTTCCCATATCACTCATCCTCTACACTGCACTGCCTCTTGGCAGAACCTCTGAATAGGAAGGGGCCTTAGGAATCAACTACATTTGCTTCATCCATGCAAGACTTCCCTCTTCTACATTCTTGCCAAATGTTTACCCAACCTTTGCTTGAATATCTCGAATATCAGAGAGTCAACCACTTCATGAAGTCAGTCATCCACATTTAGAACTGATTCTGCTCACCATAGACACGCAGCCTATACTGCTGGATGAAGGGCTCTTCCATGGAAGAGCCGTAGATAAACACGCTGTAATCACCCGAATCACTCTTATCCAGTTTGCCGAGCTTCAGGGAATAGTTTCCACGTAGATAGTCCATCCTTTCCTTGTTATGACTCTGGGTCACTATAACATTGGTTTGGTTCTCTGGTGTTTTTGGCTGTATGGTAATGAGAGGGGTTGTGTTGAAGATCCAGACAAGGGTTTCAATCTGAATTCCTGGGGCCTTCAGAGGGAAAGTCACAGACCCACCAAGGTCACCGACCAGGTCCTTCAGAACTCCAGAGGTTACTGGCCCTGCAGACACAGAGAACCATAAAGTAAACCTAGGTCTCTGCCCTTGCCACCAATTACTCACCTACTTTGGGTGCTGGGAAGGTCCCAAGAAACCTTCTGGGGCCAACCTAACCAGGCCCTGGGAAGCCCTTTGAAACCTCACACAAAGGCAATAAGGTCAGAATACTTTGCCCAGGGGCTCCTGGGTGGCTCAGTGGGTTAAAGCCTCTGCCTTCAGCTCAGGTCATGATCCCAGGGTCCTGGGATCAAGCCCTGCATTGGGCTCTCTGCTTAGCAGGGAGCCTGCTTCCTACTCTCTCTGCCTGGCTCTCTGCCTACTTGTGATCTCTGTCAAATAAATAAATAAATAAAACCTTAAAAAAAAAATAAAAAAGAATACTTTGCCTGAAAGGAGGGACTGCAGGTGAACCCGCCCTTTCCCAGAGACCTCAGGCTGGAAGATCTCATGCTCTGAGGTAAGTCATGAGGCCCACCTCCATCTTAGACAAGTTCCTGTCGGGGGACAAGTGGTGAGGTTATCGTCCAAACCCCCCTTTGGACTCCCAGATTGCTCCTGGGAGAACTGATTTTGCTGCAGATGCAGAAACAGCAGCTTGTCTGATGAGGGAGGGTAGGGGGTGGGGGGAGCAGTGGTTCTCAAGCAGAGATCAGGACACTGGGAAGGGAGCTCTAAGTTCTTAATGATAATAATAGCTGGGAAGTTTGTAGGTGTTTCATCTTCTGCTTTATGATAGATGAGAGTGCATTTGAAATCATCCCCTAGTGAGGTTCTCATTCACTTGAATTTCAGTGTCCTTCCTTGAGTGGAAAGTCAAAAGAGCACTGGACGCTCTGTAGGATTCCTAGACCGACTTATGATACTCACCCCCAAATATTAAGAGTTGTAGTAGGGGTTCACTTCCCCAAGAAATTTTTGTCTCACCGTAATCTTAGTTCAAAAAGTATGACCTATGAACAACCACCACTGGTTATGTGGTTCCAGGCAGAAAACAGTAAGAATGGCTGTGGGAAAAGCTTTCAGAAGTGGCCCATGGAGCATTTCCAGTGAACAACTGTGGGGGATGAGTCTTCTGCCTGTTAAGATCTGAAGGACAGACTTGGGATAGTACAGAGCAGAAAGGAAATTTAGAGGTACACAGTCAGTAAGAGGCAGAGCTCACATCAGTACTCACAGGATCGAGTTCCCATCCATCATCGCTTACAAATGAGAAAAACAAACAGCAGAAACTGAGAAAGTGTTCAAGGATCACAAATAGTGGCAAAACCAAAACCAGAACCCAAGTCTTCTTAAAGGTGTTCTCCATACAAGTACAAAACCCAGTTATTTTCCATTTTACCTCTTAACATAATGCGTCATGCTGCAATGTCTAAGAGTAATTTTATTAATTCCATCATGGAAAGCACAAGAAAGAAAGAAAGAAAGAAAGAAAGAAAGAAAGAAAGAAAGAAAGAAAGAAAGAAAGAAAGAAAGAAAGAAAGAAAAAGAAAGAAAGAAAAGAAAAGAAAACCTTTTTAAGTCATTTCCATGCCCAAGGTAGGGCTCAAACTCACAACCCTGAGTTCAAGAGTCATGCTCCACCAACAGAGCCAGCCAGATGACCCTGGAACATCTTTTTAAAATCCAATAAAGCAACCAAGCTATAGGATCCCGACAGTTGTATTATAACGAGGCAGCTGTTGGGCTGCACTCTGACTTTTGTAGGCTGTATTCACTTTTGCCTTCACCCATAAAAAATATTAAAAATTATACTTTATGACTGCATTGGTATAAAAATGAATGTAATGCCAGCTGGATTCATTATTACACATTAATTATTTTTATTATATTTATTTTTCTTCGGATTCTGAAAGAAATTCAAATAACTGTGGGCCCCGGACACTGTGGCTAATTGGCCCTGTGTGATTGACCAAGCATCCTGGTTCTACTTGATGTCAAATCTTGATCTGTTACCATATATTTTTAATTGAATTACAGTTGATATATAATAATTATATTGGTTTTATGTGTACCACATAGTAATTCAACAATTCTATACATTATGCAGTGTTCACCATGATAAGTGTAGTCCCCATACTAAGTTATTACAACATTATTTTTTTTCAAATATTTTATTTATTTATTTGACAGAGACAGAGAGATCACAAGTTGGCAGAGAGGCAGGCAGAGGGATGGGGAAGCAGGCTCCCCGCTGAGCAGAGAGCCCGATGTGGGGCTCCGTCCCAGGACCCTGAGATCATGACCTGAGCCGAAGGCAGCGGCTCAGTCCTCTGAGTCACCCAGGTGCCCTTATTACATTACTGACTCTATTCCCTGTGCTGTACTTTTCATCTCTGTGACTCACTTATCTTTTTTTTTTTAATTGTGTTATGTTAGCCACCATATAATATATCATTAGTTTTGGATGCAGTGTTCCAAGATTCATTGTTTACGCACCATTCCCAGTGCTCCATGCGATCCGTGCCCTCCTTCTACCCACCGCCAGGCTCACCCATCCCCCATCCCCCTCTCTTCTAAGACCCTCAGTTTGTTTCTCAGAGTCCACAGTCTCTCATGGTTCGTCTCTCCCTCCAACTTCCCCCCCATTCACTTTTCCTTTCCTTCTCCTACTGTCCTCTGTGTTATTCCGTATGCTCCACAAGTAAGTGAGACCATATGATACTTGACTCTCTCTGCTTGACTTATCTCACTCAGCAGGATCTCCTCCAGACTGACTTATTTATCTTCTAGCTGGAGGTTTGTACCACTTCATCCTCTTCACCTACTTGATTCATTCCCTCACCACCTCTTCCCTCTGTCAACTACCAGTTTGTTTTCTGTATTTGTGAGTCTGTTTCTGGTTTTGTTTGTCTCTTTTGGATTCCACGTACGAGTAAAATCATATGGTAGTTGTCTTTCTCTGTCTGACTTATTTCACTTGGGTCCATTCGTGTTGGAAATGGCAAGACTCCATTCCTTGTGATGGCTGTAATATTCCATTGTGTGTATATACACGATGTCTTCTTTATCCCTTTATCTACTGATACACACTTGGGCTGATTCCATATCTTGGCCATTCTAAATAATGGTGCATTAAACACAGGGGTGCATATTTCTTTTTGAATTAGTGTCTTTGTATTCTTTGGGTAAATACCCAGTGGTAGAATTACTGGATCGTATGGTATTTCTATTTTTAACTTTTTGAAAAAACTGTTTTCCACAGTGGCTGCACCAATTTACATTCCCACCAACAGTGTGCTAGGATTCCCTTTTCTCCGTACACTTGCCAACACTTGTTATAGTCTTTTGGATACTAATCATTCTGACTGGTATGAACTGATATCTCATTGTGGCCGATTTGCATTTTCCTGCTAATTAGTGATGTTGAGCATCTTTTCATGTGTTTGTTGGTCATCTGTATGTCTTCTTTGGAAAAGAGTCTATTCTGGTTCTCTGCCCATTTTTTTTTTTTAAAGATTTTTTATTTATTTGACAGAGAGAGATCACAAGTAGGCAGAGAGGCAGGCAGAGAGAGAGAGAGAGAGAGAGAGAGAAAGAGAGGAGGAAGTAGGCTTCCTGCCTAGCAGAGAGCCCGATGCAGGACTCGATCCCAGGACCCCGAGATCATGACCTGAGCCAAAGGCAGAGGCTTAACCCACTGAGCCACCCAGGCACCCCTCTCTGCCCCCATTTTTAATTGGATTATTGGGAGTTTTTGGTGTTGAGTCTTACCATCATATTTTCTACCACCCTGGCACTGATGCAACTCATTCTCCTTCTAGCAGACCAAATTCCTGTCCTGGCCTCTCCAATTATCCAAAATTGCTTCAGTAGGGGTTTCTTTCTTTCTTTCTTTCTTTCTTTCTTTTTTTTAAAGATTTTATTTATTTATCTGACAGAGATCACAAGCAGGCAGAGAGAGAGGAGAAAGCAGGCTTCCCACGGAGCAGAGAGCCCAATGTGGGGCTCGATCCCAGGACCCTGGGATCATGACCTGAGCCGAAGGCAGAGCCTTTAACCCACTGAGCCACCCAGGCGCCCCGACTAGGGATTTATTTCTATAGTTCCTTTTAAAACTCAACTACTCCATCAATAGTCCCCAATATAGATACTATATATTAAGGTTGTTTCTGTGCCAAACATTTATTATAAAGATTATGCCCAATACCTAAAGCAATCCTAAAAACCAGGACTCTTACTCCTTTTACACAGACATCAGCCACCTACATAGTCCATGGGCCAAATGTGGCCTGTTGCCTATTTTGGTAAATCAGATTTTATTTGGACACCTCCACGGTCTTTTTTTTTTTTTTTTTTTTAAGATCTTATTTATTTTAGAAAGAGAGAGAGTTGGGATGAAGAGGAACACAGGGGAAGGGAAGAGACAAGTAGACTTCATGCAGAGTGCAGCCGCTGTTAGGGGCTCTATCCCACAACCCTGAGATCATGACCTGAGCTGAAACCAAGAATGGGAAGCCCAACCAACTTCCTGGCACTTGAGCCAGACAGGTGCCCCAGGAGACAGCCATGTTCTTTCATTTACATATTGTTTATGGCTGGTTTTCCACTACAAAGGCTGAGCTGAGTAGTTGTGACAAAGGTTATTGTGCTGCAAAGACTAAAATATTTACTATTTGACCCTTCATAGCACAAGCTTATTAACTCCTGATTTGATGAGAAAACTGAGATTCAAAGAAAACCTAAATAACTTTTCCAAAGGCACAAAGCTAGTAGGTGATGATTTGAGGATTTACTCAATGCCATTCTGGCTCTGGAGCTTGAGGTCTTTCCAGCCTGGCTCAGTTTGAGGGGCTTGGAGCACTATTGCCAACTCCAGCTCTCTCCCTTGCTCCTCTTCAGCAGTGAGGGCTCAGCTGTCAATTCTGAAGCCCTTGGACCTCACAGAATCTGATTACCCCTTTGTGTCTTTTGGTGACCTTCAAGCACAAGCTGCTTTACAAGTGCCCCAGAGAAAGGGTATCCTGATGCTACCAAATGTTAACCAAGTGACTTGATTACAATTTTGGGATTTTTTTAAATTTAAAGATTTTATCTATTTATTTGAAAGAGAGAGAGACTGCACACACATGCATGACAAGGGGGAGGGGTAGAGGGAGAAGCAGCCTCCTGGCTGAGCAGGGAGCCAGATTCAGGGCTTCACCCTAGGACACCACAATCAAGACCTAAGCCAAAGGCAGCCACTTAACTGACTGAGCTGCCTGGACGCTCCTACAGTTTTTGGATCCTAACCAAATCTTTTTGCTAAATTTGTCTCCAAGAGTACTGGCTTATCCCCTGGTAAAAGTCTTTTCTGGGGACTGATTCCTGTTTTCAAACATTTCTGTCTCCTCGCCCCCATCAGTCAGTGCATATATAATTTGGATCTCTCAAGTCTTTATTAAATCAATCTGTTAAATAATCTGATTTTTCAAAAACCCTCTCCCTTGCATCCCTAAATACTAAGGCAGGATGATTTCTAGTTGCTCTGTCTTTGATCATCTCCATGGTATGAAAGTAGTCCTAGTCCATGCTACAAAGTCAGTGTCAGTTTGAATTTTCGACGGATCCTATAATGTATGTATCCTTTTACATCAACAATAAGGTGAATATTTTGCAGTCAAAGAAAGCAGTTATTACTTGGCTCCAAGTAGCTGCAACCCTGAATTTTCACACAAGGTTTGGGAGAGATGTTGAAATCAGGGAGACAGCAAGAATATGACTTTAGTACTATAGCTGGTGTGCACACATTTAGACACGGGCAATCATTGTTTCCACTTCTTCACACATGTGGTATGCTGTATTCTCTGAGCGAATGCCAAGACAGGTGAATTTTGTGTGAGGATATAAAAAAAGTCTCCAAATTCACTGCTCCTTGTAAGGATGAAATTGGAAGATGACCCAGTGCAAGTAGTCAACACAAGCCTAGAGGGCGTATATTGTTTCTATCATAATTATATCTTTAGGATAAATAAAGGGGTCATGAAAGAAGAAAGTAGCTCCATGCTATTCCCCAAGTGTGAGTTCAGATGATAAGAGGCAGGGTTAGCCAGTCCTAGCCAGTTTTGTTTCCTCTTCTGTGGAAAGAGTTTCCCAGACTTGACTGTGAAAAGGGATCCAGAAACAAGAGACTTCTCTCAGCTGCCCAAGGCTGACCTCAAGTCCCCCATTCTGTGATGGCTTTTCCACCTGAAGCAATCCTGTTGAGTTTTACCTTGTCTATGCAGGTCGTGTTTTCTTCACTCAGTCATTCTTTCCTCTCGCAAGAATTTATTTCGTTCCATATTTGTGCCAGGCACTGTCTAGGCGCTGAGGACATAACTAGGGAGGGATACCATCCTGACCCTTGTGCTCTCAGAGCTAGGAGACAGCCATTAAATAAATGGCTGTATGGGATATGAAAGGGGATGTAGTAGGCATTTGGAGAACCTACAATACCAAAATTGAGCATGATTTGTAAGATTGGAAGACTCTAGAGAATGAGTGGCTACTAACACCCAACTACGAGGCCTGGGAGGATTGGACCCCATGAAACTCAGCTACCCTCCCACCTAGATCAGTGTAGTGAATGTCCTAACTTGTCTTTTCTGCATCCACTCCATCCTTTCCTCATTTAATAGCAGCCAACTGGGTTGGGTAAGACTGACAGGAACCCAGTTCTGGTGGTAGACTACCTCTGGCATGGTAATCAGCTCAGCAGTATCACATGACCTGGGCTGACTTACCTGAAATACCCTGGGCTTTTGCTCTAAGACATGATGCTATGGAAAGATATGAAGCTGAGGACCAGCATCCACTTGCTCTCACCAGACAAGCAGCCAGGTCTCCTTCACCTGACCCCCAGTTTCCTTTGTACCTCACATTTTTGTTTGTGCTTTATCCTACTCTCTGCCTATCCAAATCATATTCAAGACCCCTAAAACCTAGTTCAAAGCCCTTCCCTGAATAAGTCTCCACCTTTTTCTTACACCCACTCCCTGAAATTCTACCTCAAATGTCCCTTCTTTTTCCACTTTAAATTCCCCAGAAGGAGTTATTGTCCTGGGTGGTGATTGGACATACCCTTTGTAGACCAATAGTTGATATAAAGACATTAGGTTCCAGATTACCTGGTGGTAGGCTCTGGGGTTGCACCCAGAGAAGGGTGGGGTTGGCCTCTCCTCCAGGCAGCATGGAACAGTGTAAAGAGGTAGTGCTCTGGCTTAACTGAGAGTCAGGAGACCTGGGTTCATTCTGGTTCCTCCGTAATAAACAACAAACCCTTGAAATCACTCCTTGGCTCATAAACTGATTTAAGGGCCATCATGTTTTTACCCTCAAAGTAATTCCATGGGATAGAGGTTAATTAAGCTCCATTTTATTAATGGAGACACTGGGGCTCTAAGATGCTGAGTGATTTCCCCCAAGGTCCCAAACTGGGAAATGGTAGACTTGGGATGTGGAGCTAGTTGGGTCTTTTGTGTCAGAGGCTCACATTCTTTCTACTACTTATTTACCACACTGAGTTACAGTGTTCTCAAGTCTCAAAAAGAAAAATAACCTTCATTTGTGAGGACTTGGGGTGGATGAAGGGCAAATACGGATTTGAAAGCATTTCGAGAAGTACAGAGCTTTCTGCCACACAGTAGGAGGTGGGGGGGAAGGGTGAGGAACAGTGTTATGAGACAGGCCTTGTGACGGCTTCTCATTTTTAATTCTCATTTCCCCAAAGAGGGCTAGAAGTGAGAAACAGATTTCCCAAAATTTCTTTGGATGGCTTCTCAGCAGGATGAGCTTTTCAGAATGTGGTCTGGAACCTAATGCCTACAAACCATTCACTGGCTAGTTCACGGCAAAACACTGTCCAGTCACCATGCATGGTGAGATCTCCTGCAGCAAGCATTCCCTGCCAACCTGCCTTTGGAGGTGGAGGGACCTGGAGCTGGAGACCCTCTGTCTTCTGCCCCACCCAAGACTCAGATATTTTGGTATTAAAAGAGTCAATCCTAAGATACCCTTCATAACAGGAAGGTAAACACCTCCTCCCCTTTACCACCTCCTTTTCCTCTGGGTTATCACCTCTTTCCCTCACCTGCTCCCCCCCACCCAACAAAACTCAAGAGTTGATTGGAGGTAAGGATCCATATTAAGAGGAAGGGACATCATCAGTACAGCAAGAATTAAGGGATGGTACCAAGGAGGAAGACTTCAGGGTAAGGGAAGGTGTAAAACTCACTTCTTGCTTGGTGGCCTGGTCCCCAAACAAGTCTCCAAAGATACAGTATCTCCATTAGAATGTACCAGCATATCATAGCATCCTCTTCATGGAAACAAGAGCACCTCAGAGCTGGAAGAGGTCTTAGGGACTACTTAGTCCCATCCCACTTCACAGAGGAAGAGACTGATACTCCAAAGGTCATGGTGACATGCTCTAAGTCAGTGGAGCCAGGACTCCTAAGGCAGGGCTTCCTAAGCTATGCCCCCAACACCCCTGAGATCTGTAACACTGCCTCGGTGTATTTCTGAAGAGCTTAAGAAGGAGCAGGGGGAGATGAGTGAGAGGCAGAACAGTAGGGAGTTTGAATGTGAATGTGTTGGGTTAGGGCATGAGTGTTGGCAAAGGCATGTGGCATATTGGGAGGTTTGCAAACCTCTGTTCCCTGTGTATCAGTCTTGGTACTGATTTAAACTTCTCTTTCTGTGGCACAGTAGTTTCCAAAACTGGTTTTTTCTTTCTTTCTTTATTTTTTTTTAATTTTAATTTATTTTTTTTTAATTTATTTTTTAAGATTTTATTTATTTATTTGACAGAGAGAGATCACAAGTAGATGGAGAGGCAGGCAGAGAGAGAGAGAGAGAGAGAGGGAAGCAGGCTCCCTGCTGAGCAGAGAGCCCGATGCGGGACTCGATCCCAGGACCCTGAGATCATGACCTGAGCCGAAGGCAGCTGCCCAACCCACTGAGCCACCCAGGCGCCCCTGGTTTTTTCTTTCTTAAGCAAGAGTTAATTTTGATGAAATGAACTCTATGCAGACTCAAACACGTTACTGTATAGCATCAAAGCCTCTCTGATGGAAAAGGAGTCCCCTAGCTTCTGCCCTATTACCCGTCCCCATCTCTCGCCCCCTATACTTTCTTTAAGCTCTTCAGAAGCACAATAGAAACACAATAAAGAAAAGATAAAGGGCAATCTTGGACTCCTTTCATCCATGGGAAGTGAACCGCGTAGCCTCTCCATGGAGCAGGGCACACACATGTGTGCCTGCTGCTCATAGTTGAGGTTTCAGGAAACAGCTGGGATTTTCAAGAGCTCTGCTGTGTACTCCCCCACTTCACCATGAAGTTCCACTTCTGATCACTATTTCTATTCAGGGAGTGATTTTTAAAATGAGAAACCTATTCTAGGACCACCTGCTTAGAACCAGGCGCTTCCTAAATATGCAAAGTTCTAATGAACTCAGGAAGGGCAACAGTCTTGCTGAACACTCAGTGAGGCCAGGTTGTGGGAAGGAAAGGGTTAGGAGTATTGACTGACTGTGTGGTCTTGGGCAGGTCACTTCAGGCAGGCTGGGGCACACATAAACATACCAACCAAGTCCTCAGAGGGAGATCTCATGGTGGTACCCATGAGTTTGATGAACAGAGAGAATTCCCAATTTACAGGGCTCCAGGTCCTATCTGAGAGCCAGGAGGGCAGTAAAACCTTCAAAGACTAAAATCTTTGTGACAGGAACAGAAAATTCCTCAGTCCTTCATAGTATTAGACATAAAGTACCTAGAGTATAAGGTGGTTTTCTAAGTAGAGACTAACTGAATTGTTCAGACTAAGAGAGAAAGTTCAAATGTTTCCTTCCACTAATATCATTGTTACACATAATCATTTAAAATATTTTTCTAATATACTTCTAAATAAATACTTACAAATATGTTTAAGCAGAAATATTTAAAATGTATATTTATAAATAAATAAATATGCACCTGTATGATCTCATTTTGGTTTTAAAGTTGCCCTCAAAGGAAAGGAGGGCTAAGGCTCAGGGAAGATAGCATTCTTTATTTAATTCATGACAGAATCTAGATTAGAACACAGGTCATTCTGCTTCCCAACACCCTTTCTTTCAGCCCTTCCTTTCCTAGGACAATCGGAATGGAAGTCTGTCTTCAGATTCATTCTTCATCTCTCCTAGTTTCTTTATGTCATTCGATTTAGAAACCACAGATTATAAAAAGATACGAAGTAGCAGAGCTTCTTGAGTTCGGTCAGAGTCCCAGAGTGGACCCAGAAGCCTGGAGATATACCTCAAGATGGGGAAGGCAGTCAGGAGAACAGGGACATCTGGACTCACCTGTGAACTGGCAGAGGAGAAGGATGAGAAGGAAGCATGCTCGGGGACCAGGCATGTTGTTCTCTAGACGACAGTCACTAAAATGTGTTACTTCCTCTCACAGTACTCACATATCTTTCACAAGTAGCATTTTTGCTAAGTAGGAGGGGTCATGAAATCACAAGTCAAAGTGAATGGTCTATAATTTTTTCCAACGTTTACCTCACTTGTTAATTGTAGGTGGTCAATAAAGGATGGAAAAATTGAGCAGAATCTCAAAAGTGATGAAGCCCTCCATTTTACAGATAAGGAAACACTGGCTCAGAGATGCTAAGAATTGATCAAAGCCATATGATCAGTCTTTTCTATAACATTATATGACTTCTCAGATACTCAGAACACAAGAAATGTTAGGAAATAGAAGATTAGAAGGAGGGGAAAGGGAGGCATTAGGGATAAAATAATAATATTTACTGAGTTTTGCTAAGTGGCAGGAGATATAACAATATCAATCTCTGTGAATGGGAAACAGTGAAGAGACCCACAACACATGAGAAGATATACATCTAAAAGGAACCTTGATACTAAAAACCATACAAAAACAGGAAAAGAATTATAGACCAGTATCACTTATGAACATAGTTACAAATGAAATATTAACAAATCAAAACCAGTGGTGTGTTAAAAATACATCATGATCGAATATCACTTATCCTAGGAATGTGACAATGGACCAATATTATAAGCATTCACTAGTAAACCATCACATTGACTGAAAACAACACGACATATGATCATTTCAGATTATATAATAAAAGATTTGGTAAAATTTAGTATTTACTCATAATTTTAAAAATATGTAAAAAATTGGTAAAAAGAAAAACTATAGCAAACATCACATATAAAAGCTGAGCCTTGAGAAGCAATACTATCAAAGTAAGGAATAAGATAAGAATTGCTCCAGTTACTGTTACTATTCATTAATTAACTAGTGTCTTGGCCAAAGCAATGAGACAAGAAAAATAAATAAGATGTATGTGGATTAGAAAAGGAGAGACAAATTATTATTATTTTTGAACATATCACTGTTGACATAGGAAATCCAAAAGAATATGCAGACAAATTACGAGAATTAATAAGAGTAAACAAGGACTCCAACCATATTTTTCTATTTGGGCTTACAGGTTGACACTTGTTTACCAACCTTGACCTAGTCTGATTAAGAGATAGAGAGATATTTTCCCCAATGTTTTATTAGCAGAGTCTGGAGAGAACATAAATACTGTGACTTCTAGGCAGTGATTTTTCCATTGTGAGGGATCACCCATTTGTAAACCATGGTACTACAAACGTGGCAATGGTAGAAACAGGAGCTTTGAAATGTTGTGATTTTGATTCTGACATTCCTGGCAAAGAGAATGAGGTTGGAGAGGAGGTGTTTTATTGAAACCTACCCAGCCATGGTTTTGATGCAGGTGCTTTATTCTCATTTAATTTCACTTTGGTGATTCCTGTCATGGCTTTCCTTGTCCTAGAGATGACCAAACCAAGGTTTCTGGGAAGATGGGGAAATAAACTATTTTGATATGGGAAGAGGCCAAATTGGCCAGAATGACATCACTGAAAAATCCTGGGGCACCCCATCAAGATATATGTGGAGAGAGAAACCAAAAAAGAAAGCATATGCTGAAACAAAGTAATTGCTTTTGTAACATTAAAGATATCAGCAACATATGTTAATCATTTCGTCTTTTAAAAGACATTTTGGCCCATGAGGATCTACACTCTCTTGATTCTTCCTTCCTTCCTTCCTTTCTTTCCTTCTTAAAAAAGTTATTTAAATTCAATTTATATATAAAGCATTATATATTTTCAGAGGTTTCAGAGCTAGAGGTCAGTGATTCATTAGTCTTTTGGTTTTTTCCTACCCAAGCCTTCTCATTTTCTTTTGCTCAATGATGCAAATTTCTCCCATCTATAAACATTGAAAAGTGTCTGAGTTTGGTCCTTACACTTAACTCATTTATTTATTTAATCCCAATTCTTTTTTGTTGTTGTTGTTTAAAAAAATTTTTTTTTAATTTTTTATTAACACACAATGTTCATTAGCCCCAGGGGTACAGGTCTGTGAATCGCCAGGTTTACACTTCACAACACTCACCATTGTATTTATTCCAATTCTTGAGTGAGTCTCATCTAGTCTCTTGGTTTGAAATACCCTGATTTTGTTTTAAATTCTGAACTCTTTCCTGAATTCCAGGTCTGTATATCTGGTCACCTACACAGCATCTCCATTTGAATGTATAACAGGAATCCAAAACTCCACATGTGCTAAATCAAACTCTTGCTTCCCTACCTTTTAACTCCTCTACTTGTCTTCCTTTCAGTAAATTGTAGCTCTAGTCATTAAGTTTTCATGCCAGAAAATTATAATTATCCTTGATTTACTTTCTTACATCTCATGTCTCATATATCAGCAAATTCTACTGTTTCTACCTTGGACTATGCCCAGAATCTGACCTTTCTTATCACCCTTACCAGCCTTCAGCACTACCATCTCTCGCCAGCCCTATTGCAGTGGCTATTTAATATCTTTGCTTCTACCTCAGTCCCCTATAACCTGTTCTTCATTGGCCACTAGAGAAATACTTTTTTTTTTTTTTTTAAAGATTTTATTTATTAAGCTGACAAGAGAGAAAGAGAGAACAAACACAAGCATGGGGAGTGGCAGACAGAGGAAAAGGGAGAAGCAGGCTCCCCACTGAGCAAGGAGCCTAATGCAGGACTTGATCTCAGGACCATGGGATCATGACCAGAGCTGAAGGTAGACATCTAACAACTGAGCCACCCAGGTGCCCCACTAGAGAGATACTTTTAACGTGTAAACCAAATCATGTTATTCCTCAGCTTGCCAATTTTTTCCCATAACACTTAGGATTAAACGCAAAGTACTTTCCAGGGCCTCCAACCCTGCATGATGGCTCTTAGCTACTATTCTGATGTCATCTCCTAACTCTTTCCCCCTATCCTGTTCCACACCTGTTAAACTATCAACTCACTGTTTCTAAATACCCCAAGCACACCCTCAAGGCCTTTACACTACAGGAAAGCTCTTCCCTCGGATATCCACATGGCTATCTCTTTCTTAAGATTTACTCAGTGTGGGGTGCCTGGGTGGCTCAGTTGTTAAGTGTCTGCCTTTGACTCAGGTCATGGTCCCAGGGTCCTGGGATTGAGACCCACATCGGCCTCCCTACTCTGCCGGAAACCTGCTTCTCTCTCTTTCACTCCCCGTGCTCATATTCCCTCTCTTGCTGTGTCTTTCTCCATCAAATAAATAAAATCTTAAAAAAAAAAAAATCCTTGTTTAAAAAAAAAAATTTTTACTCTGGTTACTTATTAGAGGGGGCCTTCTTGTCCCCTTGTTAAAATATCACTCCCTGATCTTTTACTTTCTATTCCCTTAGCTATTATTATTGTTGTTGTTATTATTATTTTCCATAATATGTACCATACTGAAATCCAAGAACCATAAGAGGAAAGACTTTGTTGTGTTCACGCCTCCGTTCTCAGCGACTAGAATAGTGCCTGATACATAGCAGATCCTCAACACATGTGTTAAATGAATGAGTGATTGTCTCGAGTAATAAAAGGGGAGGGATTATGAATAACACTCATCATTCCTTTTTTTTCTATTTGGAGAGGAAAATTGGGAGCAGAAAAGGGGTGGGATTTCTTAGGGTCTCAGGATCCCATTTCCTGTGAGATTGAGCAGAGCAGAATATGGGGGGCAGAGCAGAGCAGAATATGGGGTGCAGAGCAGAGCAGAATATGGGGTGGGGAGGTAGATTCAAAAATTCTAGGGGATGAAAGAAAATTTGCAAGGAAAATAATGTTCTTGTATTTCCAGGGGGAAATCTGTGTCATCTCAAAGTGAGAAACGTTTGTTGGTCTAAACCATCACAGTTACAACTCATCTAACTTAAAAATATCTCTTTCGATAGTTATTTCCTTTTTAAAACACCAATAATTAGAATATATTAGGCAAAATAGCCATATAGTAAGAACAGCAGTCACTTTTCTTATGATGTGATTTTGTACTCAATTATCATTTACATTTTTTTTCTTTGTAAAATAACTAAGCATGACATTAAAATGTAAAATAGAGAACTATAAATTTTAAGCTAAAAAATATACAGGAACTTTTTGGTATCTTTCTCACTAATATACTTTCATCATAATTTGACCAAATTTTTGCACATCTTCAGTTGAATGCTTTTCCAACTCACTCTGAAATATTTAAATTAGTGTTAAAACTTCCCTGGAAATGCACATTAATACTTGGAGACTTCATAGAAACCAGCTGTAGTCCAATGAGAATATTCCTTTCTCATTGGCTGCTGGCCTCTCTGTAGTATAGCCATGGAGTCTACACTCCCGTTGGCAGAGCAGAGCTACACACGCAAGTTCTCAAGCCCAGTGTGGGAAGCTGGGAGCATATGACTTTCCTCTGTGGGCCCTGGTTCCCCTGCTGACTGCTCACAAGCTCGGACTCTGCTGATTGCCATGCCCTGTTAGATCAGCGAGCTTTGCCTCTGTGGCTGTGCTTTCCTGTAACTGCCCCAGTTTCTGAGAGTCACTTCTAAGTGGGCAGAGGTGAAAGAATTATTATTATGTCTCACATGTCTATTGTACATTCCAGTTTCGACACGTCTTTTTTTTTTTTAAGATGTTATTTATTTATTTATCAGACAGAGAGAGACACAGAGAAAGAGGGAACACAAGCAAGGGGGAGCTGGAGAGGGAGAAGCAGGCTTCCTGCTGAGCAGGGAGCCTGATGTGGGGCTCGAACCCCAGACCCTGGGACCATGACCTGAGCTGAAGGCAGACACTTAGCGACTGAGCCACCCAGGAGTCCTCAGACATCTTAAACTTAACATATCCCAAACTGAGATTATCCCTCATGTCCCCATCCACTGATCTGGCCACCCAAATCAGCAAGGAGGCTTTTCTTTTTCTCATTTCCACCCCCCCCACCCCCCAACAAAGCCAAGTATGGAGGCCTGCTGATCCTGACTCATCCTGCCGCCTCTCTACCATTGCTGCTGCTGATACTTCGTTATTGTGTAGCTGGATTCTTGTAGCATCTTCGTGCTGCTAGTCTCATCCTTCTCTTCTTCAACTTTCTTTCTAGCCTGGGAAATGAAGCCTATCACCGATCTGCTCAAAATCCTTCACTTGGGGTGCCTGAGTGGCTCCGTTGAGTAAGTTTCTCCCTTTGGCTTGGGTCCTGATGCCAGAGTCCTGGGATCGGTCTGCATGTGGCTCCCCGCTCGCGCGGAGGCTGCTTTTCTCTTTCCTTCTGCCTCCGCCCCCAATCCTGCATGTTCTCTTTCTCTCAAATAAATAAATAAAATCTTAAAAAAAAAAAAAAAGTCCTTTATTTATCTCCCCTTAAAAGGGATCAGCGGAAATCCAAACTTGTAAGGGCATACACCAAAGCCTTAGGGCTGGAGCTGGTTTCTTTTCCTTTCCTTTGATTTCAGCCACGCAAAATATCCTCAGTTTGAACTAGCCTGTTCTCTGGCTTCTCAGATATTACCATGTTCATCTTCCATAACGTAACACACGTTCCTTACTCTTCAAAGGAAGGAGTCACACGTATTCACTGTTTCCCAGCGGCCTCCCGCCACCACACTGTTTGTGTTGGGTGGTCCTTCCACGCGGCCCCATAATTCCGCATTTTAACAAGACTGTGAGCCACATAAGAGCAGGCAAGAGTGTAGCTTTCATTTCTACGTCTTCAGAAATGATGTAGAGCTCAGGACATACCTCGTTGATACAGGGAGGGAGGAGAAAGGAGAAGGGGAGGGGAGGCTCTGGTTTCTGCTTCCACAAAACAGCTCTTACGAAGATTAAGGTCATGACTGACCACACAGTTACTAAATGCAATGGACGCCCCCCCCTCCCCCAGCAGCCTGAGGTGAACTCTGATAATGTTTGTTAGTCACATGACCCAGAAAACCCTACAAAAATCATGAAAATCAAGAGGTTCACATCTTGATTCACTAAAAGAGCACCCAAGAAACTGCCCGGGCCATCAGGGGTATGCAGATCTAAAAAGCCACCACGTATCTGAAGGATGTCACTTTGCAGCAGCAATGTGTGTCACTCCGTCACTACAGTGGTGGAGTTGGGAAGTGCGCCCAGGCCAGACAGCGGGGCTGGACACAGGGTTGGTGGCCCAAGAAGAGTGCTGAATTTTTACTGCACACGTTTAAAAATGCATAGGGCTGGGGCGCCAGGGTGGCTCAGTGGGTTAAGCCTCTGCCTTCGGCTCGGGTCCTGGGATCGAGCCCAGCATTGGGCTTTCTGTTTAATGGGGAGCCTCCTTCCCGCTCCCCCTGCCTGCCTCTCTGCCTACCTGTGATCCTTCTGTCAAATAAATAAATAAAATAAAATAAAAAATGCATAGTGATGAATTTAAGGGTTGAGATGTAGATTCTCTGGTCATTGAGCACATCAGGTGAACAAAGTCCCCAAGATGTGGCCCAGAACTCAGAGGGCTCGTGGTGGAACTCACCCCTACCTGAGCTCTCCCTGCCACATAGAGGTGATCCTTACTGGAAAGGAGCAGATTGCTCCTACATCAGAAGAGGGGGTTGCACCAAAGGAAAAGATATCCCACAAGAAACTGAAGAAACAAAAGTTCATGGCCCGGGAGTAAATTCTGCATAAAAGAAATGCCAATATAAATTAAAAAAAGAAAAAAAATGTAACTTTCTGCTACTCCGGATCCAGTTTTTTGAAACCTCACTTTCTCCTAGACTGTCAGGTGCCGCTTCTCATTTTCCTCCTCAGCGTCCTTTTCTTCTGCTCAACTCTTAAAGGTTAGGCCTGCCTCCAGGGTATCAACCCGTTGTCCGGCTCTTTCAGGCTCCCCGGGTGTGTCTGACACCTGCAGTGTTGCTCTGACACCTGCAGTGTTGCGCTGCCCCCTGCGGGAGCCAGAGAGAGAGACCAGCCCGCGAGAGTAGGGGCCTTCCTGCTTTGGTGGGAAATAGGCTTCGTTACACTCCGGGCGGCTAACCTTGAAGCTTTCCCTGCGCGGGAGGGTTTCACGGGCCGCAACCCTCCTGAAACCATTTTGAAAACTCCCCGGAGGAGTCAAGGTCTGGGTAAAGCCCACCCACAGTTTACTTCACTTCCTTTCCTCTTTCTCTGCCCTTGTGACTCTGCTTCTTCCTCCTCCTCAGCTTCTGGTTTTTGCTTTCTTTAAAACCTTCCCAAGCTGGCGCCTGGGTGGCTCAGTGGGTTAAAGCCTCTGCCTTTGGCTCAGGTCATGATCTCAGGGTCCTGGGATGGAGCCCCACATCGGGCTCTCTGCTCTGCGGGGACCCTGCTTCCCCCCTCTCTCTCTGCCTGCCTCTCTGCTACTTGTGATCTCTGTCTGTCAAATACATAGATAAAATCTTTTAAAAAAATAAATAAAAAAGAAAATCTTCCCAAGCTAACTGCATCTCAGCTTAGCTCATTCTAGTCCTGTTTTGTCTTCTCTTCTAGTCCAAAGATTGACAGTAGCCCACGCTGTGGGGAGAGCTGAAGACGGGGGTGGATTGGAGCAGAACCTTGGTCTGACTCTGAGATTCAGTTAAAAAGTGAAGGCAATAATGCCTGCCGTTCTCACTTCCCGGGGCTCCAATGTGTTCGAATGAATGGGGTGTCAAGTGCAATTTAAGGCACTGAGCTGACTCAGTTTCCCCATGCTGGTCCTTTTGGGAAGGGTATCTACTATGAGAGGAGTTCAGAGGTTGAAGAGAGCAGTGTCTTTACTGGGCTCCTTTATGTCGAATCAGAAATGTCTCCAATTTGAAAACAGTTACGAATATGCTGTATTAGGGACTGTGTCTTGCCTTATGGGCCCCCAAAGTGGCCTGGGTGGGCAAATAATTCATTTAGATTCAAGAGGGATGGGCCTGAAATTTCTTAGACCACAAGACTGGGAAATCCATTCTTCTGGGCCAAGTAATCTTGCTTTTTCTGTTAATGTTCAGTAGCTCTGCCAGTGTAAGGGTCCAAAGCAGTGACTTTATCATGAAGGAGGAGGAGCCCAAGGGTGGGGGAGATTTGGTTTCCTAGATTTTCTGCTCTGAATGACACTTGTATATGACCTATTCCTCTCATGATTTGGGGTTGGCTCAGGCCACAAATCGCCTGCAGGCTCGGTGGGTACCTTCCAATTTTAAGTTCTGCATTAATCAGGGTGACTCCTGCCTGGGAAACCAAAATTAGATATTCTCTACCGAGGGACTTTAATCTTTTCTTCTCTTTTCTTTTTTGGACTTCAATCTTTTCTGAGCACTGACCCTTCCGAGAATCCAACAGAAGCTACGGATCCTCTCTCCAGAAAACAGAACCGACTGCATATTCAAACAAAATAGTTAATTTCAAAAAAAAAAACTTAAAAAAAAAAAAGTTAATTTCATTTTGCTTCCGTAGTGCTCTGAGATACGGGGCCTTCCTGTTTTCTGTCTCCGGGCTCCACCCATGAGTTGCTGAGCATCAGAAAGGTCAGTGAGATTTCCTCTCACCTTGGACTGTGACTTCAATGGCTCTGGAGCCCTTGGTCTCTTCTTAGCCTGATTCCCACCTGTCTCCAGTGTTCCTGGGAAGTAACATGTGCTCCCAAAGGCAGAAGCCGTGTCTGGCTCTGGAACTTCTACTGCTGTTTCATTTGGTCTGGCCAACCAGCACTCAAGGTACTTCACACAAGTTGTGTGCATGTGATTGTGCACTGAAGGCTCGGGTGAGGTGGGAAAGGGGCTATGGGGTGGGGTTTAGTCCTCAAAGGGGAGTGTGGGCTCCAGGCAGCAGATACTTCTGTGCCGGTAGGAGGGCTGTGGCGAGTTGGGGAAACTTTCTGAGCCTTGGAAAATCAGCCTCTCTCTTTCCCCAAGGGATCATGACAAAAAACAGGACCTCAGGGAGACGGGGAAGGAAGCCCCTCTGCTTTTGTTCCATGCTTTGTGGTCCGGGAAGATGTTTCCTTTTGTTTTGCATTTTGAATAAGAGGAAGCTGCCCATTCATGGCTGCCACGTTTTCTGCTCTGCTCGGTCTGCTGTGCTCCCTGAAGCATTCTTCAGACCTCTGTTGATGCAAGGGGTTTTGTCCTGAACAAAGGTAAATGATGTTGTCATGATCCCAAAGAGACACCTAAACTGTAGGAAAGAAAACCCGGAGAGGATTGCTTTCTCTAGAGTCTCTGAATGAGGGTCTGAGTAGAAGCCCGAGGCACCTCAGTATCAAAGGAGCTCTCAGCATCTAGTTGTTAAGCGTTGAGGGTCATTCCTCTGCCATGGGCTGTCCTGGTCCCCCTCATGTACCCAGGGACTGAGTTAGCTCTCCGTTTTGTTACAGCTGTTCACCTTCCAGTACCTTTTTTTTTTTTTTTTTTCACGTCAGCTGAGAAGTGGGAGTTAAGCTATTGCCTTTCTCACTACTCCCTTTTAGAGATACTCAGGTCTTTTTCATGTTGAAGGCTTTAGTGCTCACCACTAAGGGGGGGGGCGGGGGGGGGAGAGTAAAAATGAACAAGCATGGGGAACCAACACAGCATCATAAAATTACGGAGTAACTTTTGGGAAGAGGAGACAGTCATGCTCAGTCATGCCCTGTTGACCACTGCTGTAGGAACTCTCCGGGTGACAGTACTTTGGGTCTGGTTGATGACTGTGTACATCTAGACACACGATGCCTTCAGGACATTCCTAGCTGTATGGGCTCCATGGCACTGACTCAACTCAGAACACGGATATGGCCTTGTGAGTGGGGGCTGATGTGAAATATTAATCCAACTGTTGGGGAAAGAGAGTACTGCTAAGAGAACTGGAGTATTTCAGGACTTTCTCTAGACATAGGGCATGTGTCTAAATCTTTTCATGCATAGATAATGCCCACAGATGGTCATCTTATCCCCAGTTTAGGACTCCCCCCCTATTAATTGCTGTTTGCCTTGAAGGAGGTGCTTTCTCTGTTATGGCTCGGTTTTTCCTTCTGCCCAGGATTCGCTGCACCATCCTCTCCTTCTGGCCCTTCTGTAGGCTTCCATCCTTATGAGACTTCCTCGTTAAGCCTCCAGGTTACGATGGTGAATTGCTTGTTTGAGTGTCTCCTTGAGAGGACGTGAGGACAGAGACCACGTACATACAGTGCTAAACTTAGCAGAGTGCCTGGAACCTAGCCTGGGCTCAATAAATAATTATTGAATATATGAATGAAAGACTTCAAAGAACTTTCTTTCGGTCTCTATGTTTAGATCTTCCTGGGGGTCTTAGTGGTACTCTCCTCCCTGGGGAAGGGTGCTTTTGTGGAAAAATCGGAGAAGCGTTTTTAAATCTCTTCTTTCATCCCTCCTCAGGCTTGTCTCTCAGCGCTCTGATTTTAGGTTCCCTCCACTACTGGGCATCTTCTCCTTCTGCTCATAGCACTTAGCAGAGTGCAGTGGAAGAAGCATGTACTGCATCAGAAGACCTTTGTTTTGTCTGGGTTCCAGGCTATGGGATTCTCTATAAATCATAAATGCTTCCTGGGCCTCTGCTTTCTCAACTCTATAATGGGTATAATAATATACTTCCCATTTCTTTCTTTCTTTCTTAAAAATATTTTATTTATTTATTTGACAGAGAGATATAGCGAGAGAAGGAGAATACAAGCAGGGAGAGTGGGAGAGAGAGAAGCAGGCTTCCCCCAAAAGCCTGACTTGGGGCTTGATCTCAGGACCCTGAGATCATGACCTGAGTCGAAGGCAGACACTTAATGACTGAGCCACCCAGGAGCCCCTTATGATTCCTGTTTCTTCAAGAGGTTATTATTAGGATCAAATCAAATGAAGAAGGTGGAATTGCTTTGAAAATGTGACACACATAATCTGAGACAGACAAGGGCCTGGGAAGGACATAAGTAAACTTCAGAGCCCCAAGTTCTCTCATTACCCTCAGATCTGAATTTTTAATTGCTTTTAAAACATCTCCAGATTCTCCAAACATATGCCCCAAATCTGATTCATCATCTTTTTTCTGGCTATCTATTGCTGTGAAATAAGCCATCACATTTCTGTAGCTTAAAATAATAATAATCACTTATTTTGCGTACGAATGAGGGGGCAGACTATGCTCAGTATCTCCTGTGTGTGTGGCCAGATCATGGTGGGGCGTAAGGTCATCTTTGAGGTTTCTTCAGTCACATGGTTGGTGCCTAGGCTGAGTAATACTACACTAACCGTTTGTCTGATCTTCTTACATGGTAGCCAAACCTCCTAGGGTGAGTATCCTGACAGAAGTAGGCAGACTTCACATGGTCTTTTCTAACCTCACTTTGTGAGTCATACTTCTGCTGTCTCCCACTCATTGAGGCCATCACCAAGGAGAGAGGATGGAGGTACCACCTCTTGATGGAAAGAGTATCAAAAATTTACTGACTTAAAAACATTTTTATAATCTGCTGTTCCTCTGCTGTTTGCTTTCTCAACAAATGATATCTCTGTGTCCAATTACTGAAGCCAGAATTCTGGAAGCCATCCTTACCCCCTTCCGTTTCCTTGCCTGTCATTTCCAGTGAGTAAGTCCTGTTAATTATACCTTCAAAAAGTCTCTCGAATATATCTAATTCCACCCACTTCTGCTGGCTGATCAAACCATCTGTCCTAAATCAAGACATTATTTTCTCTCATCCAATTACTAGAATTGTTTCCTATCCTGCTTAAAAGCTCTTTTTTTAAAAAACTCAGTTCTTCTGTCTAGTATTTACCATACTGCCATTGGTATAAATTTTCTTAAATGGTGATGTTTATTTTACTCTTCTTTTAAAAACTCATCAATGGTCATCATAATGGACAAGAATTACAGCAGACACTGAGCATAAGCCTGCACTAGATAATGTGGTCACTTCCTACTGTTGGGTCCCCCAATAATGGGTCCATGGTCAAAGGAGCGAGACTGATACACAGCAAAGGTCAAGCAAAGCTTTATTTCGCGCCAAGCATCAAGAATCAAACCGACCGTCAAACAGACCGGTCAGGGCCGCACCTTACAGAGAGGGCGACCCTCCCAGCCTCACAGACCAACTTCTATAGAGCAAAGGCCATGTGGTTGAGCCTGGCCACACACAGTTGGCCAATGAGATTGTAACACACAAAGAAAGCTGCACAGTCATGCTAGGTCACACACAGGTGGCCAGTTGAACTACAATTCACCCCATAGTAGCTATTTGAACTAGCCTATCACCTTAGTCAGAACTGGCACCCAAAAGACAGTATGCGCACTTTACTGATTGGATGTCTCCACCTGACCCGACTCATGCCTTGTATTTGGGCTTTGTTACCTGGGACTGGTTTCCCAGTTTCCTGGACTTGCTTTTAAGTAAGTTCCCTGAGATGGGGTGGGGGGCAGGGTCAATTTAAGTTTTACTGCATAAACAACAAAATGGCTGTTCAACCGAGGTGGGGCTGCTCTGGCTAAATAGGCCCTTACATTCCCCCTTTTTCTTTGGAGATTAGTCAAGTCTTTGACTTTTCAGCCAGTTCTTTGTCCTATTTTGCCAGACTGTCCTTAATGACTCCAGTGTGTTTTACCCAGGAACAGCATTCCTCTCCTAGGGCTAAGCAGAGCCTCCCTTTTCCTAGAAATAGTATGTCAAGTCTTCCTCTGTTTTGCAATTGTCTATATCTCCCACCTATACCTTAACGACAGGAGCTACAAGGAACTCAATGAACTCATTGTTTTTTGAGTCTTAGCTTTAGTCCACGATGGGCAGGGTCCATCGCAGCGGCATCCATCTCTGGGGGGCGTCCTCATCCTTGGCTCGTTTGATGTGACCTGCGTGAATCTAGGCCCCGACGCCCTCAACTTCCACTGCCGTGGGGGTGGGTCGGGATGACAGCAAAGGGTCCCTTCCAGCAAGCTCCACGTTTCCCACTTGGTGGGCCAAACCAAGTCCCCGGGTTGGCAAGGATGTGGCTCCACCTCCGTCTCTGTCCCAGTGTAGGCAGTTTGATCTCTGCGATGGCTCCTCCAAGACAGACTGCAATGCCTGCAGTGACTGGAGTACAGACTGATCAGTCTTTTCTGCTAGGGCAACCTTTTGTAGCAGAGGGCAGAGTGGGGGGGTGGGATGTCTCCCAAACATTATTTCAAATGGGGTCACCTTGTTTAAGTAAGGTGCACATTGCACCCTGAGGAGAGCGAAGAGAAGGAGATCCACCCATCCACTGCCAGTCTCCAGAATTAGCTTTGTCAAGGTCCCTTTAAGAGTCTGGTTCATTCTCTCTCTACTTGACCAGAGCTTTGGGGTCGGTAGGCACAATGTATTTTCCAGTTAGTGCCCACAGCCTTGGCCAATGCCTGCAAGACGGAACTCACAAATGCAGGGCTCTTGTCTGACCTGATCTCAAGAGGTAACCCAAACCTGTAGTAGCTTTTTGGCTACCACTCCTGCCATCTCATGTTTGGCAGAAAAAGCCTCTACCCAACCTACCATCTGTATAGATGTTGACATTCTTACCCTTGACCATCTGCAGTGCCTTGGTGAGTGCAATCAGCTCTGCTTTTTGTGCCAAGGTTCCATGTAGCAGGGCTGTTGTCCAGGTTCCTGCTCAGGAGAAACCACCGCAGCCCCCGCATACCTTGTTCCATTGACCATGTAGCTACTCCCATCTGTGAACTGGGTCATCTTCGCATCTGGGAGGGGAGTGTCTCTGAGATCTGGCCTTATTCCTGTGATCTGGGTTAGTACCTCCCCACAGTCGTGTGGGTGGTCAGCCAGCTCCTCTGGTTGCAACGTGGCTGGATTTAGCACTGCCAGGGGCCAGAAAGTCACTTTCAGTTTGTTGAGAAGGAGGGCCTGATACCCCATCACTCTGGCGTTTCTCTGGTAGAGTCTGGAGAAGGCCCTCAATAGCATGAGTGGTGGTCAAGATGAGATTTTTACCCAAAGTTAATTTACTTGCATCCTTGACCAGGAGGGCCATGGCCATTCTACGGAGGCAAGGGGGGGAACCTAGCCACTGCTGGATCTAGTTTTTTTTATTTATTTATTTATTTTATTTATTTATTTTTTTTTTGCTAAGATAGGCTGCTGGCCTTTGCCAAGGCCCCCGAGTCCAAGTCAAACTCCTTTGGCCACCCCTGCCTTTTCATTCACATACAAGTGGAAGAGCTTGGTAACATCTGAGATGGTCAATGCTGGGGCACGCAGTAAGGCTGTTTGTAATTCCCGAAATGCTCCTTCTGCCTCAGCTGTCCACTCTACCATAGTGAGTCCTCCCTTAGCCAGTTCGTAGAGAGGTCGCACCATCTCCATGAACCGCAGTGTCCACAGCCTGCAGTAGCCCATCATCCCAAGGAACTCCCTCATGGAGATCAAAGCCTAAATAAGTGGCGTGGCTCTGACAAAGCTGTGCTTTCTTTCTTATTCAAAACCCTCATTTTTGGGGCACCTGGGTGGCTCAGTGGGTTAAAGCTGCTGCCTTCGGCTCAGGTCATGATCTCAGGATTCTGGGATCGAGCCCCACATGGGGCTCTCTGCTCAGCGGGGAACCTGCTTCCTTCTCGCTCTCTCTCTCTGCCTACCTCTCTGCCTACTTGTGATCTCTATCTGTCAAATAAATATAATCTTAAAAAAAAAAAAACCAACCCTCATTTCCAGAGATAGCCAAATCAGGACTAATTCATTTGAAAAACAAGTCCAGTTTTAACAAACTTGGCCAATTATTTACATAAGCTCAGCAAGAACAGCGAGTGTTCATATAGATCTTTTAGAATCTGCTTTGCTGGAACTTCTTATAATGAATCTCTAGGTTGAAATTTTAGTAGCCTCTCCAGGCCAGAAGCCAACCCACATAGAAGCCAAGCCACAAGACATGCCTGCAATACCTGTCAATTTTGGTGAATTCCTCTTCCTGAGGTTCCCAAAGTATCCTGCCAGGAAGTGACATTCTTTACTCACCTGGTGAGGCTGCTGGGAACTCTGTAAGCAAGGTATCAGGCCAACAGTTTCTAAGGGCTTTACGGCTCCAGGTTTTATAAAGTTAACCTTAGTTCCTTTAAGCTGTCTGATCATATCTGAGTCTTTTTAAATATGACATTCCAGTCAAAGCCTTGGTAAAATAACCAGTGTTTCTGATGGTGTCCTGTTACAAGGAGAACAGATTCTTATTGAACTTATGCAAATGACTGATTGCCATGGAAGAAAGAATACTTACTGAGACCTTTTGATTTTCAGAGAGTTCAGATAGAGAGAAAAGTTGAATGCCTTGATTCATTTACAAATGAATACTTTTAAATCTCTGTAAGTAACAGATAACTTAAGAAAAAGTTTCTCTAGTCTGGAAGAGCAAACATTACAGAACCAGTCATGTTTAAAATAAGACAAAATATTAAGAGACACAACATTACAACCTTTCAGTTCATCTAGTCCCGTGTTACTGATTCTGGTTTAGTCCGAATGCAGCTCTTACTTCTATAAATTCTTACCCATTTCAGTTCCAGGATTTTAACATATCAAAGACCTGTATTTGTCCCGAAAGTCTCCCATATAAATTTCCTTTAGGGCAGAATTCATCTTACAAGAGAATTAAAACAATTACAAATGACAAAAACTCAGAATAGATATGGTTAAATATCAAGCGAGGACCCTTATCAAAACATTAAAACTTTAGGAAATGTATAGAACCTCTAGAGTAGTTACAGCATTTACCCAAATGTAACCCAAGGTTTATCATCGGCTTAGCAGTACTCCCTGAGTAACTTAGCATATCAAGGAAAAGCCTTCTGAGTCTGGGTGGGCGAAGAGAAAACCATTTACATTTTCTTGGAAACACCTCAATCTCTAATGATGACTATTAACCAATCATGAGCTGTTACAACAGAATTCAGTTAAGCACAAAAGATGTTTACCAACAGATTTCAAAAGCACAAACCTAGTTCTAGCAACAAGTGCTCTAGCATTTTATCCCATTTGGTTTAAAGTTTCAGATTATCAAAGTCTTTGAAAGCTACTTTAACAATTACCCATTAAAACTTTGAGACACACAATTAACCAATTTATTCATCTCTTTGTTAAGAGATTTTAACACAGATTTTAACATAAATAACTTGAGTTTAATAGACCTTAAGTAAAAACTCTGAAGTTTCACATTTACTACTGTTAACTCAAAAGACATGTTCATCCTAATTAACCCAACAAACTTAACTTAGTTCAAATACTGATTTACGTCCACCTGGGTCCACTCTGCTTTGAATGTTTACCTTAGACCCAGATGGGAAGATCCAGAGTGGGGGGTGTTAGGTCCAGGGGGGTGCTCTTCTTGTTTCCCAACATGAAGAACAGAACAAAGTGCCACCAGAAGGCATAGAAAGGTTTCCCAGTTCTAGGGCTCATCAGCTCCAAGAGAGGAGCAGACGCCATGCTTTCCTGACAGCAAGAGGGAGGGGCGAGGCAGTCCACGTCGGGCCAGAGAGGGCAAGGAATGTCCCCAAAACAAAGGGAGTTTTGGCAGCTGCTTGGGAATATTCCTTAAAGTCTCTGTCTCGTGTTAGACTAACCACAGTTGGTTCCAGTTATAGCCATTAACTTACCCTTACTCTTTGCTTGCCCCATTCCTTCAAACACAACAAACAGCACAGCAGACAACAAAAAGACAAGACAAAGACAACCGCAGGCCCAGCAGTTCTTACCCAGAACCTGCCACCAGTGGGGACTTTCTTGATCTCCTGACCACCTAGGGGGACTCGAACCCCCGGTGACTGCCTAGGGGGACTCAAACCCCCTGGCTGCCTAGGGGGACTTGAACCCCCTGACAATCTACCAGTGGAGGGAAGGAGCATCCCTGCATCCACTCCAGTCCTGGGGAGCATGGCTGCATCCAGTTTCTCCCCGGTGGGCCATACCCTGGAGCTCCTCAACCAGACATGCAGACAGGATCCCAAGATTTTACCTCCAGAGGCTTTTCTCAGAAATTCTGATGCTGGCTCAATTCTCCTCGTTTAATCCCGGATGAGCCCCCAATGTTGGATCCCCCAATAATGGGTCCATGGTCAAAGGAGTGAGACTGACACAAAGTGAAGGTCAAGCAAAGCTTTATTTCATGCCAAGCATCAAGAATCAAACTGACCATCAAACAGACCAGTTGGGGCCCTACCTTACAGAGAGGGCGACCCTCCCTGTCTCACAGACCAACTTTTATAGAGCAACAGCCATGTGGTTGAGCCTGGCCACACACAGGTGGCCAATGAGATTGTAATACACAGAGAAAGCTGCACAGTCATGCTAGGTCACACACGGGTGGCCAATTGAACTACAATTCACCCCATAGTAGTTATTTGAACTAGCCTAGCTCCTTGGTCAGAATTGGCACCCAAAAGGCGCCCAGAAGGTGGGGTCCACACTCCTTGGTATTTAGGGAGATAGTAAGTGCACTTTATGATTGGATGTCTACACCTGAGCTGACTCATCCCTGCATTTGGGCCGTTATCTCCACCTGACCTGACCCACTTTTGTATTTGGGCTTTGTTACCTGAGACTGGTTTCCCAGACTTGCTTTTAAGTAAGTTCTCCTGGGGGTGGGGGGCAGGGTCATTTTAAGTTTTACTGCATAAACAAAAAAATGGCTGTTCAATCGAGGTGGGGCTAAATAGGCCTTACACTACCTTCCCCCATTTGGTGTTCTAATCAAATGCACTACTTCTGCTTCCTTAAGTGGACCTTGCTTTTGTGGTCTCTGAACACTTGATACTTTTCTCCTCTAGATGGAACATTGATTACTCTCAGTCCTCACCTTTCCCTGGCTAATCTCTACTTATACTAATTCCCACTCACACTTTCTATGGAAGCCACTCCTGACTCCTCTAAATTCAAGTGATATGCTCCCTTTGTATTCCATATTTTCCTTATCCTAATACTTATCACCAATAGTGGTTAATTGTCTGTATCCACAAGAATGGAAGCTCCTTAAGATAAGGAGCTATGTCTCTTTAATTCTAGCATGGTGCCTACCACAGAGCCTAGTCCATAGTAAGTGTTTGTTCTACATTTATTAGAAGAGTGAATAAACGAATAAATTGATGTACATATGTATATGTGTATGGACATATGCATAGATAGAAGGAAGGGAAAAGGGAGGGAGAAAGGAAGTTGTGAATCATTGTTTCTGTCAAGCTGGGATCTCAGCAAAGAATTTGCCTCTTATTTCACTAAAAAAATGGGGACTGGAGATCATTAAGCAGAGAACCTCTCAACTTGTTGCCTACCACCTCTAAACTACAAACTCTCTACATCCCCAGCTGTCTTTTCCTCCTTCTCTTTTCCCTCAAAGGATGAAGTATTTCCTCTTCCAGGCAAGACCTGAGCCATTAACTCTTCTCTAAACCTCTTCTAGCCCAATGCCACTGGTCACCTTCTTTCTCTTCCATGTCTCCTTCTCCACTGGCTCCATCTCTTGACCTATCAAAGCTTATCTTTTCCTTCTTAAATAAAAGTAAAAAATAAAACAAAAAAACTCTTTTTTACCTTTCATGTCCCTCTACAAAATGTCCTGCTAGTTTCCTTTCCATTCACACTGAAATGTCTTAGAACAGTTTACTTTTGTTCTCTCTTCTCTCTCAGCTTCAACTGAGTTCTTGACCCATTGCAGTCTGGCCTAGTAAACTCATTAGTTTTCCCATCTTAGGAAATAGTACTCTTGTCATCCATAACAAAATCTGGGGTTCTGATCTCTATTGCCAAATTACTTCCTTAAGGTAGGAAGCAGTTCAAGATGGTAACGTAGTAAGATCTTGAACTCATCTCCTTCCATGGACACAAATCAATGACTACACACAGTATAATTCTCTCTGAAAAGAACCTGTGAGCTAGCTGAACAGCTACTCTAGAACAAAGGATAAAAGGGCCACATCAAGATGGTTAGGAGAGGCAGTATCACCAAAAGCCCACCCTAGGCATGGCAATCCACCATTGGAAAGGGTTCCCACAAATATAGAACTTCTTTCTGAAGGAACAAGGGTTTTTTGCCCTATATCAGGAACTCCAACTTGGGACCTGCACTGGAGAGACAAGCCTTACCCCAAATATTGAGCTTTGAAAACCAGTGGGGCTTATACCCAGGAAAACCATAGGACTGTAGGGAATGAGATTCCACTCTGGAAGGGCTCACATGCAGATTCACTCATTCTACGACTCCACACAAAAGCACCATTTGAAAGGAGCCTATATCATATGTGAAGGAGATTAATTTGCTGATCTTAAAGGGTCTCCCACAAAGACAAAGTCTCTTGGGACTCTATCCAGGAATGGAGATGCCAGTGGGTGTCATTTTTATGTTCTATCTCTAGCTTGCTAGTGCTGTTAGGTGCCAATTTTGCACTCTCACTCTAAACTGCTAGCACCTGCTCTGTTGTGCTACTGATGCAGCTCTACCCTACCATGCTGCCTCCTCAGTGGGCTGGTGTTTTGTTCCCTTCCCACCCCATAGTCCCTCCAAATCAGCAAGCAAAAACAGCTCACACAAGGGATGCCCCTTGAACACCCTCTTTGGTGATTCAGGGGGATTGTGTTTCTGGGTTCCATGGGTCTGAAGTAATCAGAGAGTGCAAGAGACAATCACTTTAACCACGGTTAAATAATGAGATTCATCACCTACAGAGGCAAGCATTTCAATACCAGGAGAGGTAGTTGTTTTGCCTGACACATAGAAAAAACACAGAAAATAAAGCAAAATGAGGAAACAGGGGAATATATTCCAAAGGAAAGAACAAGACAAAATCCCAGGGGAAAAAAGACCCAAAACCTTACTAAAATGGAGATAAGTAACCTGATAAAGAGTTTGAGGAATGGTCATAAAGATGCTCACTGAACTCAGGAAAAAAAGCAGATGAACACAGTGAGAACTTCAACAAAGAGAAAATATGAGGAAGTACCCAACACAGAAGTCACAGAGCTGAAGAATGTGACAATTGAACTGAAAAATGCACTAGAGATGTTCAGTAGCAGACTAGATGACACAGAACAAATAATTGGTGAACTGGAAAACAGGGCAGTGGAACTCACATAAGCAGAGCAGCAAAAAGAAAAAAAGAACTTTAAAAAGTGAAGATAGCTTAAGCGACTCATGGAACAACATCAAGTGGAATAATATTTGCATTGTAAGTCTCCCAGTAGAAGAGAGAGAGAAAAAGGAAGAACACTTATTTGAAGAAATAATGACTGAAAACTTTTCTAACCTGGGGAAGGAAACAGACATCAGACCCAGGAATTCCAGAGATTTCCAAGACAGACTCACAACAAGACATTAAAATGTCAAAAGTTAAAGGTAACAAGAGAACCCTAAATACAGCAAGAAAAAAACTAGTTACATACAGGGGAACACCCACAAGGCCATCAGCAGATTTCTTGGTGGAAACTTTGCCAGGAGGGAGTGGCATAATATAATCAAAGTGTTGCAAGTAAGAAATTTCCCTCCAGGAATACACTACCTGGCAAGATAACCACTCAGAATTGAAGGAGAGATACTTTTCCAACAAGCAAAAGCTAAAAGAGTGCACCTTCACTAAACCATCCTTAAAAGAAATGTGAAAGGGACTTCTTTAATGTGAAGAAAATGTATGAAAGTAAAAGTCCCACTGGTAAAGGTAAATATATAGTAAAGGTAGCAGAATAATCACTTATATAGTATGAAGGTTGAAAGAGAAAAGTGGTAAAAAATGACTGTAACTGCAATAATTACTTAAGGGATACACAAAATAAAAAGATGTAAAATGTGACATTAACAACATAAAATGTGGTAGAGGGGAGTAAAAATGCAGGGTCTTAGAAAGCAATCAAGCTTAACTTGCACTTAAAGTAGACTGTTATATATATAGCCCGTCATATGTGAACCTCATGGTTAACCAGGTTAAACACAAAACAAAAATCAATGATAGGTCTACAAAAGATAATGAGAAGAGAATCTAAGCATAACACTACAGAAAGTCATCAAACTAGACTTATTGTGGTGACCATTTTACAATATACACAAATGTTGAATTATTATGGTGTACACCTATAACTAATATAATGTTGTATGTCAATTATACTTCAGTTTTAAATATTACTTCCTTAAAAGGTTGTACAAGTTAGGTAAATGGTTGATACCATCAGAGAGCTCTTGGTAACTCCATATTTATATCTTTAAAACTCATGTCTTTTCTTCCTTAATAATTCTATTAGATGCCATGTGACTTGATTTTAAAGTGATGAGAACTTCTTTAGGACCTCTTTCGCTTTGCTGGGTAGACCCTTTGATATGAAATGATCACTTTCTTTGTTCTGTTTCCTTGCTTCCCCATTTTAGTTTTGGTTTTCTACGGACAGGAAGCATGGCTAGGCACAGGAAAGAGCTGCTTCATTTTTTAATTGTAAACTGCACACAAACACAGTTACTTTATCCTAAGCATCCACATAACCAAATACTTTTTCCTGGTAGAATTAACTTTCTTTACAGGTACTTCTCCTGCCTTTGAACATATGCAGTTATGAGGAAGGTGAATCAAAATTTTGTCAATTTACTTTAAAAACAAAAACACCCCATAAATATATTATAGATATCAATTTATTTGAATTTAGTAGACAATTAGCAGACTAAACCACCATCTTGATATCCCAAATTATAGTACTTAATTTCCACATTAATTTTGCAATCTATACTTGTAAAATTAATCCATATTTCTTCTTTAACTTGTGAATGAATTGTAGAATTCTTTCAGAAGACTATTACCTCTTTTTAAATGGTCAGTCGAGCATTCTTTCTATTGCTTCTATCTTCAGGTTTTTATTACTTTTCCAGGCTACCCTTTCATTAGATATTTCAAAACAAAATTCACTCTTCCATTTTCTGTTTTCAGGCATGATCTCAGCCCTTCTGAGGATGTTGGATTAATATTTTAAGGTTTCTTTTAGGTGCTTTGCATTGATTTTTGATATCTGAAAACTTGAATGCCAAATTCAATACATTTCTATGTTGTTGGGTTTTTTTGAGAATTCCTGGGCACCTCTTCCACTGCTCCTCTTAATAATCATCTTTTATTCATTCATTATTGATTTTATTCATTTATTATTATCAGGGTCCAGCCATTAGACAGGGCCCCATTGGCCCAGTTTGGGCACATTTTCATATCTAAGAAATACAGTTCATTGGTTATAAGTAACTAAATAGTAACTCAGATTTCTACTTACAGTCTCTCAAAAGATGTTAAAGGAAATCCAATTTAAAAACTACAGCAACACTTCCTACACTCATCCTTCCTGTCCTCTCTAGTCTTCTCAAACTGTCCCATCCATCTGCTGCCCAGACAGTCTTACAGTTTTGAGCCCCAATGTGCTAACAGCCCTATTTCCTAAACCAGCTTGAGTAACCTTGGTATTTGCTTATCTCTTCCTTTCCTCCCTGCCTCATCAGTCCAAATGGGTCTTAAGAAGTAAACAAGAGGGAGAAGCTGAGTGGAAAGTAAAAATATGAAAAATGTTTTTGACCAGCAGGAGGTTATGACAAGAAGACCGGGAGCACTTACATATACGTTTTGTCACTGTCGTCCATTCAGCCATTGTTTACTAAACTCTTAATGTCGGGCGCCTGGGTGGCTCAGTGGGTTAAGCCTCTGCCTTCGGCTCAGGTCATGATCTCAGGGTCCTGGGATCGAGTCCCGCATCGGGCTCTCTGCTCAGCGGGGAGCCTGCTTCCTCCTCTCTCTCTCTGCCTGCCTCTCTGCCTACTTGTGATCTCCCTCTGTCAAATAAATAAATAAAATCTTAAAAAAAAAAAAAAAACTCTTAATGTCAACTGAGTATGGTGGGGATTCAAAATTGAGCAGATACTGTCTTTGCCTTTGAGAAGCTTACAAAATTAGCGACTGTGTGTCTGCCCTAGCTTCTCCCTGTCCCTTACATTAAAATTTGAAGTTCTTTTGATCATCTTGGGAATACCCTTGCCAAATATAATCTCTTTGTCCTCATAAAGCAGTTTTTTGTCCTTATAAAGCAGATTCCATTCTCACAAGGAGAAAGGATGGAAGATATAACTGGACCTGGATCATAACTTGAGCCTATGTGCTGTGTATTCTTCATTCTTGCTCATTAGATGCATCCTTCTTTCCCCTTCCACAAGGAAGCGTCAGGGAAGTTGACTGTTCTGATGGAGGTACTGGGACCTCTTTTTCATCACATGTCCTACGTCAGTGACCTGGTTTTGTGTTATCTCTTGTGCATACTGACATCCTTTAGTTTTAGACCATTAGTCTACAAGTGAAAGCTGATTCAAGAGCTGCTACATTTTTTTTTTTTAAACTTGAGGCCCCTTCTTTCACATTCTTCAATCTTTCAGATTCACATATGAACATCCATTTCTAGAAAAAAAAATCATTAGTCTAGTCCTTGTTTTACCACTGTTTTGGCATAATAAAATAAGTTTAACAGGTAATTGTTAAACATCTTAGTAACTTGGGCATAGTACTGGGTGTTATGGATACAAAAAAATGTAGGTAGTAATAATAAAAAAATACATTAAATTTATTGAATGCTTACTATTCTTCCAAGTATTATTCTAAGTACTTTAATTTTATTAATTGATTATTTGTATTGTTATATTCTAAGCATTTTATTAATGAAACTCTGTATTAGACTTTTTCAGAGAAACAGAATATATATATCTATATATATATAAATAGAAAGAGGTTTATTATATATATGTATGTATATATATATATATATATATATATATATATATATATATAAAGAGGATTATTATGAGGGATTGTCTCATGTAATTATGGAAGCATAACCCATACTGTGTACTTCTCTGTATGGAGAAGTCTCACAACCTGTCATCTATAGGCTGGTGGTACAGGGAAGCTACTGGTAGAGCTCCAGTCCAAATCTGCAGGCCCAAGAACCAGGAGACCCAATGGTGTAAGTCCTTGTCCAAGTCCAAGGCCCAAGAGCCAGGAATACTAAAGTCCAAGGGTAGGAGAAGATGGATGTCCCAGATCAAGCAAAAAGTAAATTTGCCCTTTCTCTGCTTTTTTATTCTTTTTGGGCCCTCGATGGATTATGGTGCCCATCGCATTGGTAAGGGAGATCATTTTTACTCAGTTTACCTATTCAAATGCTAATCTCTTCTAGTAACACCCTCACAGTCACATCCAGAAACAATGTTTTACCAGCTATCTGGGCACCCAGTCAACGTGACACATAAATTTAACCATTATGAACTCTATGAGATCATAACTAAAAGAAAGACAGAGAAGGTAAGTAACCTGCTCATGTTTACATAGCTAACAAGTGGTAGAGCCAGGATTTGAACTGAGGCAGTGTGATTTCAGAACACATGTTCTCAACTCTCACACTTTAATGGAAAGTGAATTAGACTCAAAGGACTCATTCCTTTCTTTAGGAAGCGTATACTCTGGTGATCGAGGCAGGCAGGTAGGAGACATCAAACATCATTTCAATATGACATGATTGCTAAGATATGAACATGCACAGGATGTTGTAGCTTTCCTTCCTCTTGTCTTCACTACCTATGTGTACTGATGCCCAAAAGATCATTCTGGTGGTTGGCGCTCACTTCTTACTGAGAAATAAAGATGGGGTTAGTTGTGAGTTGTTCTATCTTCCTGAGCATATGTCTGACACTTATTGGAGAGTTTGCCAAGGATGACTTAGGTCAGTAGATCTTACCCAGAATGGGGGGTGGGATATTTGGCAATATCCGGAGACATTTTGATTGTCACAGCTGGGAAGGGCTACTGGTCTCTAGTGGGCAGAGGCCAGGAATGCTGCTGAACCTCCTGCAGTGCACAAGGACAGCTCCCACAACAGAGAACCCTAAAATATCAATAGTGGCTTAAAATATCAATAGTGCTAAGGTTGGAAAACACTGATCTGGGCTATCTATTGTCATCACTTCTATTAATTCACATGGAAGCAAGTAGCAGAATGAGAACAAGTCTAGAATCTGTGTCTGGTGATTTTAAAATCCTGAAGAGAATGTCCTGCTGGGCTGCATGCTCCGAGATGCAAAGCCTCCGCCTGCATCGTTGATGCCAGAGCCTCTCACAGTGCCAGGCACATAGTGCTTGTTCAAATACCATTACGGGCACTGAGTTGGTTATGTCCCAGGGAAGACAGTGTGTGGAATGGACCAACCAGAAGCGCTGTGACCAGGAATGCCTGAGTATGTCTGCCTATGCACTAGACACAGGGTAGGTGCTCAATAGACTGTTGAAGGCAGAGACGGGTGGTGGGAAGGATTAATAACCAGAAGCTTGAAAGCCCTGGGGACACAGGCATTTTCAGTCTTTTAACAGTTGAAGAGAATGCTTTTGGAAAGGATAGGTTTGTGGAAAGTGAGCAGCTGAATATATATACATGACGTTGAACAATATGACTGAGGTTTTGAGGGACAGTAGAGGAGGCCAGAGTAGTACCGGTTGTATTTTTTTTTCTTCTACAGGTAGCTTCTTTCCACTGTTCTTTCTCAGCCTAATTATATCCACCTCCTTTGTTCTTCTCCTTCTACAAAGATTCAGCACACCTCCTTTTGTCTTGCATCTTCCTGGCTGTCATCTTTTCTTTTCTTCGCCTTAACCAAACAAGGCTTGGGCACCCTCATGAAAAAATAATAATAATAAATAAATAAATGAATAAATTTAAAAAAAAGAACAGCAAACACAAATAGGAACAAAAGTGAATTTAGTTAGAATGAGAAAAGAAACCCAACGTATCACACGTCTTAAAAGCTAAGAAATACTATAAAAATTACAAATCCCAGAAAAATAGCATAGGACTTTCATTAATGAAATGCCTTCATGCTTCTATCATAATTTGCCACTGAATAGCTCTGGTTCCCATTCACTTTAAAGATTTTTTTTTTTTTTTTTTTTTTTTTTTTAATTTGAGAGAGAGACAGTGAGAGAGAGCATGAGCGAAGAGAAGGTCAGACAGAGAAGCAGACTCCCCATGGAGCTGGGAGCCTGATGCAGGACTCGATCCCGGAATTCTGGGATCATGACCTGAGCCGAAGGCAGTCGTCCAACCAACTGAGCCACCCAGGCATACCTTTATTTTTTTTTTTAAGATTTTTTTTTTCACTTAAAACTTTGTTTCTTCTCTACTTCCTGCCTACTGCTAGAGAAGTAAATTAAAGCAAGAGGGAACACAAGCCCAGAAGAGGGGCTATGACTTGTCATCATTTTATTTGAAAATCTACTGGTATGAGAGCAAGAGAGAGAGTTGGGGCCAGTATCAGTGTCCTTTTTCTTTATCTTCTGGGGAAGAACTAGAAGGATTATCAGCAACACACCCTACCCCCATACCCACCCTCATGCTCCAATTTTTACTGCATTCCTGATCAGAGGTCAGACCCCCTGGTGAAGACCATACTTACTGTTTCCAAGCAGAAACTTCTTCTCTCTTCTCCGTCCCACCAGCTCAGGCAGAAGTTTTTCCTGCTGGGCCCCTCTGCCTTTCTAAGAGCGCTCTCACTCTCGTTGACAGGTCCTTCAGAACATCGGGTCACTGCCATCTCTGGCACCAACGTGTGTCTTCCAATCTCCAATTTGCCTGCTAAGTACATACAACTCACCTGGTTTTACACCACCAATCAGAAGATTCTAGAATGGGAATCCAACCAGATTCTTCTCTTCGACTCTGAATTTAAGGGCAGGGTCAGTCTTGGTCAAAACCAGAATCTGTGCATCCATAATGTCCAGAAAAACGACAGCAGCACTTATATCCTCAGGGTGTTGACGGATTCTGGGACAGAGAAGGAGTGGCATACCCGACTGGAGGTATACGGTGAGTTTGGGGCAGTCCCACTCCAGGACCCCGGAGGGACCACTGGGAGGTTTCCTAGGGTTCATGGGGGCTCTCTCTGGGAGGAGGATAGAGAAACCTCAGGACAGTCTTCATTAATTTCCCCTGGAGCCACTTCCTCTGGGGAGTGACCCTGGGCCAGCAGAGCCCAAGTTGATAGCCTGAGGACATTTAAAAGTTCTTCTGATATTAGTGATCTGAGATGTGAGGAGAGGGAAAACTATAGAAATAATTTCCTATTTTCTTGATGCTCTCCTGTGATCAACCCAAATCAGTTCTGAGCTCCTCTTAATAATATACCTGAACACAAACTTCATCAGACTTAAGGAAAAAGTTACAAGAGACACAGGATGGGGCAGGAGCTGTTAAAGGAAGGGTTTTTTGTTGTTGTTGTTTGTTTTTTGTTTTTTAATTTTTCAAAATGGATAGGACAAAAACTTCCACTCACGGCTCTAGCCTAACCAATATGTGGAGAATAAGGACTAGGATATTATACTTGGAATCAGACAGACCTGGGTTAAAAACGTTGGTTGCTAGCTCACTTCCTAGCTGTGTGATCTTGGAGAAAGATCTTTACATCTCTGTGCCCATATTTGGTAAGTTTCTTTTCATGGCAAGTAAAAGAAGCCAATTTGATGTAAATTTAGCAAAAAAAAAAAAAAAAAAAAAAAAAAAAAAAAAAAAAAAAAAAAAAAAGAAAGAAAGAAAGAAAGAGAAAAAAGTCTGTTAAAGAAACCAGAACTATTGAGAGCAATTCAAGGAACTGAGAAGAGTGAGGAAGGGCTGAACAGCAGGAAGAAAGAGAACCAGGGCCAGCCCTGAGCTCCCGGCCTCAGGAATCTGTGGACTATGCCTCCAGATCACTGCCATGTACATGACTTACCTCTTAGAGTCTAGACTTTTGTATCTCTGGGTTTAAATTCTCAGAATTTAAAGAGAAATTAAAAGAGAGAAACTGATTAAGCCAATTTGATTCAAATATGTGTACTGATTGAAATACTTATGGCCCAAAGGGTCAGAATTTAAGGCAGAAACCTGGCTCCCGGGGAGACCTCTGTGGTGTTGAGGTAGACAAAATTAAAGAAGGGGGTGGGCAGACATCCGCAACAGATATCTACCCAAGATAATGACTTCTTCCTTTTAGGGTGTTATGAGAATCAAAGCAGATAATGGGAATGAAACATAAAAAATGAAAATAAGGGGTTTTTCCCAAACCAAATCATTCTGTCATCCCGTTTCCTTCTGCCGGATGATTACCAAAAATATAAACACAAAATCTCTACAGAATACTCAGAGCATATCTGTAATCTTTCTTCCCCAAAACAGTGTAAATGAAGAGTGTCTTTATAATCCACCCACTAGATGGTTCCTGTTCTAAGAGGCTGGAAGCCTCTTCTCACATACTTCCCGCAAGTCACGTGGCCTGAAAATTTGGGAGGTTCTGGGAACAGGAAAAGATTCAAAGTCTCTTACAGTGGTGTTAAGAAAAGCCCAAATTTATATCATTTACCAATTTCTGTTGTAATTACTCCCACCACAGCCCACTCCAAGTTAGCAGTGGTTTCACAATCAGCTTGCAACAATTCTGGATATTTTAAATTCCATAAGCTGGTGTGACGTAAGCACACCTGCCTGGGCATATGACCCTCAGGATGGGATTTGCAGAAATCTCATTCTTTTTTTTTTTTTTTTAAGATTTTATTTATTTATCAGAGGGAGAGAGGGGGAGAGAGCGAGCACAGGCAGACAGAATGGCAGCAGAGGCAGAGGGAGAAGCAGACCCCCTGCTGAGCAAGGAACCCGATGTGGGATTCGATCCCAGGACGCTGGGATCATGACCTGAGCCGAAGGCAGCTGCTTAACCAACTGAGCCACCCAGGCATCCCCAGAAATCTCATTCTTCAGTACAGTCCTTGAATTTCTGATAGCTCCAAGGAGATATCTTAGAGCCAGACCACCCTGGCTAGCTAAATGAACCCCACCACAAACCACCCAGTGCATGCTGCTCGCCATGTGAAATGCGGAAGATGTATGAGGCGAGGTTAGATGGCAGGAAATGGCAAAAAAATAGTATGAAAATTGCTCAGTTCAAGCATGCAGGGAAAGTCCAGCAGTCTCAGGGGGGTTCACAGAGAAGATGGGGCTAGCGTTCCGGAGGCCAGACAGACGGAACTCCCATCGCCCCCCATACACTTGCAGCCAGACGTGAGTTCTGTTCTGGTCAATTCTTGGCACATCTAATCCTTTGACACCAAAGCAGCACTGATTCTGCAGGTGTTTTACCCATGGGCAACATGAAAAGGCCCAGAGGGTTTCAGAAAAAGTGGCCCTGGCAAAGGAAGCAGCAGATGCTGGGATTATCTTTCATTCCATCTGGTGGCAAGACGACAGCAGTAATGATTATGTGACCTCCAACATGCACAGAACGCTTGTGCCCCATGGACAATGTCACTTTATCTCACTAACATTGTTCTATGGGGTACAGTCAGTTTACCCATGAGAAGGAAATTCAAGGGGTTACTTATCTCGATAATGTCACTCCAAGTCCAAGACCTAGGCTGATTTCACTCCAAAGCTGCTTCTTTGTCCTTTGTATATCATAACTGCTCCATCTATCCATCCATCCATCCATCCATCCACCCTTTCATCAGATACTTACCGATTCCTATCAGGTAAGCATTGTGCTAAATCCCGAGATACCAAAGTTAGCAGATACAGTTCATCACGGCTGATGTGAGCTGGGGGTTATATGAGCTTCTTCTTCTCATGAATCCAGGAGAGGGCTTTGCCGTGGGCAGGGTAGTATCTCTTACTCCAGGACTCTCTCTGAATATGAGCCCAAGAGCTTCTGATGGGCAGGTGGGCCACGGTGCCAACTGTGGGCTGGTGCTGGAGAAGGAGGCTCACATAACTTAGACAGTTGGGATACCAAGTCTGACCCCAGGAGATCTCTGCTGCTCTTTCTGGCCCACAGAGACTCAGAACCCCATTTTGTTTCTGGGTGCACAGCTCCCCCTCCTGGATCCAAGCCGTAGCCCTTCCAGTCTGAACCTCCAGAGGGCCAAACTGCTCACTGGCTCCTCCTGTAGGGGCCTCTTCTCCATGGCACCAGTTTCCGCTGCACTCAGGGCTCCTCCCTAGCTGCCTTTGTGTTTTGTTGGCTAAACACTCAAAAGCATAATCGCCTCATAAATGCATGAACTCATGTCTCATCTTGCAACGTCCTCCTGATCTTCAGATCCTGTACCTAAACCTGAGATAGAAATCCAGAAGACACAGGAAGTGGACAATCGATGTCACCTGCAGCTCTCATGCAGGATGCCAAACCAGTCCATAAACTATACCTGGTATAGGGACTCAGAGCCCTTTCCAACAGGGCTCCAGAATTCTGTGCTTGACATCATCGTTGAGCCAAATAACTACTCCACGTTTTACACCTGCCAACTCAGCAATCCCGTGAGCAGCAAGAATGACACTGTCTATTTCACCCCACCTTGTAAACTAGGTAAGAAGTGTTCCCAAGGGAGCTGGGGGTGGGGTGGGGGTGGGGGGCTCGGGCAACTAGTTTTCTTTTGGATGAAATGAAGAAGGGTGTGGGGAGCCTGTTCAGTCCCCTGCTCAGATGGAGGATCCCAAATGCATCTGTGAGCCCTGAGAGGCTCGGGTTCTACCCCGGGCTCTTCCACCAGCTTTCAACAAGCTTACCTGGCTTTTGTGGAGTTCATCGTCCTCGCCTGCAAAGGGTGGCTGGCACTCCTACCCTGCTCTAACAATGCACGGTCTTAGAATCCGGGGCCTGGGTGATTGTAGGATTATCTGAGCTGTCAGGGGAAAAGTCCAAGTGGAAGAGCAGACCAGACACAGTTGAGCAGGTGCATGAAGGGTTCCTGGCAGACAGCCTAACTCAGCAAAGGAAAGAAGGGCCAAGTAGATGAGCACGAGCAAGAACAAGGATGGGACAGGGGTGAGGGCCTCATCCTAAGGCAGAGACTCTCTGCTCTTTAGAAACACAGACTCTGGGTTTCATGTTTCAGATTTCTCTGTCTCTTGGGAGGACACACTCACTTGAGCATCACTGCCGGCTCTCTATCAAGCCTACACGGGTCTGATAGTGGGATAGCCAGGATCGGGCAAAAAGCTCATAGGTTTTAGAGTCAGGTACCTGGGGTTAATCCTGGGATTGTCACTTAATAGCTAAGCAAGTGACTTAGCTTCTCCAAGTTGTGCCCTTCTCTAAGTTGTATCCTTCTTAAATACCAGACAAAATAGTAATCTTTATGCTGTTAAGAGGACTAAATGAGACAGTACAGATACCCTCTCTAGAACAGTGCCTGACAGGTCTCCAGTGAATGGTACTTAAATTAAAACCAGTTTCTTCAATTCTGGAGACACTAGAGCCCTCAATAAATTTAGATTACTATCCCCAGCATTCTGGGTCTTGTACTTTCCACACCCCTGAAACGACATCCCTGAGTATACAGATCTATACCCTTCCAGAATAACTCATACCTATGGTACCGACATTTGCCTAAGTTCCCTGTCATGCCAGTCCTCAGGGACCATGGCCCCCAGGGACAGTGCTCTTCACGGTCTTCCTAGACCTAGTCTACTCTCCTACCTGTGCTGATTTCTTCACCTCTGTTCCCACACAGGGACAGTGGAACCTGGGCATTCTTCTTCATTCTTCCCACCTGACTTGCCATGCCTCTTCTAGACTGTCCTGCCACCACAGACCCTCTGTGACAGTTTGGTATCTGGCCATGAGACCACCTTCATATCAACACCACATCCTGAGATCCAGAAAAAGAAAGAGAGACAGCCCCTGTCCTTTATAAAATGAGGGTGACTGCTCATCTACAATGAGGATGAAAACAATACTAAGGCCATTTTTTGGAAGGGTTAGGCCAATCTTCTCACTTTTTAGCGACCCAAATTGTCCCAGAAAAGCATCCCTCATTTCCCTTCCCTACTGTATCACTCATTCCCTTCTTCTTTTTATTTTCTGCTTCCTTTCCTCTCCTCTCCTCTTACTCCTTCTCTCCCCTTCCCTTCCTATCAGTCTTCCCCTTCCTTGTCTTTTTCCCTCTTGGTATAGATGGGATGTGGGTGGTGAAATGGAGAGGGGAGATAGTCTTACCTTCCCGAAAGTCCAGACACTCAAGCATTTGGAGTTTTCTTGCTTTTTCAGGCAGATCCTCTGCAGTAGCTTGGATTATGACATGGCTAATTGTCATGGTACCCGTTGTTCCTGGCCTCCTCTGGACCTGAGACAAGCTCTTCTGACTCAAGACAGCCGGGTCTTACTTTCATCAGCAGCCAAGCTGTTATCCAAGGCAGGAGCTCTGACTACATGGGATGATAGAAAGTGTGCTATTGAAACATCTACAAGGATGTTCAAGTTAACTTTTTAAAAACGACAGTAATATTTTATTTTATATCTTCTACTTATTTTCCAACGTACTTGCATCGATACTCATATATTCTTCCCACCAAAACATGTGATCACATTATGCAGTGTTTTCTTGTTTAAATAAAGGACATGACCATCAATGTCAAACTGTCAGACCGTGTCTACTCCGTTGGCCTGAACACATACAATACAAAGGAGAAGAGCCTGGGACCATAGGCTCCTATGTGTTCGTGTGTCCGAGGTGTTACTTTGTGCTGTCTCTGACTCTTGCTCCCACATCCCTGCCAAATCTCCTGGGGTTCCAACTCCTCCCCCCAAGTTCTGGCCTCCTTTCTGAGGAGCATGTTCTTTAGGTTTCCTGGGAATATGGCGCTAGGCTTACCCCTCTGGAGTGAGTAGGAGTGAGCATGCAGCTTTGCCACATAAAAAGGGTCCCTCTCAAGCCTTTCCTGGTGAGCCGAGCACCACCCCCTCCCTTTGCGAGCAACTCTTCAAGTCCTACCTGTGTCACAGGATCTCATAAAACCAACAAATGAACAAAATGTTCTCACTAGGGTCTTCCATTACAGGAGGGTAGGAGCCCCCATCCCAGGCCCAGCACTGATAGAACACCTGGGAGTTCTGCTGTGTCTTCAACTCCTCCAAGGCTTTCATGGGCCTGGAGCTGAGAGGTCCTCTCAAGGATGTGTTCCCCTTCAGGGAAGGGTCCCACCACAGATCACTTTTCCTCTACAGCAAACCAGCCTTCCCTGCCATCCAGCCCTCCTCCAGCCAGAACATGCCGTGTGCTCTCATTTCCCTCTTGGGCTATGCTGGTTAATTTTCTGTGTCAGCTTGGCTGGGCCACAGACGTGACCAGATGTTTGACTGGTTTTGATGTTTGACTCAACATTATTCTGTATGTGTGTCTGTGAGGATTTTCTGGATAAGATTAACACTTGAATCAGTAGCCTGAGTAAGGCAAATTTTCTTCCCTAATGTATATGGGCCTCATCCAATTAGGTGAAGGTGTGAATAGGCTTACGTCCCATGAGTACGGAAAAATTCCCTCGGCCTGACTGCTTTTGACCTGGGACATCTGGATTTTTTCCCTGTCTTCAGATGCCATCTGCAGTCCTGGGTCTCCAGTCTGATGACTCAGATCTTGGGCCTTGTCAGCGTCCATAATTGCATGAGCCAATTCCTTATAATAGATGTGTGTGTGTGTGTTTGTGTGTGTGTGTGTGTGTGTGTGTGTGTGTGTGTGTGTGTATGTGCAGCTCTTATTGGAGCTGGAGCTGGAGAATCCCAATACATGGGCCAAAAGGAAAGCTACCTTTCTCAGCTCCCTTTCCATTTTGCTGGGGCCATGTGACTGGTTTTAGCCAACAGAAAATGGATGGAATTGATGTGACAAGAAGTGAGGGACTCTGAGAAGTGGAGCCACATAATGCAAGGGTCCTGGGTCCAAGCCATTGCATGGAAGCCGGTTGCCTGGTCTACACCGAACATACATAAGGAAGTTTGGTGTTTGTTTGTCACCATGAGGTAGCCTGGGCTCCCTAAAACTCTCACCATCTCCTTCAGTCCAGCCTGTGGTTCCGTCCCAGCCTCACCTCTGGTCGGCTTGCACCTTCTGGTGGGACTGTCCATGTCTCTTTTCTACATGCAATGTCCTTCCCTTTTACTTCACTGTTTTTGTGGCAGAAGAGGTTTTCTTGAAGGGACATGCACACAAATGTGCACAAATAGAATCAAAGAGCATTTCTGGGGACAAGCAGTAAGAGGAAAGAAATGTCACTTTCTATCCAGCATAAGCACAGTCCTTCACAGCCAAGGAGCGCGCGCACCTCCCCATGCAACAGGTTTCCATCGGATCTCGTTCCTTGAAGACCAGAGGCAAATCCTGCCTTTGCCAGCCCAGGTCACTGGCACAAACTGTTCCCTGCCTCTTTCCCTTAAGGCAGTGCCAGATACGTAATTTGTTGGACTAAGTGTGGAATGAAAATGTGGGGCCCCCCGTTCAAAAAGAAGGGAAAAAGTATCATCAAATGCTCTAAAATATAAAGTTTTGTCCTTTATTCTGCAGCCTTTCTGTACTTGCAATGATTTTCTAAAATACCTATTTAATGTTCTAAGTAAAGGAAATTTAAAATTTAAGTTATTATTACGAATTTTATTGTTTACATTGTGCCATGTTAGTTTTGAACAAAATAAAGAATACTTAATTTGTGAAATAATTGAAATTACTCAATTCATATCTTGTAGCCTGTACATGCCTATGCATTTTTTTTTTAGCTAGAACAGTAGGAATCATGCAAAAAACTAACTTAACTATTTGTTTTACCCCTTGATGGACACACATTTTCCCAACACTCTGTGGAAGCCAGTAGCTTTCATGACACAATTCCTTTGAAGTCATTTTGGGTCTCTGTGAACTCCTATAGACCATTGATCCACTGGATTCTGTATTGGGGGCGTGGGTCCCCGAGAGCTGCATTTGGTTGAGGCAGCCAGAAGAGGACAGGTATGCATACTGCTTGTGTTTCCTCTGCTCATGTGCACGCTCCATTGTCCCAAAGGACCTTACTTAAACAACACAAGTTGAAAGATGAAATGATTAAGAATTTCAAGATGGTGACAGCAGAGTATCCAACCAAGTGAAGGGCTCTCTGGACATAGGGTTCTGTTTGACTGATCGGGCTGCCTGCCTCTGTAGCCAGGTGTGCCTCAAGGAGACCTGGTACTTTACACCAAGCCAATACCATCTCTGGGAGGCCAGTACAGGGACCAAGCCTTATTCTCATGGATTCCCCAGCCCCTCATATGTTTGTATACATCAAAACTCAGTCCAGCAATTTTCAGTATTTCAAAAAAGAAAAAGATAGGGCCCCTGGGTGGCTCGGTCGGTTAAGTGTCTACTTTCAGCTCAGGTAATGATCCCAGGGTCCTGAGATGAAGCCCTGGGTTAAGCTCTTGCTCAATGGGGAGCCTGCTTCTCCCTCTCCCTCTGCTGCTCCCCCAGGGCTTCCGCTCTCTCTCTCAAATAAATAAAATATTTAATACAAACCAAAAAAAGACTACAGACTCCCAAATGGAGTCACTTGTGCTAAGCCCATGTTGCCAAACCGGTACTTAATAATTAACTTAATTACAGTTTCAATCTCTTCTAGGTTGAACCAATCAATCTGGAATTACCAGATTACCTCATTACTAGCGAGGTAATCTGCCTGACAGAACTCTGCTGTCCCCTAAAGGAAAGTGACCTTGCCTGAGATATCCACTTTTTGCTAGTAACTTTTGTCCTGCTCTCTTCTGCTTATGAAAGTCTCTCATTTCATATAGCTCTTCACAGCTCCTTTGTATCTGCAGATGGGATGCCGCCTGACTCCTGAATAAGGCCAATAAGAGCTTTAAAATGTACTCGGTGGAATTTTTTTTTAAGATTTTATTCATTTATTTGACACAGAGAGATCACAAGTAGGCAGAGAGGCAGGCAGAGGTGGGTAGAGCTCTCTGCTGAGCATAGAGACTAATGCAGGGCTCGAACTCAGGACCCCAAGACCATGACCAGAGCCAAAGGGAGAGGCTTAACCCACCAAGCCACCCAGGCACCTCTGTAAGGACCTATTTAGAAACTGTCCCTGCTCCCCTTCCCCCAGGGGATTTACTTGGAAACAAGTCCCAGAAACCAGCTCCAGGTAACAAAGCCCAGATACAAGGGTGGGCCAGGCTAGGTGGAGAATTCAATCAGTGAGGGGGGTGGTGCACACTGTCTCCCTGGTTACCAAGGAGTATGGGTCCCATCCTTTGGGAGCCTTTGGGCACCAATCCCAATCAAGGTGTAATAGGCTAGTTCAAATGTCTACTAGGATAAATTGTAACTCAATTGGTCACCTAGCATCACTGTGGAGTTTCCTGTGTGTGTTACAATCTCATTGGCCACCTGTGCTTGGCCAGGCCCGGCCGCATGGCCTTTGCCCTTAAAAGCTAGTCTGTGAAACAGAGAAGGGTTGCCCTCTCTTGTAAGAGGTGCATCCCCGAACGTTCGGTTAGATTCTTGATGCTTGCGTGAAATAAAGCTTTGCTTGACCTTCACTTTATATCAGTCTCGTTTCTTTAATCACGGACTCAATATTGGGGCATAACACCCCTCAGTGGAATTTTTAAAAAACATTTCATTTATTTATTTAGAGCCTGCAGGAGCAGGGGGAGGGGCCAAAGGAGAGGGAGAGAAAGAATCTCCAGCAGACTCCTCACTGAGCGCAGTGCCCAATGGGGGCCTCAATTCTATGACCGACCCCGAGATCATGACCTGAGCCAAAATCAGGAGTTGGACACCCAACCAACTGAGCTACCAGGTTCATGAAAGAGCCATTTGTCTTTGTGCAAAGATACTCATGCATTTGCCCCCAGTTCTTACTGTGCATGGCCTCCTGAGAAGGAAGTCTCAAGAGGACATCTTGGCAGTGATCCTTTTCAGTACGCTCTGCTGAGCTCTGCAGCACCGCCCTCTGCTGGTACCAGCTTCAGTAAAACGTAAAGCTGGGGATGAGGTCAGGGCTATGAGAACTTTCACTTTAACTGCAGCAAATCTGGTTAAAATACAGACCCAGTCAGTAGGTCTGAGGTGAGGACTGAGACTTTGCATTTTAAACAAGGTTCTAGGAGATACTGTTGCCCTTGTCCACAGACTGTTTTTTTTTTTAGCAGGAAGGTGCTAGATGTCCCTGAGCTCCCTGGTTCTGGGCCTGTTTTCTCCCACTTCCTGCCCTGCTCTGCTCCTGGACACCACACTTCTTCCCTTCTCAACTTAAAATGTCCAATGGGACATTTGGTCCAATGGTTCCAGCCGGGTTCCCACAATCCCCAGGTGCACCACTATGGCACCAGCTTGTCCCAGAAGGCTGCCCAAAATGACACACAGAAGGTTTGAAAGACAAAGACCTCCTGAGAAGTGAGAGAACGCAGCTTTCATATCCTGGTGGTGGGAACTGGGCCACTAAATTAGACCTGGACCCTATGACCTATGAGCTCATTCATTGCCCCCCATATTTCCCCAGCGCTGGGCCCTACTGGGTGCTGGAAGCTGCTTAATGAGAGCTAACGTTGACTGACATCATCAATGTGCCTGGCTCTGTGCTGAGCGATGTACCTGAATGTGCTCTTTTAAGGAATGGCTATGGATATTGGAAGAAGAAATGTTCCCAAGCTTTTTTTTTAAGATTTTATTTATTTATTAGAGACAGAGCACAAGCAGGGGGAGACAGGCAGGTGGAGAGGGAGAAGCAGCCCCTCCCTCCCCTGCCAAGCATGGAGCCCCACGCATGGCTAGATCCCAGGACCCTGGGATCATGACCTGGGCCAAAGGCAGACACCCAACCGACTGAGCCACCCAGGCACCTAGGGATTTGGAGTTAAGATTTTATTTATTTGAGAGAGAGAGAGGGAGAGTGTGTGAGCGCGCGTGCACGTGCACAAGCAGTGGGGAGGTGCAGAGGGAGAAGCAGACTCCCCGCTGAGCAGGGACTCTAAAGTGGGGCTCAATCCCAGGGCCTTGAGATCACAACCTGAGCCCTACACTTAACAACTGAGCCACCCAGGTGCCCCAGGGATTTGGATTTAAATGACTTCCTTGACCCTGTTAATTCTACACAATTCTTACCGAGACCAAAGCAATCTTAGAAAGATCCCATCCCCCATCCTTACTTCTTACCGAGGAGTAAGTATCAACCTCCTGCAGTGCCTTGGAGCTAAGTTCAAGGGCAGTCTCTCCACCCAGAGAGAGGTGCTTTCCCCTCCCCCTACCTGCTGCTCCGGCCGCCCCCATCCCTCAGAAGACTGCATGAGGGGGGAGGGGACAGATTTAGTCCAGAGCCACCTGTGTCAGCTGCAGAGTGGTAACCACAGGCCCCTATTCTCGTTCAGCAGCTGCCCTGCCTCTCTCCCCCCACCCCCACCCCGGGGTCCTGCTGAGCCCGCTGTGGCCCGTCTCCTTGGGCAGTCTCTTCCCTGACTTCAGCTCCTAGTCTCTTCTCCTCTCCTCCGCCATCTTCTCCATTTCCAAGATTCTGTCAGCTCACTTTCGATTCCCATCATCTTCTCATCTCTCATTTTTTCATCCTTCTGGTCCACATTATCCTGGGGACTGTTTCTGTCATTCCTTCTGCTCTTCACCCGGACGTTCCTGCCTCTGATGTCTCATCTGCCTATGAGGGTCTGCACAGCCCTGCCAGGTGATGCCTTGCCTGGTTTCTTTCCTATTTCCTATTTGTGAAATAGGAAGTGTGGTCCCCCCAGTAAATGCCTTCTAGTGCTGTGACTTCTGTGCCTGGGGCCCAGCTCAGGCAGAGCTCCCTTTGGAACAGACAGCACCGCAAACACACTGGCTCATTCTCTCAACAGGTATTTTAATGTTATTCCAATGCAACGTTCATGCCTCAAATTCAGAGCTAGGACAGAGAGACTTCACTTCTAAAGAAAGCTACAAATAATCAGGGGTGGTACCACCTCCAGGGGGCACTGAACGGATTTTGCTACCCAGGCAACCATCCAGCACTTCTCCTCTCCACTCTGATGTGGGACACAGAGGCAGAAGAAAATCATTAAAATTCCTTACCTACTGACAAGCCCTTGAAACAGACAGAGTGGCTTTCCCCTGAGGACTTAAGTGCTCTCACCTTGAGTTTTGCTAAGGACAATCCTAGCCTTACCAAGGCCCTACCCCAACAGGTCCGACGAGGATCCTGTAAGTCTACTTTAACAATTACTTTAGGAAACTTTATCTCTAAACCTCCAAACTAGTATCGAGAATCATTCCCAAGCATATGGCCCACTGATACACATCTAAAGGGTCTCACGAGAAGATTTTTATTACTGGTAATAAATAACCTTTCTCCCAACAATACCTAGCCCCTCAAGATCCTGGAGACCTTGCTTCCAAAAATCCTTGGAGACTTACATCATCCATAATCCCCTTTATCCTCACCCACTGCCGAGTCCACCCCTACTCTGCCTTTAAAAACTCTGTAATCTGGTTCGTGGTCCAAGTCCCTACTCCATTGTGTCGGGTATACTTGGGCCCAAGCTTAAGCTTGTCAAATAAACCCTCGTGTGATTGCATCGGTGTGGGCTCCTTGGTGGTCTCTCAGACACAAAAACTCCATAACAACTCCATCTAAACAGAGGACTGGGGAGGGAATAGAGAAAGGGAACCATCAGCATCACAGCTGTTGCATTTGGGGGAGACCTGTGACTTTTCCCTCTCCTCCTCACAAATGAGGTGCCCTTCTCATGATGTCCATTGAGAGGGGCCTCTGCAAGCGCCACTTGGGAGATTCAACGTATGCCAAAGACGTGGATACTAATGTCTCACTTCCTGGCCAGGCAGTGGGTCTGCTGATCTTCCCTACGGTGGAAGTGTGGCATTGGATGGGAGCACACCCTTGACTGGAATGGCAAGGATGTTGTTTCCCCAGAGGACGCTGAGACAGCAGCCAGGCTTCACAAGGTAGGTGGATTCCAGTGGCGAGAGGGAGCTACATCACCGGTGGGAGCTGAGTGGAGAAGAGAGGGCCAGGAGAGGCCAAGTCAGAGAACCTCTCCCACAGCAACACCGTCTTCAGTGAAGAGCTCCCCACCCCCACAAACCTTGCTGGGCCCCTTAAAGCACTTACAGGTGCTTCACAAAAAATCATATTCAGGTACCTCTGCAGTGGGTCAGTATCCGCCAGAGAAACAGAAATGACCGACAGCCACCAGGCAACAGTTGGGCTCTCTCCTCCCTGCCCTGAGCCACTTGAGAAGCTGGAAATGGATGAGGTAAAATGGGAGGGTGGGGAGCTTAGGTCATACTTCCCTCCCGAGTACAGAGTTTCTGGACCATGAGATAAGCCTGTGCTGGAGTGACAGGAAGAAGTTAAAAGGGAGTTTTACATCGAACTGTACTATTAAATTACTAGAAGTGATAAAAATGAAACTGAGGGATTTTCCCAAAACATCCTTAAGTGACAGAAGGCCAATTTGACAAAGACTTGATAGTGGAAGGAGGGAAAAGATCATTCTTTGATGTTAGCTCCCAACCGAGTTCAGAATATTTCTGAAAATGTGGTAGTATTTTGGATGTGTGTGTGTGTTCATAAAGCGCTGCTATGAGTCAAACACAACCTTCGATTTAGTGCTCAGAAAGAGAGACATGGTTCTTGCCTTCATGCAGATGATATTCTAGTCTGGAAGTCTACCCTAAGGAAAGTTAGTAATTTAATTTCAGTTAAGACAGTGCTACAGGAATTAGATATGACAACTTCCAGACAGAAGAGCCAGTAAGGACTGAGCTGAATCAGGAAGATGGGATCTAGTTTTGAGGATCAGGGAGAAATTCCCTTTGGAATAATCAGAGACTGAGAAAATGAGCAGGCATTAGATTAGTCAGGGGAGTGTGTGTGGAAGAGGAGCCCTCGGGATGGAAGAAAGGAGCATGAGACAGGGATACTCTGGAAGAAAAAAACAACCTGGTTGCTGGAGAGATTTTGAAAAAAAAAAAAAAAAATCCAAAGAAAGCTATATTTCTTTTTCTTTCTTTCTTTTTTTTTTTTTGGAGGGGTGGTCAAGATGCCCCCCCCTCAGTGTTCCAAGATTCATTGTTTATGCACCATCATATTTCTAGATGCCAGAAGAGAGAGCCATCTTGGGTGGTGGTCCTAGAAAAATAAACAAGTTCTCAAAGAATTGGATGTTCCTTCGCATAATAATCCTGGGGCTTTAATTTCACAAGAGTCAGGGTCATACCAAAGAAAATCTCCGTTTTCCTGATAGGACTGAGCCTGTTTATTTCCTAGGAAAACTAGTGAGAAAATTAGCTGCCAAATTTCACTGGCATGGAGACTTGATTAGTGGTCTCATCCTTTAGACTACAGTTTACTTTTCCCTACTCCCAAACCAACTTTGATTCAGCAAAGGAGAACTGCAGTCACATCAGGCTAAAGCCAGAGCCTCTGTACTTGCAAAAGGCAAGGGGTGTGTGTGTGTGTGTGTGTGTGTGTGTGTGTGTGCAAGATACCCAAACAAAAGAGAATTTCATTGAAGGGTTTGGGAGTAACCGGGAGAATTGAGGGGAAAGTAAAACCTGGTGTCTAGGTAGCAAGATTTAGTGGGCAAATTTTTAGGGTTCCCCATCAAGATGAATCAGTTGTAATTATTTTCCAGACTTGTGACACTGCTTTGTGTGCAAATTCCTGTAACTAAGCACTGTTTCTTCTAAAGTTCCTTGGGCTTTCAAGATCTACTAGGCGATTCAATAAAGAACTTTATTTGCATCCATGGTAGAGAGGGCATTATTTCTCTAAGAAAAACAGGAAATACAGGAGTTACTCTGGAAAAGGCCAGTAATCCCTTTCCAAACTCTTGTGAGGGGACTGGGAGAAGTAAGGTGGGAGGAGAATCAGCACCTCCCCCTTGTGAATCTCCAAGTAATCAACAAAGACAGTTATTGGTAACAGATCCATAAGTCAGGACCTACAGAGACACTGCCCTAATTCCCACTTCCCACCTCTCCGGCTTTGCACCAGCAGATAAAAAACTGAATTCAGGAAAGCCTAACTCAGGAAAAGGAGGGAAGCTTTGCCACTCCTGAGATATAGGCTGAGATCAGTGGGTCTGGGAAGGCTGGAGAAAGTGTGGCAGGAAATGAGACTGATGGGACTGTGGGGCCCATTTCATACAGGGTCTTGGGAATTTTATCCCAAGAACATTGACAGGCAAATGATGGGCTTTCAGCAGGGAAGGTGCATAGCCAGATTAACAGTTTGTAAATGGGGGAGCCTGGGTGGCTCAGTGGGTTAAGTGTTTGCCTTCAGCACAGGTCAGGATCCTGAGGTCCTGGGGTCTGCCCTGATCCAGCTCCCTGCTTCCTGGGGAGCCTGCTTCTTTCTCTCCCTCTGCAGCTCCTCCTGCTTGTGCTCTCCCATACACGCGCGCTCTCTCTCTCTTTCTCTCAAACAAATAAATAAGATCTTTAAAAAAAAAAACCTGTCATCTCTTTTTTTTCTCAAACCAACAAACCTGATATTTAGTTGGCCATGTTGCCATTCATCTAAAGGTTGCATTTCTCAATTCCTTTACATGTAGATAAATTTTAGCCATGTCTATACAAGCAGAAATTGTGTGGGATTTCTGGGAATGGATAGGAAGATATTTTCCATTTCTTTTTTCATCCTGTTTTTTGGGGCAAAAATGCATGGATGGAGTTTCAATAACCATTTTGAAACAGAGCATAAGGGCCATGATAGAACCACCATATCCTAGAGATATCCCAGATATCCTAGAAATATACAAAATATCGTTATACTGAACTAAACTGCCTACCTCTTTTTTTGTTGTTGTTGGGAGAACAATAAACGTGCATCTTGTTTAAGGAGCTCTTTTTCATTTCTCTTTAACTCATCTAGTCTCAATCCTAACTGGTTTTCATGTGGACTTTCAAGTAGATTTACCCACTCCCCAAAAGGAAATAACTAAAAGTTATAGCTAACTCTTGCACATAGAAATCATGCCATCCATACAGTCTTCTCTGAGTTCTGTCAACTAAACGATGGTTATTTTCCCTTTAGTTCTCTTTTTTATAGGCCAATCTTACTTTTGAATAGAAATTCCAAATAAAATATTACCAAATTGAATTCATCAACATAGTAAGATATGCTATAGAACTTATTCCAGGAAAGCTAAGATAGTTTAACTTTTTAAAAAATCTGTTTATGCCATAAGTGACTCTAAATCTCACAAAACAAACTGAGGGTTGCTGGGGAGAGGGGGGTGGGGTTATGGACATTGGGGAGGGTATGTGCTATGGTGAGTGCTGTGAAGTGTGTGAACCTGGAGATTCACAGACTTGTACCCCTGGAGATAAAAATATATGTTTATTAAAAAAAATCTGTTTATGTAATTAACCACATTGGCTAATTAAAGGGGGGAAAGCAGAAATCACTTCAATAAATGAAGAAAAAAGGTGAAATATTTATGACAATTAAAAAAATCAACCTCTGTAGCTGAGAATTATCTTAACCTGATAGAATTTCACACATACACACATACCCACACATGGTACACACACATGGTATGTGTTAGCAAAAATGGCAGAGGAAGGTCCTCCAAAAGCTCTCTCATCAATAAAATCAATGAGAAAAGAGGGATAAAAGAATCAGAACCAACTTTTTCAAAATTCTAGAAATGAATCAAAGGCTTATAGAAATTCAGAGAGTCTTTATTCAAGAAGAATGGCTGAATCCCAGTAAGAGTAGTGACTTTGTGGTATTTTAACTTGCCCTACACCCATCCTACTCTGTCTAGCCTCTCTCTTGCCTTTAAAACCAACTGCCCACAATTATGGTGAAAGCCAACAGTATGGCAGCCACTAGCAGGGCCAAAAGGGGTTGGACCTCCTTTGAAACTTCACTCTCAGAGAATTGTCATTGTTTGATCTATCTGGTGGTTCCTTGAAAGACCCACTTGTGGGGCTGTCTTTATTGGACATGACTGGGAAATGGCAGTGTAAAAGCCTTTATCCTGGGGGTGTTTGTCAAACACAATTAGAGGCAACTGATTAACTTTGCAGCTCTCTCAGGTATTGGATAACAGTTCTCGTATTCTTATTTTTCTGTGGAATCGAAAAAAAGAGAAGAAAGCTTCCATGAATAACAGCTAGGTAGGGGTTATAGGTTGGCTATAATTCAGTGGGGCTCTGCCCCACAAATGTCTTTCCATTTCAGTTCCCAGGCAACAGGAGCAGCTTATTTCTCTGTTGGGCTATTCTCTGGTAGAGGGTATGAATACAGAGTAGAAGGGTCTTTTTTAAAACTCAAGTTTGGCTGTGACATTTTCATGCTTAAAATCTTCAAGGATAGGTGCCTGAAGGTGACTATTAATCCCTACATGACTTGGCTTCTGTGAATTTCTTCTGTCTAATTTCTAGCCTGGCCCCTCTTTTGCATCAATGCTGCAAGCTTCCTGAACTACTTGTAGTTCCTCAAATTCACGCAGCTTTTGCTCAAGCTTTTGTATTTCTTGGAATCTCCCCTCCTCCACCCTCCTTCCTTGCCCAAAAACTCCTACTCATTTTTTAAGATTCAAACCAATTGTTGCTTCTCCAAAACCCCAAAACCACTTCTTAGGGATGACACTCTCTCCTTCCCCATACATTACTTCTTTATATCCCCTGTGAGATGGAGATGATTACTACGGAGAAGACTTGGAAATCATCAGTAGGGAAACCCATAAAATTTGTATTTCCCCGTATTTTCTTCAGTCTTGAAAGACAAAGAGAGGGAAGTGAAATGCCCAAGGCCATATAACAAGTTACCTGCTAAGTTGAAGCTGGAAGTCAAAGATGTTTTCTCCTTCTTTTGGGATTTGCTGATGCCCACTTGGGCACTCTGTAGAACTTGACATATTTTCTCTTCTATGTTCATATAGGTATCCTGGGATTCTCTTAAATCCAAGACCACTGAATCTTGCAAGACTTGCTAAGATGGCAACTTTGGAACACTTGTTGTTACATCAAGAAAGCCCTGAAATGAGTTCCACTTTTAGGCTTATACCTGATGTCTAGAACCACAGTGGAAACCTCTGGAAGGCTGCATGATGTGAGGGAAAGAGTATAAACTCTGGAGCCAGACATCTTATGTTTGACTTCCAACACCCACCAATTGTCAGTTTTAGAACCCCAGGAAAAGTAAACTTTCTAGACTCAGTTTCCTCTGTGAAAAATTGGATGCTCTTTTCATCCAGATTAAATGGGTTAATAGTAGATAGATCTTGGTAGATCATTCAGCACAAGCTCTGGCATACAGTAAGTACTTAGTATTAGTTGCCTTCTTTTGTCTCATACTGCTCCCTCCTCTTTCCCAGGCACAAGACTTTAATTTGACTGAATGAGGACAAGATCTCTTGGCCTCACTTTTTGCAGGTGTATAATAAGAGGGAATTGATTATGTGCTTTCTGTACCCCAAATAATATCTCTTTTCTATTTTTCTTACTTTTGACAATCTTTCCTTCAGGTCTGTGGACATGGCACAAAGCCTGCCCATGGGTGTGACTTACATGACAGAAGTTTTGCTCTCAGAGGAAGTAGAGGGGAGTTGGGAGGTACCTGGGGAAATGCAAATTTGTGGCTAAGTAGGAGTTCCCTGGGTCTGATGATTTCCAAGATGCTGCTGAGATATAATTCCAGTGATGACTAGAGAGGAGAGGCCAGTCCTGCCTCAAACAATGGTTGTAATTAGCGTGTCTATTCTATAGATATTTTTAACACCTACTGTATGTAGAGTATTGTTAGATTGGGGAAACATGCATATAAATAGAGCAAAATGAAACTTGGGGAGGGGGGTGGGTAGATTGACTTAAACTGAAGAGACCTGGTTTCTGGTCATTGCTTTATAAAAACTGGCCATGTTGCTTCTGGCAAGTCCCTCAGTAGTAAGTGTTAACCTCTAAAATATGGCTTTCTGATAGTGAGATGAAGGACATGGAAAAATAGCTTCTAAGGTTTTGTGTGTGTGTGTGTGTTTCCGCAGATTTATAACTTCTCTGAAATTGAGCTCTATATATTCAAGTACTCTCTGGAAATTTCTATCTGGAAGAACCATAAACACTTCAACTGAACATATCCCAAGCTGACAAACTAATCTTATACTCTTGCTCCCAATTTTGACCCAAAGTTATCTTTACCTCCTATACTTCCCATCTTAGAGACTGATATTGTTATACTCTTGAAGACTATACCACAAATCTAAAGGCCATTGTATATGGGTTCTTCTCTGTCACACCCCATGTTCAATCAGTTGCCAAACTTTACCAAATCCACCTATGAAATGAGTCTCCAATGGACCTCCTTCTCCCCTACCTCACTGCCACTTCTTTGATGGAGATTATTATCTCTTCTAATCATCTTCCTATCTGTAGTTTTACCTAAATCTCTCCCATACCGTGCCTGAAGTGATCTTACTGAAGGAGAAATATGGTTACTCACCTGCTTAAAACTTTTGGTGGTTCCCATCAAGAGGATGAACAACTTTCCAAGAATGTATTTAATTTTTTATGTCTGAAAAAGAGTTTTGATTAGGTGGAAGGAGGGACATTATCTGTTGTTGAAAGGTCTCAGTTCCCTTGGTAGAGTATCCTTAGGAATGAATGAAAGACAAAACAATGAGGAAGAGAAGGGAACTAGCAAATATTGATGCCCATGCTCTATCAAATACTGTACATTATATACACGATGTTGTTTTACCCCTTGGAAAATATATGAGACATTTAAGGTCCGGTTCCCTCCGAAGCAGGCTCTGAGATGGAGATTTGTGAGCAGTAAGTGCACTGAGGAATACTTGTGAAATCACCTGTGAGAAGTGAAGGACAAAGGACTGAGCAGAGGGAGAAGTTGAACTCTGGAAGCAGTGGGAACAAAGGCCTCAGCTGACTATTTGAGGTATTCCAGAGCCGGGATGGCCCCTAATGGCTGCTCCAAATTGAGGCATGGGGACTAGACTTTTATACCCGTTCAGTGTCCAGATGACCAAGTGTTAGATGCAGGTGGTGTTCATAGATGGAATTGCCTGAGGGTGTCTCCCAAGGAGAGACTTGACTGCAAGCCATCAGGCCCTGATGCTTCTGGCAACTGGGAATGGTTGTTTTGGTTCTCAGTCCCGAGCAACATACCCTAAAATCCATTACATGAATAAACTTGTAGTGCACTATTTTATAGATGGGAAAACTTAGTGTCACCAAGAATGTGACTTATGCCAGGTCATACAATTAGTGAATGAAATCCCTGTAGTTACACTTCATATTTTTCTGACCCCATGCTCCTTTGACTACAAATATTTCTGCAATTAGAAAAGCCTTCATTGGCATCAGGTCAAACCTGAACCCTTAGGGACTTTGTATGGCACCATAAGCTATCACACACATTAATCATTAGAGGAAGAATTAGAGCCAACCCATAGTGGGGCCAAGTATTTAAGGACTTAGAGATTTCTGAGAACAGACAGTGTAAGTTTCAAGATCTGTGGGGCCTCTAGGTGAAAGCCAGGACCTGCAGAGCAGGACCATGCTTATGGAAGGCCCAGCATGGGTCTTTGTAGAGGACTGGTAGCTGGAAGAGCCATCAAGGCAGCAATCACAGACGTGGGAGCTGGTGACCAGAAGTGAACGGCAAGCTAGAGAGCTCAAAAGACTGATGATAGTGGGACCAAGGGGAGGGTGGAAAGGGCAGATGGAGGCAGTTCCTAAGAAGACAGAAAGTACCAAAGCAGTCAAGGGTCATAGATACTTAATGATAAATATATTGGGATATGGTGTGCAGAACTCAGAAAGAATGATGAAGGCTTTGCTAAGCAACATGTCTCCCAGGCCAGTGTGGCAGGAGGTGATGGAGCTTATATCCAAGTGCTATTCCTGTTCCTTATTTACTGTGGGACCCCAGACAAGTTATTAGCTGTCTATGACTGTGCTTCCTCATCTGTGAATTGGGGGTAGTAAGGTCTAGATCCAGTGTGAGCTCATGGGAAAGAGAAGCTGTTTCTGTTGTGGAATTCTCATATTCTTCCATGCCCATGACATAGCATACTTATGTGAACAAGCCAACTTTAGAACCCAGGCTCTTAAAGTAAATTCTTGTATTTTGAAAAGTTCAGTAAGCAACATAGGAAGCACTGTGATTGCCCCTCTTTCTCCCAGCTTCTATCTCAGTGCGGAATGGTGGACACTCTGGGATGCGGGTACACATGGCAGGTACTAGCTGGAAGGAAAGCTGAGAAGGACAGCTAGGTACCAGGGTACTACCTGAACCTGCAGGGTTTTATATTCCAGCTGCTTGCATCCAGACAAGATCAGAATTTAGCATTTTAATGGCCTTAACCCTGGTTCTATCATCAGAACAGGGAGCTGGGAGCCATCCTTCTTAAAGGCTGTACAACAGAAACAGAAGCCTGTTCTCAACTGACTTATTCATTCCTAGAAAAGGATCTCAGGGTGGAACCCAGGGCTTGCCATTTTAACTCTGTTATGTTGCTTAACAAAGCAAACAGTTAAACTAAGGAAAGAAGCCTCTGTGTCCAGGTATGGTCTGTACTGTCACCCCATGGAAGGCCTTCTACACTTTAATGTTTTGAACAATTTCATGATCTTCTTTTGCTCTCTTTTTAAGTCAAGATAATTATTCATACAATATTCTTTAAGAAATCCTTGTTCATTAAACTAGGAAATAGCATATAATCATACATTTTTATGTATTATGTTAAATAACAAAGAACACAAAAGTGTGTGCAGAACTGTGATTTTAGTTACACACATGCTTGTGGAAGGGGTAGCCTACTGAGGCAAGAGGGAAACTCACACCAGCCGTTGCTCAGGAGGGATCATGGCTTCCATGGCGGGCTCCAGCGTCTTGACCATGACTGTTACTTACAACGAGCCCAACTACCGGGTGTTTACTTAGGATGACCCCCAAGAGGCATTTTTTACTTGAAACTTCATAATACAGCAGAATAAATTGAGGTGTCCAACCCATCTCACAGAGAACTCTACAGGTATTTTTATAGTCACGGTTAAATTAAACAATAACTAATTACTATGGTGTGTAATTTTGATCTCGACTTCAAATCCTTCCACACATAGATTTTGCGAAACTGAACCAGGTGTGGCTAATGGTTCAGTTCACATTTTCATTCTGTTTCACATTTTCTCTTCTGATTTTTGTGTAATGGTACAGTTCCTGTTAGGCTTTACATGCTGATGTTTTTCTTTATGAAATGTGATTTTCTGTACTGAGGTGTTCAATTCCTTTATAACAGAGTTTTTAAATACTTGTTGCAGAAAATTCACTTCTCTGCCTTAAATTGCTAAAAGTTTTTAATGGCTTATAATGTGCTTCATCTCTAATTTATGCCACAAAGCTACTGTTGTCTCTCATGGGGAAGCCCAGGAAAGACATCCATTACCAGAGTGCCCATAGCATTCTGGTCCAGTCTCTGAGGATTGTCCCTGATCTTGACCATAAGGCAGTACTTCCTGTGCATCACCTGCTGCAGCTATATGGGGTTCATCATCGAATCACTCATCCCTACTTTCAGGAAATGATGAAACCAAGAGATACCAAATTCAAAATGGCCACCACACGTCAAGCTCTGAGCTGAGTGCCTTACTTGCACTGATGTCATTTAGTTTCCCACAACTCTGTGAGGTGTTTCCTTATCTTGAGGTCACTGATGAGGAAAGAAAGGTTCAGAGAGATTGTGCAACTTGCCCAAGGTCACCCGACTTATAATTAACAGACTGGGGACTTGAACCCAAATGTCTCTGACCACAAGTGGAGTTCTGAGCCAGACTACTCTAGGGCCTCCTAAACAAGGAGTTGGAGATCTACAAACTTGAAAGCAGTTGCAAAAAAGGTAGAAGATTATGGAAGATTTTACTTACTTTCTCCTTTAAAAAAATTATTTATTTTAGATAGAGAGCAGGGTGAGGAGTAGGGGGAGAGGGAGAGAGAGAATCTCCAGAAGACCCTCCGAAGAGTGCAGAGCCTGACCCGGGGCTCCAACCCAGGACCCTAAGATCATGACCTGAGCAGAAATCGAGAGTCAGATGCTTAACTGATTGAGCCACCCAGGCGCCCCTCTTTCTTCTTTTAAAATGTTCAATACTGTATTATATTCGCAATTTTAAAAAGAAGAGACAGAACCCTAATTTTTAAAAATCCCACTTCCTACATTTCCCACTCTTAACTAGAAATATTATTTGATAAATTTATTCAGGTGGTTGATAACTAAATGTGTAAGTCCTTGTTATGGTTCCATCATTAAGGGATGTTGAGAATCATTATATTTAAAACTGATAGAATGTTTTCCTCGTGGTTAGCATGGGGTCAGGCAAGTGCATGGAGAAGAGGAAGATATTGGACTTCCTTGCTGTGTGTCATTCCAGGGTATCCCCATACTGTCCCTCTCTTCAGTTATGCCAACTAGAGTTCTTCACTCGAGTCCCCTAGTCTACAGCTCCATTTTCCAAGCTGCTCAAGTGTCCTAGCTTTTCCTTCTTCCCTGGACTTATTTCAGGTCAGCCTACATCATTGGCATGTCAGTGCCGGAATCCCACTACATTCATGGCTTGTGAGCATCTCAGAAGTTCATTCAGTGACCCATGGGGCATTCAGTCCTCCTCCCCATCTGTCTTTGTCTCTCAGGAATGTGATCACTGGTTAGGGACTGGGACTACTCAGAAAGGAATGAATCCTTTTCCCTGATGAAAAGGAATGAATCCTTTTCCTCATCAGCTTTGCAAGATGAGTGCTCAGTGGACTTGACCAAGAGCCTTCTAGAACTGCCAATGACGAGCCCTTAGTTTGAGCTTTGTATGAAGGAAAGAAGAAGGCTGACCACAGTCATCCAGGATTTGTAGCATGCTTTGCAAGTTATTGTCATGTTTATAACTCTATCTAAGAAGGGAGATCAGAGCTATGGGAGGCAGCTTTTGGCACACAGAAAAAGTTTGAGGTTGGTGACTCAACAGCACTGTTGCTGGTTCCTAAACTCGGTTCCTTCCTAGAAGGAGTGGAATTGCGTGGGCATTTCCCTCTCTGTAGCAGCTTATGCCAGTAGAAAGCAGGCCAGAAAACTATATGGCTGTCATGTAGGATAATTTGGGGGATACTAGGAAGGACCCCCAACCCTACCAAGAATGTGTCTCAAAGAGCTATGGGGACTGTGGGACAAGAGAGACTTCGTCTGTCCAGGGCAGGCCCAGAAGGAAGAGATCCCCACATATTGACTCTGAGGTCTGGAAGGAGGGCAGGAGCATCAGTGGAAGTGACAAGAGTTTGGGGAGGTAACCTCAGATTACAGATGCCCGTGGATATCTCTCCTCAACCTCTAGATTCTAGTGTTCTGACCTGGATCTGAACCCTGGAGAAGGTGCTGATGTAGGAAACATGTGGAAGACCTCGAAGATAGCAATTTCAGCCTTACAGGCTAGGTAAAGGCCAGAAGGCACTTCCAGTGGCATCTTCACAAGCCACACTGGGCCATGTCCCCAGCTTCCCTTTCTGAGCCTTGGTCACTCAGTACATCTATTTGCTCAGACGGGTGGCTACTGGCATGAACATGTTGGGCAAAACCTGGGTCTCGGTCTGGGATAAAGCCACCTCACAACCTGGTTTCCCCACTCCCCCAACCCCCAATGCCCTTCAACCCCTACAGGCCCTACCCAGGAGGGCTGTCTGCTCCACTGGTCTGCTCAGTCTCTGTAACAGACACCTGTCCCATGGGCTTCCTCATCTCACCCAACAGAGCTGAGCTACGGTGTTTTTTCCAGTGATTTCCCCGGGCTGATTTTAGACTTTGCAATCAGGTCTCCTAGGAGATGTTTCAGATTTTTGGGGAATTTTGTATTTTCATTTTGGTTTTGTGGGGTTTTTATTGTTTTTTAATTGCTTGCTTTATTTATTTATTTATTTATTTATTTATTTTTAATTTTTCTTATTCCAATGGAGGTGCTTATTATGGGCTCCAAGCAGCCAGGTAGTGTGTTCTGCCCTTGTGAGATCCCTCCTTGAGTTGCTGGCTCATGTTATAGGGGCCTCTTTGGTCAGAGGCCTTGATAAGCATAGTCTTAAGCTGGGATGCCAAGATGTTCAGGGGCAGCCCAGACACAGGCACTTTCAGGCAGGTCACTCTGCAACCCTTGCCATAAAGGGTCAGGAGGGAAAGTAGCAAATCTTAGGGGGATGTTACACCCTTCTGTTTAGGAGATAATCTCAATGTGCAGCCTACCTTAGATCGGGGGAAGGCTCTTTTCCATAGACATATGGTCTTCCTCAATCTTAGAAAGGAGTTCCATAAAGCCAAAGGGAAGGAAGTGCAGCTTTGTTACCAGTGATGGAAGTCAAGGGGAGGAAATACTGGACAGGGTTCTCCTGTCGCCCATACCTTTATCTGTGCCAGATGTTCCATGGATAACAGGCAATTGACTAACATGAGCCCAAGGATTAGTTAATGTTCTTGCCAAGTGTAATGGAAGTAGTATGGTGAATGGAGAGAGCAGAGACTCTGGAGTCAGGTAATGCAGGACTTGAATCTAGTTCTTCCATTTTGGGCACTCTGAGCCATTAGACAAGTTATTTAGCAGGTCTGTACCTCAATTTGTAAAATAGTGATAATTATACCTGCTTTTTTTTAAATTATAAAAATTAATGAAATAACATAAGTGGAAGCTACAGGCATCCAGGGAGTTTAATTAGGAGGATTTTTTTCCTCCTTACTTTCTTGAGTATTCATGGGGATAATGAATATACTCCAGAGAAAGAGAAAGAGGCTTTGACCTGGAGACAGGGTTCCCAAGTTTTGTCCAGTCCCTGCTTTCCATCACCACCAGATCTGCTTCCTTCATAGAACTGTTACAAACATCAAATAAGGTAGTGAATATAAAGGATTTTGAAAATGGACTTATGAGTGTGAGACTTTATCACTTGTACATCTTTAGTTGTGAGTTTGTTCAAATCTGCTCTTTATAGCTGATGGAAACAGCTTGATGTACCAGATACAGTACAGGATAGACTGATTTTTGAATGTTGAACCAGCCTTGCATGCCTGGGATACGTTCCACGTCGTTGAAACATAACACTTTTTATACATTATTGAATTCGATTGGACAATACTTTGTAGAGGATTTGTGTACCTATGCTCATGAGAGATATTGGCCTCTAGTTTTTTTCTTGTGATATTTTTGTCCAGTTTTGATATCAGAATAAGTTATATATTGAATAGAATAAGCTAGAAAGATAGGATAGAGTGAGTGAGTTAGTATGCATTCTGATTTGGAAGGTTATTTAATTGTTGGTTCAATTTGTTAATAGAAATAGAATTATTTAGATTGTCTATTTCATCTGTGAGTTCTGGCAAATTATGTCTTTCAAGGATTGATCCATTTTACCAATGTTATCAAATTTGTGGGCTTGAAGTTGTTCATAGTATTCTTTTATTGTCCTTTTTTTGTCCATGGGTTTGGTAGTGATGCCCCCTCTTACATTTCTGATATTAGTAATCTGTGTCCTCTTTTTTTTTTTTTTTTTAATTTATTTAGCCTGGCTAGAGGTTTACCAATTTTCTGGTCTTTGCAAAGAACAAGCTTTTGCTTTCATTGATTTTTCCCTATTAATATCTTGTTTTCAATTTCATTGCTTTCTATTCTAGTTTTTATTATTTCTTTTCTTCTGCTTACTCTGCACTTAATTTGCTCTTTTTTTTTTTAAGATTCTATTTATTTATTTGGCAGACAGAACTCACAAGTAGGCATAGAGGCAGGCAGAGAGAGAGGAGGAAGCAGGGTCCCTGCCAAGCAGAGAGCCTGATGCATGGCTCAATCCCAAGACCCTGGGATTATGACCTGAGCCGAAGGCGAGGTTTTAACACACTGAGCCACCCAAACGCCCCTAACTTCCTCTTCTTTTTCTAGTTTCCTAAAGTGAAGGCTTATATTGATTTTAGATCTTTTTTCTTTTCTATTATATGCATTCAATGCTATCAATTTTCCTTTAGGCACCACCTTTTTTTTTTTTTCCTGAATCCTACAAATTTTGATAAGTTGTGTTTTCATTTTTATTTTGTTCAAAATATTTAAAAATTTCTCTTGAGATTTCTTCTTTGGCCCATGTGTTATTTGGAAGTGAATTGTTTAATCTCCACATGTTTTGGGATTTTCCAGTTGTTGTTTTTTTCGTTGCTGTTATGGACTTCTATTTTAATCTCTCTGTGGCCTGAGAGCAGACAATGTATGATTTCCATTTTTCCAAATGTATTAAGATGTGTCTTACAGCCCAGAAGGTGGATTATCTTGGTGAATGTTCCATATGAACTTGAGAAGAATGTGTATTCTGCTGTTACTGGGTGAAGTAGTCTATAGGTGTCAGCTGATTTGTGGTGGTGTGAATTTAGTAGTGTCCTGATTTTCTGCCTGTTGGATCTGTCCATTTCTGATAGGGGGATGTTCAAGTCTCCAATGATGATAGCAGATTTATCTATTTCTCATCATAGTTCTACCAGTCTTTGCCTTATGTATTTGAAGCTCTGTTGTTAGACACATATACGTTAAAGATTGTTATGTTTTCTTGGAGAATTGACCCCTTTGTTGTTATATTATAATTTTGCTCTGTCTGAAATTAATATGGCAACCTCTGCTTTCTTTTAATTAATGTTAGCATGTTTTCTCTTTATCCATTTACTTTTAATCTTTATGTGTCTTTATACTTAAAGTAGGTTTTTTATAGATGACATAGTTGGGTTTTATTTTTGTTTTGCTTTGTTTTTTTGAATAATATTTCAATTTATTGTCATGGTTAGTCTGTGAATAAGACATGTATTTAGAGCAGATAGTTTTCAATCTGCCCTAACATGTGCCCACATATCTTCACCTGGAAAATGCAGCATTTCAAGCTTCAGTCAGAGTAGATTATTCCTTTTTCACTTTCACAACTTTTTTTTGCCGCTGCCGGAAGTCTTCTTGTCATTTGTTTCGAATTCTGTAGTCAGTGCATCTCTCACTGCTTTTGCACAGATCTGGGAGTTTCAAATGTAGTCGAGTCCAGTCTGTCACCAGTACACCATCATGATGTCTCAAGAGTGAGTGCCTCTGGCCAACTTGTAAGGACATATCTATGGGGAGCATCGTGGGCAGCCCAGCTACAGGAAGATCAGGCCTGAGCAGCAGAAAGGACAAGGCTCTGGACCTGCCAATCCTGCCACTTCTTGCCCTGGTCTACCTCTCTAATGGCCCCTGCTGTCCACCAAAAGCCAATAGGATCTTGTTTTTTGATCCATTCTGACAGTCTCTGTGTTTTAATTGGTTCATTTAGACCATTAACATTCAAAATGTTTCTTGATATTGTTAGAATAACATTACCATATCTGTTACTCTTTTCTATTTGTTGCCCTTCTTCTTTGTTTCTATTATAGCCTTCCACTCCTTTTCTGCCCTTTGTGGTTTAATTGAGGATTTCATTTTCTCTCCTTAGTACATAATCATACTTTTTTTTTAAACTTTTTTTTAGTGGTTGCTCTAGATTTTGCAATATACATTTACAACCAATCCAAGCACATTTTCAAATAACACTATACTGTTTCATGGGTAGTGTGGGATCTTATGTAAGAAAATAATCCTAATTCTTCTTTCCTATCCCTTGTATCATTGTCATTCATTTCACTTATATATAAGCATTCAGCACATATATACATAAGAAATATACATAAGCACACATAATTGAATACATCGTTATTGTTATTATTATTTTGAATAATGTGTTATCTCTTAGATCGATTAAGAGTAATAAAAATAAGCTTTTATTTTTATCTTCACTTATTCCTTGTCTCATGCTCTTTCTTTCCTTATGTATATCTGAGTTTCTGACATATATAATTTTCTTTCTCCCTAAAGAACTTCTTTGACTATCTCTAACAAGGCAGAGCTACTGACAAAACATTCCCTCAACTTCTGTTTGTCCAAGAAAGTCTTTGTTTCTCCTTTACTTTTGAAGGATAATTTCTCAGGATTTGGAATTCTAGGTTGGTGGGGTTTTTTCTTTCTCTCAACTCTTCAAATATCTCACTCTATTCTCTTCTTGCTTCCAGTCACTTTTTTTTTTTTAATTTAGGTTAAAGAAATATGCAACATCAAAGACATATATAGCAACCTCATTTACTGGTCAGTGACATTAGTGACTTTTTGCTGAATAAGACCGTAGTTGTTAAATCCTGGAATACTACTTCCTCAAATTCTGTGTTCTATTCACAACATCGAAGCTACAGTCATGATATACTTTTAAGTTTAATCTGAATTATCACCTTTTCTTTATAATTTTCTTACATCCAGAAAACCAACATAACATTAAATCAGAGCTCTGATTCTATCATTTGCCAATAGGCTCCCACCCTGGCTGATTTCAAGCTACAAACATGCTGTCATTGAAAGTAATACAGAGCCCATATGATACCTGGTATTTTATTTCCACCATAGAGATACAATAGGTGTAAATGTCCTCAAGACCATAGATAATAATAAAATGTTGTGAACTAATTAGGAAGTAATTCATTTTGAGTTTTCCCCTTAGTTATTATTCTCTCATCTACAATTAAATAAATACAGTAAATTCATATAAATCGAATTCTTAATAATGGTAATATTTATCAATCACCCAGCTTGTAAGATTCCTGAAAATTTAACAATCAGCTCTCAGTAGTTGGTACATGCTGGCTCCCACACCCCACCAGGTAGTATTTGGGAAGGATGCTTGGGTGTTAGATGAGGGAAGGAGAAAAGCAGTGAAGATAAAGGGTAAGTTCCCATATATCGCCAGGTCTTGTAACCTTAATTTCCTCAGGAAGGCCCATTGGAGAGTGCCTCAGATCTGTTAAAAAATGTTTTTTTTTTTTTTTAGATTTTTTTTTTCATTTATTCATTTGAGAGAGGGAGAGACAGAGAGAGCACAAGCTGGGGGAGCAGCAGAGGGAGAAGCAGACGCCCTGTTGAGCCAGGAGCCAGATGTGGGGCTCAATTCTAGATGTGGAGATCATGACCTGAGCCAAATACAGATGTTCAACCATCTGAGCCAACCAGATATCCCTAAAATGGACTTTAAAAACAAGAAGCTGACCTTTCAAAATCTCTTCCTGAACACTGGTAAAAGTATCTTTCCAGTATTTTCATTTTTACAGCTTAACTCGTGGAAAAGTATGTCTTTCTTCTGCCTACTTTAGTCCCTCCCCCTCTACAAAAAGTTAGACACAAGCTCTGAAATAAAGGTACCCCCTCAAACACAACCGAGAGCTCACTAAATTCTACCACACTGCGCCATCTGGGAAGTTGGATTTCTGCCAGCTGATCCACCCTTGCCTTCCCCATGTCTCTGGGGCTTTGACATCAGGACCCGACTGCGTGTGGAGGGGTTCAATGAAGTCATGGAACAAATCAGACATGAAACACAAGAACTCTTCAAAGTTTAGTCATCCAAGTTCAGCCTTGAACTAACTGACCCAGATCTGACAAGCCTTCTTTCCACTCTAAGAAGGGTTACCAGACAGAACTACCAGGGAAGGCTGGGGTTGGGAGGAGGGGGGTCAATTTCTGCTCAGGGCTGGGTTTGCTGAACTACTTTCCCGTCTTAGGCAGTCTGAGCATTTGACACGGACTTCTTGGGAACAGCAAAGTGATTTGAAGCCTAAAAGGAGATGAGCAATCTCCGACACTCAGGCAGAAAAAGTCCCAGTGATACAGGAAGCCATCTGGTTCCTGATGCATAACTAGGCGGCAGAGGCACCTCTGCCTGACACGGACCTCATTCCGTCGTGGCGTCTGCAAGCAGTTGTAGGGCTCCTCACGGGCTCCCTTCCCTCTCTTCGCCAGCTGATGGATCCCAAGAGGCTTCTCTCCTTGAACTTCCTGCTGTTTCTCTCCCTGGCTTTTGAGCTGAGCTGTGGAACAGGTGAGTGTTCATCTGTTTGAGGATGTGAGTCCCACCATTACCTGCCAGGAGTCAGCCAGACCATGGTTGGAGAAAAGTCACAGGGGCTGGGGGCTGTGGTTTGGCTGCCTCTCTCTCTCAGGGACTGGCTCTAAGTTCCTTCTGGCTCTTTCAAAGAGGAAGGAATATTGTGGGTTCCTGGATGCCAAGGCTCAGCCCCACCAATCCTAGTTTCCAAGGAAACCAGGAGCCCTCAGCCAAAGGCACAGGTAACATTGCAGACCAGGGTCTCAGGATGGGACACTCTGGTCAAGGTTCTGGTTGAGTGGTTGTTTTTGCATCTGGCAAATACCCAGGCTAAGGGGCTGAGGTGGACCGATGGAGCTTGGGAGACGATGACTCCTACTTCCCTGCCCTTGAAGGGGATCCTCACACATGTGAGCAGCCCAGCCAGAACCACGGTCCAACAACAAGGAAGGGCTATAGTGTAGAAGTGAAGTGAAAACCTCAGGCATCAGTTGAGATCAGACAGTGGCTCCAGTGTGGTCATGCTGGTGGCTACTTTCCTGGAAGAGAACCTCCCAAGGCAGTGAGATGGGGGAGAGGCCAGGATTTCTGGAAATGCAAATTGGAAACTCTCAAGGGTCTGGGGAGCTCTGGCAGTAGGGCCAGACACACAACACAGGGTTTGGGGCTGAGCTCTGCTCTTGTCTTTCTGGTTTGTGTCCCTCCTGGAGGTGAGCTGGGGTGCTCTGTAGTAGTATCAGGGCTATGAGAAAAGGTATTTGAGAAAGAAAAGCCATACAAGAAGTGGACTTTGGGCTCACTGGGAATGTTTCAGAGCCTGGAGGCTGGTTAGACTAGGGGAGGCAGCCCGGAATGGAAGTGGTATTAAGGAAGGGGGGAAATCCTGAGGCTTTGGGTGTTTTGCACTTGGGGTTTTCAAGACCGCAAATCCATTAAGGACTTTTACAGGAAAAGTCCAGAGATACTCTATGGATGTCGGAGAGGCTGTGCATGGGATCTATCTTTTACTAGACTCCTAGATAAAGAGGACCTTTCTCGACCCCCATTTCCCTCAGAATCAGGGAGACCTAGAGCTCTTGCTTTCTGAGGTCGAGGGAAGGGGTGATTGAGCTCAAGGTTCAGAAAGCCAGACTGAACCACTTTAAGCCACCACAGAGAAAGCCAAACCATCCCAGATGCACTTCATATGTGGCTACCACTTGGGGATATTTCTTAGTGACTATCAGGAGTGATGGGGTTAAACAGTGGGTTGGACTTTTTAAATCTCTGTGTTTACTTGCCAGCTAGCCAGCCTGGCCCACGGTGCTCCCATGGCACCAGGTGCTGGCAGCTGCTCCGCTGGAGGCTTGACAGTCCCTGGTCAGCAAGAAGCAGCCCAGCTCCGTGGGGTGTGTCTACCCAACCTGCAGTGCCTGTCTTCCTTGCATTCCGTTTTCTCTGAAACACGCACAAAATTTTTAGTGTTTTTATTTTTAAATACACACTCTTTTGTGAAACCCCGATTAAACACAGATGGAAATGCTTTGCAAGTGGGACAGGTCAACCATGACAGTTACTCAACCAAGAAGTGCAATTCTTGTAAAATCAGGAGCCACTCTCCTTCTTATCTCTACTCAGCTTACCTCCCAATTCCGTCAGAATTGTAGAATCAAAAGTCCACATGTCCCTTCCCCCAATAAAGTGAATTTTCCATTCCCTCAATGGCATTTAAAAGAAATAGACTTTATTTTTGGAGAAATTTTGGGCTCACAGCAAAAATGAGCAGAAGGTACCAAGATTTCCCCCACTCCCCCACATACATACTTCCCCATTATGAGCATCCCTCACCAGAGCGACGCGTCTCTTACAACTGATGAATTGCCCCAAGGGGATGTTGTATTCCTCCAGGTGGGTCCACCTCATTCACACACATGAAGGATAAGTGTGTGGGCTTCAGACTTGGCCCATCTTTGCTCACTGGGCCATTCTCTCCCAAGGTGCCGATCAAAGCTTCTCAAAAGATTTAATACTGGGATACTTTTTTCTCTAAAGATTTAATACTGGGAAATAAAGCCATCACCTTTGCATCTCCAGCACCAGACTGGAAACCATAATGGCAGGGCTGATTGGTTTTATCCATGGGTTGGTTGACTTTGGACAATCCCATTGAGTAACTATCTATTAAGGACCCCTGATGCGGCAGGCATTGTGCGAGGGGTGGGGGAAGCACAAGGAGCATCCACAGCCTCTGCCCAGGACCTGCCCCAGTATCTGGTATATCAGAGCCCTTCCACAAATGATTGTTGAATGAATAATAATAGTATGCAAAGCCTTGTTTGCTATATTAGGCACTGTTCTAAGTGCTATGTGTATTCACTTAATTCTCACACCACCCCTAGGGGATATGTTATTATTGTTACCATTACAATTTTATAGAAGAAGGAATGAGAGCCACAGAGAAGTTTAGCAGTTCCTCTGTAGTTACACAGCCTGACTTCAGAGACCTCAGTAAATGAGCCTGGATAAACTTGTGTTTGGTGGGGGTGGGAGGGATGTTAAAATTTGTCTCCAGGTCCCATGGTAAAAATTAGAATATGCTATCTGTAATTGGAGCATGTAAGTTGATTTTAATTGAATTGAAATGAAGTGTAGGAATCTTCAAAAGGTGAGAGAAGCTGATAAAACTATAGAAGGAAGTACAGGCACATGGAAGTATTTGATCTGGATAGGAACTCCTTTCATCACCTAAGTTTTCATTTAGTTTTTTTTTGTTACCTAGTTAGTTTATTGCAAGAGTATCACACATACGTCTACTTAAAACCTCAGCAGTACAGAAGGGGATGCGATGGAGACAGGACAGCAGCTATCACCAGTTCCTTGTGTGTCTTCCCAAATATATACACTGGATTATTTATAAGACTTGATGAGAGTATTCCTGATGAAGATGTCAGTGTAGAGATGAGGTGTCACGAGGGTTCAGGGGGATGGCAAGTGGTCTGCTGAGCTTGAAGCCTGGGCTCCATAGCCAAGCGTTTTCCATCTGCTCCCCTGGCAAGCGGGGAGAAGGGTCACCATCATTTCCCAGACACACTGTCCTTGTCAGGGACGTTAGAACGACGAAACAGAGTACATTCTGATTTTGGAGAGAAGGGTTCTGAGGTTCTGTGTTGCTCGCTCATTCAGTTTTTCATTCTCTTGAGCAGCATGGTTTTACTGAGTGTCTACTGTGTCCCAGGTGGGTGTAAAGACTCTAAGTGGACAAGCAGACACAGTCGCTACTCACAGAAGCTTATTCTTGAGTAAGGGTGACAGGCAAAGGATCAGAGTTAAAAGGGCAAGGAGTGATATGAAGGGGACATAGTAAGGCACTGGAGGCACAAAGCAGGGAGGCCTCGAGGAGGCTAGGGTTCAGAGGCAGAGACGGGACGGAAGGAGTTAGTCAGGGAAATAGAGGGCAGTAACCGGCAGTCAGCCCGGGACATGCAGATGCAAGTCCTCTGACTCAGAAAGACTCAGTAGCATCAAGGAAGGGGGGTGGGGAGAGAATGGCTCTTGGGAGTGCAGGTAACAGAACAAACGTCTCTTCTGGGGCCTCGCTCTGCTGCAAGAAGTGTGAGGCCTGGTAAGACCTGCCTGTGTCCTCTCCCTGAAAGCTACGGCAAGATGGCGTGAGCCCCTGTGAGCGGGGCATGACCTGGCAGTGTAAGTGGGTGGTTCTCATTAGGTAGAATCCCATCTTGAGAAGGGTCGGCCACATGGGGCTCATTTCAGGAAAATATCCATGGGCCCATGTGAATCACTCTACTTTCTAAGTAGAATTAGCCTTGAAGAAAACGAGTTGGTGGTAATGGCTATGAACGTTTCCTCCAGACTCTTGAGCAAACAGGGTTGACTGAATCACGGCCCCGCTGGAAAAGTAGCATCAGGCCGTAGGATGTTTCAGGAGTGGGGACTCCACTTGAAGGGCTCTCTGAACCACTTTAAAGTTCCCACTTGTTTTCCACTTGCTTAGCTGGTACTGGTTTCTAGACCCAGCCACTCACACGCACTCAGTTGTGAGATCACCGTTCTTCATGTGGGTTGCAGAGTGTGAAGGTTGCTTGCTGACCGAGTTTCGATCCCACTCCCCGTGCGTGAGTGTGCTGATACCACTCAGCCTGCCCTCTCATCTGTTCCTTCTTCTCTTTTTTCTCTCTCCCTTCCTATTTTATTTCATTGGTTTCTTTGGTGGTGCTGGGGGTGGTATGGGGGCCCCTCCCGATGCCATATTATATCCTCTCTTCCCCTCACTTCTCTTCATCGTTATGAGTCTCCACCAATCTCACCCTAATTTCACCCAAGTGGACTGCCCATGATTTTCTCCCCATTTCTGGATCTCTAGCCTGATACTAGCTGGGCCCTTTATGGGCCTGTGTTGGGATTTCAGAGCATTTTGATATCAAGAACATCTGGACCAGTTTGTCCAGTTCTCCATCAACCCACGTGAGCCACAAGTCAATGGTGTCCTTTCTAGGCAGTTGCACTACTCAAGCAGGTGATTTTGTTTTACTTCTCTGGCTTCCTTATCAACTAAAGCAATCTATGTTCTCTGAGTCAAGGGCTCCATTTATGAGATTTAGCTTATGGGTAAGTTCAGTTACATATTGGGCAAAGCTAAATAAGAGAGATTTGAGTCAGGTAATATAGCTTTCTGCACTCATATTTTGAACAGATATTTATTAAAAGCCTACCATACACCAACTATTGTTGTAGGTCCTAGACACAAAATTACGAACAGAATGAAATTCTTCCTTTTGAAAAGTTTGCATCCTAGCCAGGGACACAAAAATAGAATAGAATAATACACGATGTATCTTCAGACAGGGGTAAGTGTGGAATCAGAAGGGGCGCTTATTTTGTATAGGATGGTGAGAACAAGTTTCTCAGAGGAGATAACTTCTTGAGAAGAAATCTAAAATAAAGTGAGGGAGTGAGCTACCCAGATATATAAAGAAAAAGATATCCAGAGAACAGCAGAAGCAGAAGCTCTGATGTGGGAATGTTCTTGATGAGGTGTCTGAGCCAGTATGACCATAGGGCAGTGAGTGGAGAGAGAGGGCAGTAGAAGGGTCAGGGAAGGGACGGGGTTACTCAGAGTCTTTGAAGCCATAACAAGGCCTGTGGCTATTTCTTCTATGGTTGCTAGAAATCCCTGGAAGTTTCAAAGCAGGAGAGAGACAAAATCTGGCGTAGGTTTGAAAGATGAGTCGGTCTACTGTACAAATGCCAGAAGATCAGTTGGAAGCCAGTGGCCGTGCCAGGCTGTGACGACAGTGGCAGAAATGAAGGCGGCTGGAGGCGTTAGGATCGCAGACATATCCTGAAGGTAGAGCCAACAGGGGTTGTTGATGGACTCGATACGGCATATGACAGAAGGAAAGGAGTCAAGGATGATTCCAAACGTTTTGGTCTCAGAATCCGGGGGAGTTGTAATGTCGTTGGTGGGAGGGGCTATGGAGCCAAGAGTCCCTTTGCTAAGTTTGCAATGCCCTTTTGACCTCCAAACACGGATCTATGTGGGCAGTTTGGGTGCGAGGTCCATCTCTGCAGGCATTCCAGAAGCATGTTAACCCACGCACCTGGATGAGCACGGCTGGGAGAGCGGGGCTCTGAGTACTGAGTCCCAGGATGCGTCCGTATTTAGAGATCTTCAAGAGCAGCAGGTTCCAGTCGGGGAGGCTGAGAAGGAGTAGCCAGTGAAATAGGAGGGAAACCAGGAGAGTGGTATTCCAGGGGCTGAGCGAAGGCCGTGCTTCAAAGAGGCAGTGACGAACCACGTCAGGGGCTCCTGAGAAAGCAAGACGAGGATGGAGGATAGACTCGGCGCGACGGCGCACACAGTGACCTTGATGAGGATAATTCCAGTGAGCGGTAGGGAAGAGCGCCTGCTAACGTGGGTGCAGGAAAAATGAGTCAGGAAACAGAAACAGAAAATATAAACACACATTAAAGGACTTTGCAATAAGGGAAAAGAGAGAAATGAGGCAGCCGCGAGGGATGAACCTGGGGTCAGGGGAGGGGTTTGTACGAGGAGGAACGTTACAGGTTGGTATGTTGTGTGTTGATGGAAAGAACCCACAACATTCTACACCAGTAATAAAGCTGATGGTGCAAAGCATGGGGGCTATTGTAAGAGCAAAGGCCTGAGGTGGGTGAGTGCTCCATGATGGAAGAGGCTAACCTTAATGGGGGCATAGACCATCCAGCTGGGGCGGTAGGAAGTTCTCTTCTCGTTTCTTCTGCATTTTCAGTTCAGTGAGAAGCAGAGTCATCAGCGGAGGCCATGGGTTTGGGGAGAGAGGAGGTGTTACATAGTCAGCAGTAGGATCCCTTACCCTGATCTGAGAGGGTGGGGTTTTGTGTGTGTGTGTGGTTTTGTGTTGTTGTTGTGGTGGTGGTTGTGGTTGTTGTTGGCTCAGCTCTTTTGAAAAAGAGAAATAAAATAATTTCTCACCCTTGATATTAGGAACGATCTTTTTGAGAACAAGCGTTCCACAGTTTGAACACTGGGCTCACCACGCTCCTAGGTCCACGTCCCTCAGACTTTTTCTTCTTTTTCTGAAATGATGATGCTCTGTAGCCTTGGTCTCCTAGGCTCGCGGGCTCAGAATCTGTTCCAGTTGCTCTCTGACCTTCATAGTAGGTACCCAGCGGTGGTAAGAAGTCTGGTCAAGGAATGAGCAGACCTGGCTTCTAGTCCAGTTACTGGTTATGTGATTTCAGGGATGTCATTTAACTTCTCTACGTCTTAACTTCTACATGCCTTTACTATAAATCTGAGTTGATAGAATTCTCTCCCAGATCAAAGAACCCCAGTGTCCTAATTAGTCTGTACCTCTCCTTTCTAAGCAATTTTAAGATTTCCATGGGGTTTTTTCAAACATTAAGAATATAGTAGGATTGTTATGACCATTCCTATAGGCTACTAGGGACCTGGCAACCCCGAGGAGAGCCTGAGAGGAAGAGCGAGCACCTTTAATCTGTCACTCCTGATGCACAGAGAGGATGAGATTCTCAAAGAGCTCTGCAATCACCGACTTTCTTCTTCCTTGCACAGGGGAGAGCTTGCTGAACTGCCCAGAGATACCTGGGCAGTTGGGAAACAGTGTGCTGCTGCCCTTGGCATCCGGAGGCATAAGTAAGAGCATGAACAAGAGCGTCCACGTCCTTGTCACCAGAGCAGAATCGCCAGGAAACAGTGTCAAGAAGAAAATAGCTTCCCTGGATCTGCCCGAAGGGGGGTCTCCGCGCTATCTGGAAAATGGCTATACCTTTCATCTGGAAAACCTGAGTCTGGGGATCCTGGAAAGCAGGAAGGAAAATGAGGGCTGGTACTTCATGACCCTGGAGGAGAACTTTTCAGTTCGACACTTTTGTCTGCAGCTGAAGCTCTATGGTAATCCTGGGGCTTCCGCAGTCTGCACGGGGAGGGGGGCACCCGAGGTCATTTCTTACCTAAGATTTGGGCATCTCTCAGAAGCAAGGGTATCCAAGGTTGGGCGCGACTTGAAAGATCACCTAGTCCGGGGTCTTTAAACTGTGCTTTAGGAAGGGGTTTCAGAGATTCAAGTCTTTTTCATCCAAATAGCTCACTGATGGTAGTTGATTAGCACTAGTTAGCCCTACCCCATTTCTCAAAGACAAGGAACCCAGCTGCCTATGGACTACAGGGCCTGTGGCCCCAAGAGTCTCAATTTGCAACTAAGACTTGGTTTGAAAATAAGTTTTTTTCCCCCCAATTTTTAAAATGTTTGAATACCACAGATTCAACCCAATCTTTTTTCTGTTGATAAGGACACTGAAATCCAGGGAGAAGTGGTTGGCTTGTGTTTTCACGAGTCCTCGTGGGTGGTTCCCCACATGGGGGCCCAGGAAGAGGAGAGCTGAATCAATCCATGCACTGCCCGCACACCCCATGCGACCGTATCTACCTGGTGAAAAAGCACCTTTTTCTCATTGAAACAGAGGCTCTGGTTATAAGGTCACTTAACTGCAGAGCTTAAACCAGAATCTAGGTCCATCTGAACCCAAGGCCAGTGCTTTTATAAGCCTCTTTAGCTGCCAGCCCTTCTGGAATGCCCCCAGATTTTGTATCTCTTAGACCCAGAGACTCTTTGAATTTCCAGGAATCCTGACAACAGCCATGTGGGTTGTCCTGATTTCTCACAGAGAGACTTCCTTATATTTGAGCTGGTACAGAGAGCCCCACCTACCCAGCATTTCTTTGAAATACTCAGGTGCCTACAGAAAAGAGGGCAATACCCCTCTCACTCTTCCCCTAGTCCCAGCATCCCCTTCCTCCACATAGTTTATGCAGCCTCCCCTCAGCCCTCTGCCAGGTACAGAGAGTTCTGACTACTCTCAGAGGGTTGACACATCATGCATTTTCTAGAACAGTTCACTGCCTTTGTCACATCTTGTCACATAAACTCTTACCTTGGAAGACACAGTCTCTGCAACCATGATATTCTTCTCAAGTCCAAGAAAGAGGAGAGCCAGACAGCCTTAGGTTCTGATCTCAGCTTAAGTGATACTATATGAGACACTCCACCTCTCTGGGACTCCGTTTCCTCGCCTGTAGAATGGGAGTACTTATAACTAAGGTTATAATTGTTGAGAAAGTTGTTGAGAAGATTAAAGACTATGATAAATGTAAAATTCCAGAATCATGCCCATTGTACAGTAGTTATTGAATAAGTACAACTTGCTTACTTACCTTGGCTATTTCATAGATTAGAGTGAGATCTCCCCTAGTCCCCTCTGCATACCCACACAGATGCACACAGACACACATACACTCCTATACACACATAGACACATAGACACACACTCAGACACATACCCACCTACCCACACACTCCAGGTAAAACCCCACCACTGTGTCATTCTTTCAGGTCTAGAGGTAATACTTTAGCCAATGATAATTAAACCATGCAGATTAGTTTGCAGAAAATGCCACAGGTAAAAAAAAAAAAAAAAAAAAAAACAGAAGATTGGGAGCATCACCAAGAAAAAGTGGATTCCTTAACAATAGTGGTGGGAGGGAACCAGAAGATAAATTATTTTTCCCTATTTTGTCCTGAGGTCATACTGGGAAAGAGTATAGTAGAGAGAGGGATTTGGGGGAGCCAGCAGATCGCCACAGCAAATAAATCACCCTGCACACCCACAGGGAGGGGAAAATAGCATTAGGCTGTATTTTCTTCTAACAAGAAGGTCAAGTTAGAATCCCAGGGGGTTCACTTTGGTGATGGCTTCCTTCCTCCCCCTCTTGACAGAGCAGGTCTCCACTCCGGAAATTAAGGTGTTGAACTTGACGCGGGGGAATGGGAACTGCAGCTTGACCCTGGCCTGCGACGTGGAGAAGGGGGACTATGTGGTTTACAACTGGAGTGAGGAAGTGGCTACTGACCCACTGACCCCAGCCAACAACAGTACTCACCTCCTGCATCTCAACCTTGGCCCTCAGAATGTCAACAACGTCTACGTCTGCACTGTGAGCAACCCCATCAGCAGCCGCTCACGGACCTTCACCCCGAAGTCCCAGTGCAGACTAGAATCTTTCGGTGAGTGCCCTGGTGGGGGTGGGCGTGGCACATTGAGGATATGGGCTCAGTCCTCACCTGGATTAAATGATCTTCTCCCATAGCCATGGCCTCCACCTCGGTAAAACACTTTCTGTTTTCTCTATAGTTGATAAAAGCCTCCTCATGTGCATTCAGTGAATGTCCTCTGCTCATAACCACCAGGTTGGCATTGTGCTTGGTTCACACTTGAGGACAACGATAAGAAATAATGGAGCCATACCCAGAGTGCAGGCCTCCCAGTTGTGATTCTTCCTCTCCCCTCCTGTCTTGACTCCAAGCCCCCAGGATAGCTGGGTGAGAGAGTGTAGGTGGCAGGTCCCGACTCCCTTGTCCATACTCCACTAATGGTGGGACAGGTCTGCAACATCAATAAGTACTTTGACCACCCATGCACAGAAATGGAGCAGGGATGTGATACGTGATCTCTGCATCCCAGCAACACGTTCTAAAGATAAAACTTGAAACATTTGATCAATAATGAAAAGCAGGATATAATGAAGGGCCACATTTTATGGAATGGACTGTGACTCTCATAGCAAGTCAGAAGGCCAGGGGAGTCAGCTCTTGGACTGAGACCTGGACTGTGAAGTTTGGGGATAATAACAAATCATATAGTACTCTGTTATTGGCCGAGCACTTTCTATGCTATGATATCTTTTGATCCTCACAATAGCCATACCATATACATGTTATCATCATCTTCACTGTACAGATGAGGAACTTGAAGGTCGTAGCATTTAAGTACCAGCTCAAGTACAGATAAGGAACTTGAAGGTCGTAGCATTTAAGTACCAGCTCAAGTTTCTTCAAATTATAAGCAGTAGAATCAGCACCTGAACCTAGACCTTCTGACTGCTCATTCTCTGGGAAGAACATCATTATTCTGCTATCAGAAGGAACAGAAGGCTGATTAAGTAACCATCTGAGGTTGGGAGCAGGATAGACAGACCACTGACTCTTTTCAATAACAGATCCTGTGTCCGTTCCTCAGGTGGGTTCAGGGACATAAGGACCTGGGTTCTAGGCTTCAAAGCATTAATTATGCCCTGACATTCTCCCCTGCATCCACTATAGGGAACAGGAATCCTTCCAAGGAGACTTCAGCCCAGTGTAGACCTGGTGTCCACGGAGGAGGCTTTGTAGAGTTTTAGAAGGTGGCCTCCAGGAACACTGATGCAATGCTTCTCTGTTTACTTACAAGGATAAGGTCACTTAACCTGTCTAAGACTTAGATTCTTTATCTAAAATAGTAATAACTGACAGATCTTAATGATTTACTAAGTGCCACTTAGGTAGCAACTCATTTAATCCGTACAGCAACCAAATAGTATGAGTATTACCACTTTATAGCTGAGGAGAGAAAGATATCAAAAAGGCACACATAGAGCAGGTAATAGAGCTGAGCTGTCTGACCCTGGAATCCTCATAGGGGCTAGTGGAAGAGATAATGCACAAAAATCATAGGGTTTTTTTTCTTGGGGGCACAGTCTTCTGTGATTATAGCAACCGTCTTAGAGCAAAGAAAGGTCATCCAGTGTTTTACCCTGGCCTATCTCAAAAAAAGAACTCCCTTCATGCTTCTCAGTGTGGTTTAAGAAGAATTTAATTAGTGCACTCCAAAGTCTTGATAGGTCATGAAGCTTCACCAGAGGCACTTGGCTCAGGACAGTCTAAAGAAATGTGGAGATGCTCTTACTTACCGAGGCTACATGAAGGGCCAAGTACACACAGCATGACCAGATTTATTGAGTATGGAGCAGGCTCCTACAAGGCGTGAAGGAACATGAAGAATAGAAACATGGTCCCATGATAAACCCCATCAGGATCTCCTGTCAGTCGTTAGGAGAAAGCATCTGACATGAGGCAGCCTTTTCACCGTCTTGGGCCCCTGTTCCGTTGTCTGTAAAATGAAGAGGGTGACCTAGGGAAGTTCTGTCCAGAGTCCATATTCTATGATTCAGTTTGTACTACGTGCATAAGAAGTGCTAACCAAAGGTTACAATGAGTATTAACCTGCTGAGGCTGCTGGGTCAAAGCATCATAAATGGGGAGGCTGAAACACCCAAAACTTATGGTCTCACAGTCTGGAGGCCAGAAGTCCAAAATCAAGGTGTTGGCAGGGCTGGTTTTTTCTGAGGCTGTAAGGGAGGGGTCTGTGGAGGCCCCTCTCTGTGGCTGGCAGGTGGCTGTCTCCTGTCTCTTCACTCTGTCTTCCCTTGAAGCATATCTCTGTTCAAATTCCCCCTTCTTACAAGAACATGGATCATATTGAATTAGGCCCCCCCTCTAACTAGGGCAGCTATAACAGAGTATGGCAGACTAGATGCTTGAATAACAGAAATTTATTTTCTCACAATTCTGGAGGCTGGAAGTCCAAGATCAAGTGTTGGCAGGGCTGGTTGGTTTTTGTTTTTCCCCTTCCCCTGAGGCTTCTCTCTTTGGCTTGCAGAAGGCTGCCTTCTTGCTGTGTCTCTACATGGTCTGTCCTCTGTGCATACGCATCCTGGTGCCTCCTTGTGTGTCCAGATTTCCTCTTCTTATAGGGACACTGTAAGATTGAATTAGGACCTACTCTAATGGCTTCATTTTAACTTAATCACATATTTTAAGATCCTATCTTCACATTCTGAGGTACTAAGGGTTAGGGCTTCAACATACGAATTTGGGAGGGATACAGTACAGCTCATAGCACCACCCTGCTGATGTCATTTTAACTTGATTGCCTCTGTAGAGACCCTGCTTCCAAATAAGGTCACGTTCTGAGGACTTCAACGTATGAATTTTAGGAGGAACATAACTCAATCCATAACACAAATAGAGATCCCTCCTCCCTGCCTGCAAGGACGAGAGACCACAGCACATCAGAAATCACACAGCTGGTCTGTGGCATGTCATTCCCAGTACACTAGGTTGCCTAAAGACAGAAAGCAGAGTTTTATTAGTTTGTTGATTTGTGTTTGAAGATGAATACTACTAACTCTTAAAATACTATGCTTAGTTTGATAAAACTCTTACTGAGCTTCTCCCGCATTCCAACATTGTGCTAGGGGCTGAGTCCACCAAGACCAAAAAAGACAGGATCCTTGCCCTGAAGGAAAAAGATAGTTTCTGTAAATAACTGACCTGAAATTGTGTGGTGTGATGGGCAAAATGGAAGTAAAAAGAGGGAACAATGACGGACGCTATCTGGAGGAATCAGAGAGAACAGCACAGAGGATGCGACATAAACTGGACTTTGGAGAATAAACAGAAATTACCCAAGCAGGTAAAAGAAAGACATTCCAGGCAGAGGGGAAAGCAGAGGCAGCTGGGCCTTGTCCTGTATTATCCTATAGGCAGGAAGTAATAAAGCCTCTTAGGTAGAGGAGTAACATGATCAGCTTTGCTTTCAGAGAGAAAATTCAGGGGTGCAGACAATAGGTGGGGGCAGGGCAGAGGCAGAAGAAAGAGAAACTAGTTGTGGGGAAGAGCTCCCGTTGCAGGGATCCATCAAGAGACGACAAGGCCTGGACCAAAGCGGTGACCATGAGTTTAGTGAAGACTTCATACAAGGGACTTTCCTGCCTTGGGATGAAGTGGTGGGGTCTGAGGATTTATTAAGGGTCTCCTCGCCACGCCATTTTTCTAATGACACTTGCCCAGGCTCTCAGTCATAGATTGGTCCTTCTTCCAGCTGGCACGTCATTGTTCTACAGTAAGAAAATTCTTCATGTCTCTTGCTATGAAGCATCTTTGTTGCAACGTTCAAGTCTTGGTTTCTACAGAGCGCCCTGGGGAGTCATGAGAAGCATGTTCATGTGGGTCAGTCGTGTATGACCTGCTGCCGTCCTTTTGACCATCTTCTGAAATAGTTGTATCTACGCCAGAATGAATAATACGAAACCTTAGGTAATTCAGCTGAAAGGGAATGCCCCTGGAAGCTCATCTTGAAAAGAGGGCCTTTTCAGTAGATTAGCAGAAAGTTGGCTCAGCAAGTCTGGGTTAGCTCAGAGGAAGAGACAACTGACACCTACTAGTGAGTCCCAGGGGTTCCCCCTTTCTAACAAGGCCTTTCTAATAATGGGAGCACCCATTGATACAGAGTCACCTAGATGTTCCACACACAGAAGCAAGGCCCTCTTCGTGGTACTCCCAGTCCAGGAAGCAACACAAGAGTGGTAGGAGGATGAGCCTGGTACCTCTCAGGAGCCTTGTCACAGGGCCACAGCTGCTGCGAGAGGAACTGAGATGACTGGTCCTTAGCTGGACAGCCATGTGGCTGGACAAGGTTTGCGAGGCCGCGGAAGCATGGGGGCAAACTATGCCACCGCTGGTAGCCTCTGCCCTACAGCATTGGGTGGGACAGACAGGTGGAAGGGGTTTTCTGGGAACTGTGAACTCTGTGAAAGTGTGTACTTGGATGGTCCCAGATCTTAAATTAGTGCAGGGTTTGTGTGAGCATCCTTTCCCCGCCCCCAACTCTGAGTGGAAGCCATCATCAACAAGAAGATGTTCTTTTTTGAAGATGGCTGGCTTCTTCAGGTAGTGCCTTGCAGACCGCCTTGCTGACAAAACCACATGAAAGGCAGGAAAGAGATCGGCATTCTCAGACCGTTATGGTCGCATCTCGGATCTCCTGGGAGCAGACTTTATTTGTTTCTCAGCCTTTTCTGTTTACTTCTTTATCTCCTTAAAGAATAAGTTTTGGGGACTTGAGGAGGAAGAGAAGTTTTTGTGTTTCTGTGGCAGTAGACTCTTAGAGAGAAAACAGGCCCTCCAGTATTTTTCTTGGAGGCATGGCTACTTGTCAAGTTGTCACGGTTTAAACCACAGCCAAGAGGACTTAGGACCAAAGAGTGGGGACTCCTCGTAAATGGCACTGGAGTTCTCAGTCCACCTCCTTGGTGCTTCTGGGAGGCTCCAGTGGGGAAAAAGGCCCCAATCTCATGCATAGGAATATTCAGATTGGGTTTCTTTGTGTGTGAACAATGGGGCCCAGGGGCCTCAGGAGGACATTTCTCCGATTGCTGAACAGCACCATTCTGAGAGTCCTCAGTGAGGAAGAAGAGGGAGGGCTGGAGTCTTCTGTCACAGGAAACGGTGGTTTGAAAATGGGAACACAGGTGGTGCTGAGGGCACAGGCACTCCCTCTCTTCCTGGTTCCATTTCATTGTTATGAAGCATAGGCTAAGTAGGTCATCACTCATTCCCTTCCATTCCTGCTTTGAGCCTTTCAGAAGTGACCCTGCATTCCTTCTGAGACCTCCTGATGCTCAGCGCTGTGATCCTTCTTAACCGAAGGATAGAGGATACAGGATAGTCTTCCCCCCGGCTTTGTTCTGCGACTTCTAATTTAATTTACCTTCCTTCATCATGTGTTTATTAAGTGCCCCCTAACCCTACCTCATATCAGGTGTGGGGGTGGCAGAGAAAATAAACCATAAGGAACAGGGTCTACCTTCAAGCATTTACAATCTAGGTGTGACTTCTATACCTTACTAGGTAGAAAAATAACATCATCTTAAGAAACGTCTATTAGAATTCTTCTTGCAAGGAACAGGGTACCTTACTTTAAATGTTAGGGGGCAGAAGGTGAGACCCTCCCCAAGGAATTCAGCCATGGGTTAGATGATTCTGTATGAGAAAGAGGACAGATGTGGCTTGTGCAGGTGTAGGAAGAGAAAAAGAGGGTCTGAGCCTGTCAGATTGTGGACACCTGCCCAGTTCACCATGGAATCTGCTCCCTGTGACCTTCCAGCTTTTCAGTAGCGGATTCATACCCATACATTCGTAGTGTCGGTGTTTGGCTCTTTTGTTTGGAAAGTGATGATGGCACTGCGCCTTGCACCCAGGATAGCCCGGACTATGGCAAGCAGAGCCGCGCAAGCAAAGATTTGGAGGACTGCAAGGAAGCTGTTACCAGAAATTGCAGGGATCGTGGGCAGCCTAACCCCAGCAAGCCATAAAGTACCATTTTGTCCATATTTATCCAATTTGTTAAGGGCATAGAGTTTCTGACATTCAGTTTCAGTTTCAGATATGAACCTTCTTATCCCTAGATACTAGTACCAAACAGATGAGCCAGACCACCCGGACCCACTAGATCGGGAAACGGAGTCATAAGCAAATAAGATGGGGCCGCAGTGTCCCTGAACACCAGTGAGGGGCCTCTCTGGATGTGAGATCAGACCTATCTTCGATCCTTCCTGTACTGTGCGCCACATCCTAAGACAGCCACAGAAGACATAGCGGTGCGGCCTCTGGCCTCTGAGGGGCTAGCGGCTGGGTGGGGGAGTTGAGGCTGGTGGAAGGAGCTGGCATTTCTGCACCACATTTGTCCTCCAAGCATTGCTCTGGGCGCGTCCCATCATTACTTCCTTGGTTCCCTTTCTTTCTTTTTAGATTTTATTTATTTATTTGAAAGAGAAAGAGAGAGAGTAAGAGAGAGCATGAGAGGGGAGAGGGTCAGAGGGAGAAGCAGCCTCCCCATCGAGCTGGGACCCCGGTGCGGAACTTGATCCTGGGACGCCGGGAACATGACCTCAGCCAAACCCAGTCATTTAACCAACTGAGCCACCCAGGCACCCACTTCCTTTGCTCTTTAGAAAGACTCTGTGATCTAAATATTGTTGGGCTCATTTTGCAATCAAGACTGAGGCCCCAGAGGTTATGAGCAGTCCGTCTGAGGTCACAGAGCTATCAAGTGGTGGGTTCAGAATCTGAATCCACCTATCTGGTTCCAAATGACCTCGCTGAAAATGGTCTACACAGCATCAGTAGTGTCGCAAGTCAGGTTCTAAGGCACATGACGTAAACCAAGGTGCTGCAGAGTCCCAGGGCGAGGGAAGAATGAGCGCTGGAATGGTCAGGGAAACTGACACAGAGCGGAGAGGGTTGGCCTGGGGGTCAGCACTGGACAGGCCTGGTGGGCAGCGGAGGGGTGAGGAAGGGGAGGGGGCACGGCTCAGAGGACAAGAACGGGCAGGCGTTGTCGGGAGGACGTCGATGGCTCGGGCACCTCCCAGGGCTTTCCTTGTGGGGGTCCATCGCCATAGGCAAACACTCAAATGTCGAGTCTACAGTTCTCATTCTGCTCAGTTCTGCCATCGGCTTCTCTGTGACTCTGGGGACACCTTTGAATCTCAGTTTCCTCAACAGAAAATTAGTGAGTAGGGTGAGAAAGCGCAATAGCTCCTTTAACAATGAAAAGCCTCTGTGGAGGTATCACTTAAATCTTGAACAGATTCATACTACTTTGTGTCCAAAGACTAGGAGAAACATTAGGGTTTATGAACTATGTCTCAGGACAAAGGCCAGCTTGCCTCTCAGGTTCAGCCGACAGGCAGAAGCTGGGTATTTATGTTACAGGACAAGGGTAGCGGATGGCTTTCATCCTCCTGACTCCCTGGAAACGACAGAGGGCTGCGGCGCAGTCATTTTTAGTCTATGTGAGTGGGTAAGCCTGTAGCTTTGGTCCACTCTGTGAATATCTTGAGTCTGCAAGGACTCTGTTCTTCTGTAAAGCACCTATTCCTTTTAGCTTCTCCCTCAGAAACCCACCCCATGCTCCCCAACAAGCAGGCTGATTCCACAATCATCCTTATAAACGATCGTGACACATTAATGTTAACACCTACTATCATGCTACAGTTGACCCTTGAACACACGGGTTTGAATTGGGCAGGTCCATTTATATACAGATTTTGGGGGACAAAGAAAGTACAGTAATGGAAATGTATTTTTTCTTCCTTGTGGCTCTTTAACATTTTCTTTTCTCTAGCGTACTTTATTGTAAGAATACTGTGTATAATCATATAACATACAAAATATGTGTTAATCAACTATGTTATCAGGAAGGTTTCTGGCTAATAGTAGGTTATTAACAGTTAAGTTTTAAGGAAATCAAAAGTTATATATGGGTTTTTAACTGTGTTAGGGGGCTCTGTACTCCTAACCCCTGTGTCATTCAAGGGTCAACTGTAGTTAGATCCTTAATGCTATTACTTTACTTAGAATCCTGGTGCTTCAGGCTGACCCCACTGTTCATTACCCTGGGGTAACTCACCCCAAGCCCATAAGTCTTGCTGACTCTCCAAGAAGTCTGTCTTCAGCATTCAGCCACGTTTCTACCCCCAGACCAAGCTCTAGTATGTGAAGGTCTCCGTGCCTGCTTCCTTTGCACAAAATCGGAGTAATGGGAGTAACTACCTTGTAGGATTATCAGGAGGATTAAAACCATTATCACACACAGTGCACTAAAAATAAAACGTGGGCCAGTGACAATGCTCCAGTAGTTGTCTGTTATTCACTCAGTGAGCTGAATGTCTTGTCTGCTGGGGCATTAGTTCTCATTCACTATTTTCCAAGGTACTGCTCCTGGCTTGGAAGGATTCGGTGAACTGGGTATAGGAGAGAAAGGAAAAAAAAAAAGTGGCTCCATGACTTTGCGCCTGGCTGACTGCTACTCTAGGACCTGTGTTAAGCACCGGAATCCAAGAGGAAAATATACATGCTTTTCTTCCGGTTCAGGCTCAGTGGTTTCAGTACAGTTATTTGCATGGGAGAACAATAATAGCACTATTATGTTTATTTTTAAAAAACAAAAGTCAGTTGTTCTTCCTCCCAGCATCACATGAGCGTGGTGTGGGAGTGTGGGGACAGCAGATGGAAGTGTCATGTTCTCTCTACCAAAACGGATGCAGGCCCGCCCAGAGACTTAGAACCAAGGAGACGGGCAAGAGATGTTGACCTGAGACAGACAAAGATGAGTCTGATTTGGGGTATGTGGTCATCCAGGTGCAAATCAAACGTTTGAATAGAAAAACCCCTATGGAAGCTAGGACAGTCCCATAGGCAATTAGGAAAGTCAACACGGTGAGAGAAATTAGGATAAGAGAAGGGGCAGGAAATCATCAGTGGCCTGCAGCTGTTGTCTGAAACCATCAGAATGGATGTGTCCCCTGAGACAATACAGACAGAGAACATGGGGCTTGGTCTCCCCACTTCCGTGAAGGATGTTTTTAAACTTACAGTACTGTTGAGTTTGCCCTTTGACTTTTTTTTTTTTTTTTTTTTTCAGAATCAACACAATGGGGACTTTATGCTGGGCTGTTCATAGGGGGCATCGTTGGTGTCATCTTGATTCTCGAGGTGGTAATATTGCTGTTGAGAAGAAGAGGTATGTGTCTGACAATAAAGAGATTCGTATCAGACTCTGCGGTAAATGGGGAACCTCTCCGCACAGGCAAAGATTTGCTTGCCCCATTCCGGCTCTCTGCCGGAAACACCTTTGCAATAACACTAAATGCACATACTTGGGACCTTGTTAAGTTCAGTCTAATTCGCTATGTCCTGAGCCCTAATTAGGCCTTGGGGTTGGAAAGAGGATTGAGCCGCAGGGGTTGGATATGGGAGACGCAACACAGGTCATTCACATTCACTAGCACTAGCACTGCACAAGGGAAGGTACAGGATGCTGAAGGGGTCCGGCAAGACAACCTGACAATGTTCACCAAACATAGAATCCAGGGGACCCTTGGATCTCGTTCAAGAAAAGTTATAATTACGGACCTAAAAAAAGACGTTACAATAAGATGTTTTCATCCAAGGGTTGAAACCTTTCTACAATCTCTTTTTATTCTTCTACTATCCTTTTGAGAATAGTAAGTTGTTTCTATGTGAGTTAGCAGTGGGGTAATGGAGGCACAGAGAAGCCACACGACTTGTGCAAGATCACCCAGCTTGAGATAGGAGAACCAGAGCTGTAACTATGTCTCCCAAGAACCAGACCACGTGCCACCAGCAAGGCTCACGTGTCCCTGGGAAGACCCACAGCAGAGGGAACACTCTTTACCAAGATTTTTGCACAAATTCTGACTCATCTTGGGAAACTGTACAAATTGTGAGGTTGCTTAAGGCCAAACTAAAAAGTATGAAAGATCACCCGGGGTTGCTATTAAGGCCCAGTTCTCCCCTTGCAGTTTAAGTGCCTACAGGATATGTCTCCTGGCCTCTCCTCCAAGATGTCCCCTGATTCCACATCACAGGGCAATATGCTCGGCCACACTTACATCACCCACCCACACCAGAGTCAGAAGGTCCTGCCCCCAGGCAAGGACAGGTCCCCGGCCTGGGTGTCCCCTCTCAGGGTGAGGACAGGACTTGGTCCTTACACCACCAACCTGACGGCTGATCTTTTTCTCAAGTAGATCAGTGTTCTCACGTGTAACCTTCTCAAAAAAGCCCTTACCACAGCACTCTTGCTGGGTTTGCTTGTGTAAGAAAGTCTAGATCACAGCACAGCTTACTTTTATCTCATTTCCTTCAACTAAGAGTTAGATGGGGAGGTGTGGGGGAAGGGTGATTCAGACAGAAACCGTGATAAGAGCCTAAGGCAGTGGGGGCAGGGCACCCACATTTGGCTTGGAAAATAAGGAAACAGTGAGATACCAGGATCAAGAAAACAGAGATTAACGCAGCCTTGCTAACTTATCGAGTGTGGGTGCGGGTACCCTAACTCACACTCTTTCCTCAACCACATTCTGCCCTTCACATGGTTGTGCTCTGAAGGAAATGATGCCCTCCATCTCCACACAAGTCCCTGTCACCCTCCTCTGCACACATAGCCATTCTTGTCTCCAGCCGCCCTGTATTCCTTGTAAACCAGGAACATGAAAGCCTTGCCTCAAACCTGAGGGAAAACCTGTATTAACTGCTGTGCCCTCTGCAAGACTTTGCTCAAGAGGTTCTGTTGGCACCTTCTAACACTGTCCCCTCCAAAGTGCTGCCTGGCTCCGAAGGTTTTCAGATGGTCTCCCTGGCAGTTTCATATCCAGAATACAGTCGTTAAAACATAGGGTTTGGCATCAGACAAACATACATTCAAATGCAGACTTTGCCCTGACAAGCTGTGTGACTCGGTGAATGAGCTCTTCTCTGCTAAATGGGGATGGTATTATGGACTACATGGTGTTGTGGGGACGCACGAGTCCATACACAGAAAGTACCCAATACGGTGGCGTCCATGGTTAGACGATGGGTCATGAACAGGTGTGTGATGGACGGATGGATGGATGGACACATACACCCAAATCTTTTAATGGAGTGAAGGAACACATCAATGTTTAAGCCCTATGGCCAGCAGGGGGCGGCACTAGGAGCAGCTGGGAATAGTCGTTAGGGCAGACGTAAATACATGACGTCCTGTTAACAAAGGATAACTTCGTGCTTCAGGACACAGTCCTATGCACAGTCTACATCTTTTACGGTTGTGATAAGAGGTCATCAAGGGCCCCAGAAACAGAGGGGTGAGAAAGCCAAGTGAGGCAATGCACGATAAGTGGGAGAGTACAAAAGGATAATGAGCCCTATCTCAGAGAACTCAGAATCCTATTAGGAGACTAGATATGCTCATTAAGCAGTAGAGATCAAAATAATTGGATGGCATTCCAATCGCATGTAACATATGCAGGGAATTTACTATGTGCCACGCACTGTTCTAAACATTTTACAAATAGTATCTCCTGTGATCACCACCACAACCCTGGGGGGCAGATACTTCAGTCCCATTTCACAGATGGAGAAGTTGAAGTAGAGAGATGGAGTAACTAACCTAAGGTCATGTGACACATATGGAGGTGGGGCCAGGTTGGGACTTGGACTTGGCATTCTTTCCTTTGGGATTGCTTGGGGAAGGTGGGTATGTGGAGGGGGGTATAGACCACACAGGTCCGAGCAGAGTTTGCGGGCAGGTCAGGCAGAGATAACCACTGTGGTTTCTTTTCCTCAGGTAAAGCAAATCAATACCAGCCAACAATGGAAGCAAAAAGCCTTACTATTTATGCCCAAGTCCAGAAATCAGGGGTAAGTTGTATATTTTCTTTTGTGGGGTGGGCCTGTCCTGTTTCCCGTGGGATTCCTGGCCAGTCCACCTTGCAAAATGCATTAAATTTCAGTGCCAGATGGGACTATTTGTTACTTGAAATAGTGGAAATCACGGGGTAATCTTCTGGTCATTCTTGTCTTCATAAGGGAAAAATGAGGAAGCAAGAAGCACATGACACATGACTCCTCCAGCCCGGGCGTTCCAAATGTCTGTGGTTCTCTGTTACCAACCTCTCTCCTCTCTAGAGACAGGGGTGCAGGCTTGAGGGCAGAGGGAAGGTCCAGAAAGACTGCTGTCTGATGTGCTGGTCTGGAAGTGTAGGAGTTTGCAAAGCACCATGGAGACAGAGGACTTTGGCTGGGGAGATGGAAGGTGATATACAGGCGGAGAAGAAAGAAGGCAAAGCTTGACCGAAAGCGACTGGACCAGGGGAGAGGGATGAAAAACTAGCCATGGTGAAGCCGAGGAGCAGAGCTGTTAGAGGAAGAGGGAGGCTAAAGGAATATGATTAGATGGGAAGATATTCCAGTTCTTCAGACACGAAGGCAATTCTAGGTAACGGCACAGGCCAGAATATGGCCATTCAGAAGACTCTAGGACAAATCTCTTATTTCTGCTGCCCCCTAGTGGCTTGGAGGATTTAATGCCTAAGCCAGCACCACCTCTGAGAACCAAGCTCCATTTAAATACAAGAGTCCCAAGAGCGAGCTCCACCTTTGCAATTGCACATTTAGGTAACCAGTTTCAACTTTAGCATAGTGCCTTCCCTGTCTACTCTATCCCATGCTGTTCTTTTTACTGTAAACTATGACGTATATCCCAGCAGCGCACCAGGTATAAATGTCAACTCAATGAGTTACCCTATCGTGTTATCTACTAAAGCAGATCTTCCCACCTTGTTTTTCTCCAACACTTTTCATCTTGTCCCTTTACACTTCTGTACATATTTCAGAATCAGCTTTTCAAGTATCAGAAAAAGGAAAAATTCCTATTAAGATTGCATGGAATCTACAGATCTAGTTGAGGGGAAATTACCTCTTTCGGTACTGAGTACTCTAATACCATAGAAATACCACCCAGATCAAGGAACAGAACATTGACAGCAACCCCCACAAGACCTCCTGTGCCCACCCCTTCATCTCTATTCTATCTCTCCTCACCAGACATATCACTATCTTGACTTCTAAAAATATATTTTAGTGCATGCTCTCTCTCTCTCTCTCTTTAACTTTATAAAAATAGGATTCTATAGTATTTTTTCTCTTGGGTCTGTTTTTTCCCCCCCTCAATAGTACTTTCATGAGATTTGTATGTCTTTGTGCTTGGATATAATGCATTCATTTTCACTACTTTATAGAACATCAGTGCATGAATATACTCGAGTTCGCTTATGTAGTTGACTACTGATGGACATTTGGGTTATTTCCAGTTTGAGACTATTATAAAAATTCAAACTATAAACATTCACATGTGTGTCTCTTGGTAGATACGTGCACTATTTTGTTGGGTATGCACCTAGAAGTAGAATTGTTGAATCACAGTGTGCGTATTCTCAAATTAGCTAGATAAGGCCAAACTGCTTTTCAAAGTGAGCACACCAATTTACCTTTAGGCCAGCTACACATTCTAATCAAAACTAGGTGTTATCAGCCTTTTAAATTTTAGTCATTCTGTGGGATGTGTCTTTTTTTTTTTAAGATTTTATTTATTCATTTGATAGATATCACAAGTAGGCAGAGAGGCAGGCAGAGAAAGAAGAAGGGAAGCAGGCTCCCTGCTGAGCAGAGAGCCCGATGTGGGGCTTGATCCTAGGACCCTGGGATCATGACTTGAGCCAAAGACAGAGGCTTTAAACCACTGAGCCACCCAGGTGCCCCGGGATGTGTCTTTTTATAGTTTTATTTTGCATTCCCCTAATTATTAAGGAAGTTGGACAATGCTTCTTTTATTTATTGGTCATCTTAATATCCTCTGTCTTCAAGTTCCTGTTCAATCTTTTGCCCATTTTCCTTTGGATTTCATGCTTTTAAGAAAAAAAAAAAGATTTTATTTATTTATTTGACAGAGATCACAAGTAGGCAGAGAGACAGGCAGAGAGAGAGGAGGAAGCAGGCTCCCTGCTAAGCAGAGAGCTGACATGGGGCTTGATCCCAGGACCCTGAGATCTCAACCTGAGCTGAAGGCAGAGACTTTAACCCACTGAGCCACCCAGGCACCCTGAATTTCAGGCTTTTTAAAAAGTGATTAGTATGAGTTCTTTAAGTATTTTTAGCTTTTTGGCAGTTACATTTTGTTTTCTTTTTTAATAAAAAAAATTTTTTTGGCAGTTACATTTTAGCAGAGACCTTCACCCATTCTGTGATTTGCCTTTGCAATTTGTCAGTGACGCCTGATAAAGAAAGGTTCTTAACTGCAGTGTAGAGCAATTCAGTAATCTCTTCCTTTACAGATAATGCTTTTTGTGTCCTATTTGAGAAATCGTTCTGTACTCCTGGGTAATGAAGATATCCTATCATTTTCTAAAAGCTGTGTTGTTTATCTTCCACATTTATATCTGTTATGTACCTGAAATGACTTTTGGAGTAGGGTGTGAGATGGGTCAGGTTTCATTTTTCTTCATCTGGTTGTCCTATCAACCACATATTGAAAAGATACCCCTTGCCTCTGTCAGTGCTGCCTTCATCACAAACCAAGGGTCCGTATACGTGAGGATCTCTGTATTGTTTGGTTCTCCGTCCTGCACCCTTTCCCTGTGTGTTTGCACTTGTGCTGGTGCCACGCAGCCTTTACAAATCCATCATAGATTACAGATTCATCACAAGTTTGATGTCCAGCAAAATGTCTTCTCATTTGTTCTTGTTCTTCATCAAGAGTTCTTGGCCATTTTCATTCATTTGCATTTCATATATATTTTAGATTCAGTTTGTCAAGTTCCACCTAAAAATCCTGCTGGCATTTTAATCAGAACTGCACTGATCACTTTGAGAAGACTATAATTACTTACAGTAATGAGCCTTTCCATTCACAGAAAAAGACATCTTTTCCTTCATGTCGGTCTTCTTAAATTCTCTAAATGATGTTTTATCATTTTTTGCATAAGAGGACTTGTCCATCATAATTTATTACTTGGAATTTGAGCATTTGAGATTTCTGGAATACTATCATCAACATTATCTTTTTAAAAATCTTGAGTTTCTATATGTTACTGATACATAGAAATACAATTAATTTTTGTATTTTAACCTTATATTTGCAACATTGCTAAACTCACTTATAAATTCTAGTCATTTATCTAGAGATGACTTGGATTCTCTCTGCACACAATCGTATCATCTGTAAAAAGAAATTACAGTACATTTCTTCATTTTCAAGTCACATAACTTCTCTTCCTGTTTTTACTGGCTGAGATTCCCTACCCAGTGCTGAATGGAAGTGTTAGAAGAGGCATCCTTGGATGGTTCTAAACCCAAAAGGGAAACTTTCAACATCTGATCATCAAGTATGGTTTTTTGCTGAAGGCTTTTATAGCTACATTTTCACCTGACTGAGAACATTCTCTTCTATTCCTAGTTTGCTAAGGAACAGACGTCGAATTTTATCAACACTCTCTTTGCATCTGTTGATATAATCTTCTGGATTTTTTATATTGATCTTTTTTATTTATCCGCGGAACCACAGTGATCTACAAAGACTACACGGCATTCGCATTCCTGGAACAGAAATGATCTAGTCTGGCCCTTTTTAAATATTGCTGGGTCCTATTTTATTAATACTTGGTTGGGAGGATGCTGTTACTGACCGTTTGGTTTCCAAGTGCAACTGGCCTACAATTTTCCTCTCTTGTGATGCCCCTGAGGTTTTGAACCAAGATTATGCTAACCTGACAAAATGAGTAGAAGTGCAGGTTCATTTCCTAGTGCTACTATAACAAACATCTGCAGACAAGGAGACTTAAAGCTATAAAGTCATTCTCTAACAGTCATGGAGGCCACAAGTCCGAGATAGAGGTGTGGGCAGGGCCATGCTCCCTCTGAAAGTGTTGCTTTGCCTCTCGCAGCGTCTGATGGTTCCAGGCACCCTTTGACACCCGTCGGCTGTAGCTACAGAACTTCTGCTTCCACCTCCACATACATTTCTTCTCCCTGTTTCTCTGGGTCTTGTCCCTTCCTGTCTCTTACAAGAACCCTTACAACCCTTACAAGAAATCTCTGGATTTAATCCAGTGGGACCTGAGTTTGAAATCCTTACCTTAATTACATCTGCAAAGACCCTCTTCCAAGTAAGGTCACATTTATAGATTTTGGATGGATCTATCTTTTGGGGATCACAGTTCAACCTCCTACAGGGTATATTTCCTTTGGGCAGGATTGATGTTATTTTTTCCCTTAAATATTTGGTAGGATTCATGGGTGAAGCTATCTGAGTCAGGGGTTCCTCTGAGGGAGGAATCTTTTAAATTACACTTTTATTATCCCATTCTCCTCCCTTTTGTTAATTAAGCAACCTTTTTTCCTGTTTTTTGGTTGCTAACCTGGAAATTACAAAATGCATCTTTGACTCACCAACGTCTAATAGTTAGTCTCTTCCTGGACAATACGTCATCTTCCCTTTAACGTCACCCTCTGATTTGTGTACATTTTTTTGGCCATGATTTTAATTTTATGTATGTTTTCAATGTGGGAGACATAGTTGTTATTGTTTTACACATCAATATGCGTTTACACTTGCCTACGTTTTTATAGTTCTCTTTGTTCGAAGAGAACAAAGAGAAAAAGCTTTTTGCAAAGCTATATGTTATGATATAAAGACTAATAACGTGGAAAATAATAAAATGTTAATATTTCCCTTGCTCTTATTCAAAATGGTGGTATTATAAAGACTAGGGTAACAGGGAAATTATGTAACACACATTTGCTGTCCACTAGAGAACTCTCATAGGTCTTACCAGGACTGTTGCCTTGTACAACTCTGGGAGACACTGCTTATGAAGAATATGTGAGAGTAACACCCCTGGGGCTGCTTGTAAGTCATGCTCCCTGGACCCATGCCCTAACTGAAGACACCTGCATAAAAAATGTACTAAGTTATTACAACTGTGTTTAAGAGAATTCCCTAAGTCCTGGTTAAAATCCTGAAGGGAGCACTAACCACGCGCTAACCATGTTGTGTTGAAGTGGAAAGACTATAAGTGGTTTCCTTTATGCTTTTTTCCTCCTTTCCAAAACTTCTTAACTAAATATTAAAAGCATAAGTTATTAACTTCTCCCCTGGGCCCCTAAGTCAGGTCATACCAAAGTCCTTGCAGACAGGAAGACAGGCAGGGGTGGATAAAGGTCTCTTAATTAAATTGTTTCACGTTGTCTTCATCTATCTCATTATTAAAAGTACTTCTCCCTTAAATTCATTTTTTTTTCTCCAAAATATGGCATCTATGAGCTGTATGGGATCTTGAAGGTCATCTATTTGAATCACTCAATTGCTGCTTGAGTTATCTTCTCATTATTACTTCCAAAGTGTTGGCTAGCTTCTTTTTACTAAAATATAGTCTGTGAACAAGCAGCATGAGCATCACCTGGGACCTTATTAGAGATGCAGAAGCTCAGGGCTTACCCCAAGTCTTCTGAAAGAGAACCAGCCTTCTAACAAGACAGCCAGGTAATGCATATGCACATTCAAGTGTGAGAAGCCCTAGTCTACCCCAGGCACTTCTGGTAATGGGGAATTCTCTGCATCCCAAGGCAATCCACTCCACGTCTGAGCATCTCTTAGTATTAGAAAGATCTTCACTATTTTGAAACAAAATGTTTCTTCCAAATCCCAATCTTGGCTTAAACCTGAAGGACTCTACAGAACAAATCTAATTCCTCTTCTTCAAGACAATCCAGCAAATATATAAAGAGATTCCCACCTTGAATCTTCTTTCCTCCAATCAACTTTTTCAATTCTATAATTCTGAGCTTCTTCATGTTAAAACCCATGTTTAGTTTCTGGTCTTGCTCTACATCCAGGAGAAGTGGGGGGCAGCACTATGCTAGACCAGAGTTCTGAAGTGTGTTGAAAGGATGACTTCCCTGAGATAAGTCTTGTTGCCTCTGTCTTACGGGGATGTGGTCTCAATTTACCCCTACATTGACTTCATCCTGGTATTATGGATTGTAAATCATTTAAAGTAACATCAACTGATTTTTTTTAAAATGTGCCGGGCACTACTTTTGTGAAGAATGGGAAGAAATATGGGAATAGTCTGTTTGAAAAAACAACATGTAAATAAGTGAGAGTGTTTTAAATATCATACAGTTACATGCCAGACTTTAAATATCTGGGAATCCAGGTAGAGGAGAGGTCATTACAAGTTGGGGTAAGGAAAGAAGAACAGCCTGATGAGAAGACCAGGCACTTAAAGCTGACGAGCCTCTGGGGACTCCTGGTTTTGATACTTCGTACACATGCACACAGGAGAGTACTAAGTCTTTCGGAGCCTTCGCTTGTCCATCTGTGACAATGGGATTTAAGGTGCAGAGTTGGCGGGAGACAAATTTGGCACTTGTGGAAAACACTGTAAACACTCAGAAATGTATACTTACTACGAAGTTCCTCACTGGGGCAGGAGAGAGACGTTCCAGGAAACCATGTCAGAGTCCAGAATAGTGGGAGCGGCAGCGTGTGCTGGAATGAACTTGGTGTGTTGTAGGTGACAGGAGCCAGACAAATGTTAGGACGATCCTGTTCCCTTCCACTGCGCTGGTGACAGCCACACCAGTTCCAGTGCACTGCGAGGAAGACTTAAAACATCTGGGGAGTGTTCTTGGTGCCGTGGGCTGCCTCTCGAGGCTGTGAGCTCCGCGAGGCCACTTGGGGAGTCCAAGCAAAACCCTGGGAATTGAATTCTGGGGAATCTGCAGGAGCATTTCCACCTGAGAAGGAGGCTGGGCCCGTGGACTCGGAGGGGCTTTCTGGCTCCAAGTTTCTGGATCTTGTGTTTCTCCGTGGGCAGACTCGGATGGGAAAGACTCTGCTCAGCTGATTTCCTCCTCTTTGCGTCTCTTCTAGTCTGTTCAGAAGAAAGCCGACCCCCTGCCGGCTCAGGACCCCTGCACCACCATTTACGTCGCTGCGGCAGAGCCTGTCCCAGACCCTGTCCAGGTGAGGCATCCCTCGGAGGCTCCTCTCCACAGGGAAGGAAGAGGTGGAGGGAGGGGGTGGTGGGACCTGGGGAGAGCCACGATCCAACAGTCCTGAAGTGGAGAAGGCAGGCCCTAGCAAGTGGGTCACAGGGGTCCTCCGTGGCCTCGGCTGTGGGACTTCCGGGAGCCCCTCCTGGCTGCTCACACGGGGACACAGCTCTCTGTTCGCTAGTGTTTCTCTGAGAGCTGTCCAAAAAGCTGTCATCAGAATCAGCTGGCATATTTGCTAAAAATAAAGATTTCTGGAGCTTTCTCCCAGGATTCTGTTCAGTCAGAATGTCCATGGTGAGCAACCAGGCATCTACACATTAAAAGCAACCTCCCCAAGGAGTCCCAGAGCATGTTTACCTTTGCGATGTGCATCTTGATTCCAAGAGCTCCTGACTTCAGCTGCATAACAGCATCGCAGGACAGCTTTGTACAAAAGGCTCATGCGGGGGCTCCATCCAGCCCAGCCGCGTCGGAGTCTGTAGGAGCGGAACGGTGCCTGGCATAAGCCCGAAGACAGTGCAGTGCGCGGCCGGGCGGAGCCTTGCCATCTACGCCCACTGCAAGATCAGCATGGGTCCGGTTTCCGACAGCAACTGTTCCTTTTCCTAAAGGGACAGACGTAAATTCGGGGCTGCTATCTTGCCTCCAGTGGGATTCTGTTAAAGAAAGCATTTTAGAAGATAATTGAGGGTCAAAAGTCCACAGAAATGCTTACATGGACCCCTCCGCCTGAAAGTGCTTCCTGGACAGACGCCTGGGAATGCCTGGAGAGGATGCCCTGTCTGCATCTGGAGGTCTAGTCTCAGAGCACTGTCCTCTCCTATGGGGGAAGTAAACATGTGAATCCAACTTTAAAAAGCTTTAAGAAATAATGCAGATTTTTAGTGATGCTTTCTTCATCAAAAAACAGCCTGTTGTATTTCACATTTCACAGCAAAACCTCCTGAATTCCTCCATTCCTGTCTTTCTCTGACTCTTGAATCTACTCTACCTAGAAGACACCTTTGCCTGCAGTCCTGTCTCTCTCCCCTCCCTCTCTGCTCCAATTCTTCCTTCTCTCTTTGGGTCTCACTATCCCTTTCCAAAGTTCAGCGAATTAGGGTTCTCTTGGCTTCCCCAACTGTGCCCCATGCCCAGTAGCAAAACAAATGGTTTTCCTTATAAGGCAAGGTCAGGGAAGAAAGCAAAGAGAAACATCTCCCGGGTCTCCCTGACTGACGGGGAGTGATGGGGTGCACACACCTGGACAGGATCTGGAGCCCTGGGGTGCGCCTCCCAGCAGGTCACTGCACCCCCTGAAATCTGAGACTCTTTCCCTTTAGTCAGCAGCGCAGTTCCCATCTGTAGCCTGTGAAGGTGGTGCCTCTCCTCACAGACTTCTGTTTTGCCCCCAGGAATCAAATTCCATGACAGTCTATGCCAGTGTGACACTTCCTGAGAGCTGACACCACAGACTCAGCGAAGGGACTTTCTGAAGGAATCTGGAGGGACCACAATAAACACTGAACTTGGCTCCAGGTCCCAAGCTCCCCGTGACTCTCTGCACACCTGTACTCTTCTCAGATCAACTCCTCGGTGATGCTTTGTCCGCAGCCACCTGCGGGATGGACAAGGGACTGAGGCTTTCCGAGCCCTCAGCCTGCTCCTCAGGAAGAGAGAGCTGTAGGATCACTTGCCAGCTCTGCGGTGTAGCAGACGGAATGAGTAACGTGGGTCCAGGGAGCCCAGACCTCCCGGTTCCTGCTTCTTGCTGGGACTGGACAATAAGAGCCAAAGGCAGGAAGCTGGGACCTCCAGGACCTCTGACAGCTGACCCACCAGCCGCAACATCTGGAACATTTTACGTCTCGGCTGGCGGTGCTCGGTCCCGGGAGCTGACCCCGCTCCGCACAGACCTGACCAGGGCTCTGTGCCTCGCTCTCTCTCCGGACGGGCAGTGAAGGGTGAACTCCTCATCACAGGTGGAGCGCTCTCAGATTCTTCTATGAAAGAAGCTAATAGAGTCAGTATTTTATTTGTGAAACCCGGAAGCTGAAGGATCAATAAACTGACAATGTGACTGTGAAGTCTTTGAGCTCTGAATAATGGAAACAAAATCACCCAAGATTCTTAAAAAATTCTAGAATATTTAAGTTTAATATTATATAACACATATACTTACATATGTAATATTTAAGGATTTAAGAATACGTAAAGGTATTCCGCTGAGGTTTAAAGGGACGTGACAAGCGTTTGGGGGCGCTGTTGCCGAGGCACGTGGCACCTTCAGGACTTGTCCCAGGCTGACCTTTTACTTCTACTTCTCAAAGTGATCTTTCAATCCCTACTTCTCTGTTTACTCGGTTGAACAGCGCCTGCGGAACATCCACTAAAATGCTCTCACCACGCTTGGAATCCGCTCACACCCATGGTCCACCGTCCTCCGGGTCTTTACCCCAGGTCTTTACCGGGGCACCTGCCCTCCCCTTCTCACACAAAATGTAACCTGATCTAGAAAATTAACATATGGTGACCCAACAGCATCCGATAATTGCATGCTGGGTAACTTCAATTGCAGGTTGCAGACAGAAAGAGCCTCTGTTGGCAAAGTCCTCTTTTTCCCTATTCTCTGCTCTCAGGCAGGCCCGCTTCAAGGTAAGCTCTTAGTGAAACCTGCTAAGTCGGTTCTTGGAAGACCTTGGTGAACCCTGGTTTGGAAATCACCAGCCATGTCGCAGCCGTGTGAGGCCATCAACTTGCCAGCGCAAGGACGCCGGCCCCAGCTGCTTGACTGTCGTCTTCCTGGATCCAGACCGCGGCTCCTCCACCCCTACCCTGCCTCCTCTGGACCTGGAAACTCAGGGTCGCGGGCGCACTGTCTGCGCCAGAGTGACCTCGCCCCGTGTCCCTTCATCTCCTGCTTTCTAGTTTCTAATTCGGACTCTGGGACTGAGTGGCCAGGGCGAGGTCACGCAACCACGTTCTGCCTCCCAGGGGGGCTGGGAATTGAATATCTGACAGGTTCCCCTTTCACATGGTCGGTGGGATCTGCCTTTTACAAGTTAGGGAATTCTACAAACACAAGCAAGTGAGACGGAAAGCCGAGCAGGCGAAAAAAAAAAATCACTGTATGTCGTATAAACGTAGGCTCACACTCTGTTCTCAGAAACCGAGGAAGCTACTAGCGAGGGTCTGTAAGCCTTCGGGTGATGAACCCTCAGACCTTTACCTCAGCTCGGCTTGTTCTAGCCCCTTAGTTCTCACGCTTGGCTTTTCCTTGTGGCCAAATTCTGCCCAATGGAAGGAAAGAAAGGAAGGAGGAGAGAGGAAGCTCTCCCCTCAAAATTCCCCAGCAGAGGCTCCAGACCTCACTGAGGAGGATGGCTGCGTCTTGTGGACTTTCAGACTGTCCTTCAAATGACGTTTGATGTCAGGTTCTGCACCATCAGCTTCAGGGTCACGTGGGAAAGCACGCACCCCTCGGCTCACACCCTTCCCACCCAAGACACTGCTGGTGGGGCCGGAGTGTTCCTTTTCCTCAGGCCTAAAAAATGAAACTGATACTATAGAGTCCAGCTTCCCCATGTTTCTTTTCTAATGTCTTCTTTTGATTGAGCATTTCTGAATTTTAGAGAACTCAAGAGGAACAGGCCATTCCCAGTATTAAGGGGCTGGGCTCCAAAATGCAGCTGGGCGTAGTCCCTCCCGAGGACACGGCTCTGGTCCTACCAACCCATGTGATTGGTCAACCGGGCCTAGGCACACTGGAGAACCCCTGATGACAGTAAGCTACGTCTCTTCCTGAGTTTTTGTTTCTACCTCCTGGAAATGAATAAAATTTGGATAATCGATCAAGGAATTTGCCCTTTTGTCTTGTGTTACCTAGAAGTTTCCTAAGATGGCAATATGACAAAGACACGTCCCACTGCCTGGTGTCTTTGCAGCTGTGAAACCCAGAGGGTGGCTGATTGGGTCTGATAAGGTGTGACGTTGTCCCTTTCCTAGGGTGTGGGCAAGGGTTAGCTCTGTGCCCCCAAGTCACCGAAGTTGGGAGCCACTCTCCCCCAGAGAAGAGAGCTGTATATATGCCAATATTCCCAAGGTGATATAAATAGTAGAGTTTCCAGGGTACCTTTAAAATAAACACTGATGCCCAAACCCTACCTCCAACCCGAACGAAATCTGGGTGGACGTCTTCAGAACCAGGCCCCTAAAAGCAGCCCCGAGAGCCAGAGAGGGTTTTGTGACGCGCTCCCTGCGGCAGTCGCTAGAGGGAGATGGAGCGATGCGGTCCCCGCCGCGCCCGCGTCACCAGCGCCGCTTCTCGGTCGGGACCCGCAGGGCTGAGTCCCGACTCACGCAAGCGGCGGCTGGACTCTCATGGGCTCCGCACCGACCGGCTGAGGAGGGCGGACATTCTAGCATTCCTGGATGCTCAGGAAGCAGCTGGGACGCGTGTCGAACTCTGGCTTCGGGAAGGAGGAGAGCAGGTTTACTTTACGCAAGAAGTTGGAAGTAACAACGGGAATGAACTAGAAGCGATCAGGCCACAGAAACGACCCTGCCGCAAAAAAATTAAAAAAAAAAAAAAAAAAAAAAATTGAACCAAGATAACATTGACTTTTACTGCAGTCACTCTCCCGACCTGAAAATAGGAGGAGGGGAGGGGGGAAAAGAGAAGCATGATTTATGTAAATATCGATGCAAATATTTATGCAAATATTCAACTCTCTAAATGTATGCAATTGTTCTGCACAATATATACTCCTGCTGAGCACATCAGAGCCCCTCCTTTAGCCATTCCTCAATAACACTTGGTATTAGCTGATTTTCTTGGCCAATCAAGTATGTGATGTAGCACAGTTATTTTATTTTTCACTAAAATTATGTCCAATTTTTTGACATAAATTTATGTCTATTTGTAGACAAAATGTTTTGAAAATATTTTATGAAACTCTTTTTCCAGTTCACCATTATAATAAAAATCAATTTGTCATCCCATATATTAATATTTCAGAAAACCAAATAGTATTAATTAGGTAAGTGCCCTTTTAAATCTCAAACATCCTTTGGTTTGGATGATAAATTATGTGATTATTCTAGAAAGAGGAGAACAAGGAATTGACCCATAGAGTTCACAATGTGATCATGCCAGCCTACTGAGAGAAGTAAATGTTAATTCACTTTGTTAGGAGGTAGGGATATCAATACTAATTAATTCTTATTACTGGTGGAAAAATACAGACTTGTATATGTTTCTTTTTTTTAAATTTTATTTATTTATTTGACAGACAGAGATCACAAGTAGGCAGAGAGGCAGGCAGAGAGAGGAGGAAGCAGGCTCGCTGCTGAGCAGAGAGCCCGATGTGGAGCTCAATCCCAAGACCCTGAGATCATGACCTGAGCCGAAGGCAGCGGCTTAACCCACTGAGCCACCAGGCGTCCCAACTTGTATATGTTTCTTAACATGTAATGTGTAATCACTAATAGAATGGATTGGTTTCCAGATGTAGGCCAGTCAATTAAGGCATTATGACATATTGGCGAGAGAGGGAACGAGGCCATAGGAAAAGTGGCTTCTGGCGGACCTGTTTGTGGGTGTAATGCCCCACCAAGAAGGAATCAGAAGGACATACCACAGTGAGCGGGCCCACGGACATCATCATGAAAATGTCAAGGGGCCAGGTCAATTTGAATAAAAAGAAACATGGCCATCCTTCTGACAAATTCTAATTGTGTTTCAAGCAATTTTTGTTTCGTGAATGTAAATACTATGCTGTTAGGTGCCTGCAAGTTTTATGAACACGACGTCCTTTTAGCAGATTGCGCCTCCCTTTTATCATGACGCACGCTCTCACTCGAAGCACACCTACGATGTGCTTAGTGCACAGAGCTCACATGAAAAAGAAATTCAGGAATTATGTGGGAGGCTTGATGGCATCAGGTGTATCGACTGGTTGATAGAAGCTCCAGGACTAGGACTCACTAGATGACACACTAGTGATCCACCATTTTCCAAGGACACCAATTACATAAACTGTCTAACAGTAATATTGAGAGTCTGACATTTGGGGATATTCAGTCAATCTGCAACATTGCAACCAAAATTGAACACAGTGTAAATTGAGTTCCAGGTTCCCAGAGCGCTCTCTACTCAAGAAAACATGTGTAGGGAACTCCAAAATATGCTTAAGTGTGTGTATGTATATTTTAAAATATATTCATATTTATATACATATTTTTAAATATGTATATATATATGTATCTATATTCTGCAAAACAACTACCGTACCCAAAATAATGAGCACATCCATCACTGCTAAAAGTTATTTTGTGCCTTTTGTGATCCTACTCGCCTGTCCCCCAACCAGGTAAATTTGATGTGCTTTCTGTCCCTATAGATTAGTTTGCATTTTCTAAAATTTTTTTCTAGCTGGAACTCAGAGTATACTTTGTATCTGGCTTCTTTCACTTGGCATGCGATTCCTGCATGCCGGCATGTGCGTTAATAGACCACTCTGTTTCACTACTGAGTGGTCTTCTCTTGTATCAATATAACACCATTCATTTATCCATTCACCTATTGATTGCATTTGGGTTTTTTCTAGTTCTTGGCTATACCAGATAAAGTTGCGACAAACATTCCAGTACAAGTCTTTGTATGGACATATCCTGTCATTTCTTTTTAGTAAATGTCTAGAAGTAGAAGAGCTGAATTATGTGGTACGTAAAGTTAAACTTGTTAAGAAATTGTCACTGGTTTCTAAAGTGTTTGTAATATTGTCTTAGTCCATTCAGGCTGCTATGACAAAAAACTGTAAGCCAAGTGGCTTATAAGCAACAGAAATTTACTTGTCACGATTCTGGAGGTTAGAAAGTGCAAGGTCATGGTGTCCGCAGATTCAGTGCCAGCATGACCCAGTTCCTCGTTTGTCGATGGCTGTCTGCATGCTGTGTCTTCAGATGGTGGAAAGAAGAGGCTCTCTGCACTTTTTTTTAAAATATTTTTTATTTTTTAAAGATTTTTATTTATTTGACAGAGATCACAAGTAGGCAGAGAGGCAGGCAGAGAGAGAGGAGAAAGCAGGCTCCCTGCTGAGCAGAGAGCCTGATGCGGGGCTCAATCCCAGGACCCTGAGATCATGACTTGAGCCTAAGGCAGCGGCTTAACCCACTGAGCCACCCAGGTGCGCCTCTGCACCCTTTTTATAAGGGCATTAATCCCATTCAGGAAGGCTCCATTCTCATGATCAAACCACTTTCCAAAGCCCCCACCCCCTGATACCATCACATTGAGGGTTAGGTTTCAACATACTAATTTTAGAGGGACACAAACATTCAGTCTACAGAAATCATTTTAGGAACATATATACAGCAGTGTGTAAGAGTTCCAGTTCCTCCACAACCTTGCCAACATTTGCTTACAGGGACCCAGATTTCTCCCAAGAAACAGAACCAGTTGGCTATCTCCCTGGGTAGCTAGAATGAGGTTTATTATAAGGAATTGGCTCATGATGTTGATGGAGCTGAAAGTCCTACAGTCTGCCGTCTGCAAGCTGGAGGACCTGGAGGGCTGGTGGTGTGACTTCCAGTCAGAGTTCAAAGGTCTGAGAACCCAGAGCATAGACTGTGTAATTCCCAGGCAAAGGGCAAAGACGATGTCTCAGCCTGGGCAGTTAGGCACAGAGAGCCAACTCAACCTTCCTCTGATTTACTCAGTGCACCAGTTCAAATGCTAACCTCTTCTAGAAACACCCTCAGAAATAATGTTTTACCAACTATCTGGGTATTCTTCAGCTTAGTCAAGTTGACATATAAAAGTGAGTCTTTTTAGTTTTATCTATTTTAAAGGATGTGTAGAAGTACCTCGTTTGGCTCTAATTTGATTTCCTAATGGCTAATGATGTTGAGGATCTTTTCATATACCTGTTGGCCATCTGTATGTCTTCTTTAGAAAAACGTTCATTCAGATCTTCTGCCCATTTTTTTTTAAAAGATTTTATTTATTTATTTGACAGAGAGAGATCACAAGTAGGCAGAGAGGCAGGCAGAGAGAGAGGAGGAAGCAGGCTCCCTGCTGAGCAGAGAGCCCGATGTGGGACTCGATCCCAGGACCCTGAGATCATGACCTGAGCCGAAGGCAGCGGCTTAACCCACTGAGCCACCCAGGCGCCCTTCTGCCCATTTTTAAATTGAATTTATTTTTGCTATGGAGTTTTATGAGTTCTTTATATATTTTGGATATTAGCACCTTATCAGATGTATAATTTGTAAATATTTTCTCCATTCAATCAGTTGCTTTTACATTTTGCTGATGGTTTCCTTTGCTGCACAGAAGCTTTTTAGTTTAATGTGGTCCCATTTGTTTTTGTTTTTGTTGCTTTTGATTTTGGTGCCAGATTAAAAAAAATAAATAACACCACCAAGACTTATGTCAAGAAGCTCACTGCCTTTGTCTTTTTCTGCACGTCTTATGGTTTCGGGTTTAATATTCAAATCTTTAATATATTTTGAGTTAGTCTGTCTCTGGTGTAAGATAGAGGTCTGTTTCAGTTTTTGCATGTGAATATTCAGTTTTCATAGCACCATTTATTGAAGAGACTGTCTTTCCCCATTGTAGATTCTTGGCTCCTTTGTTATAAGTTATGTGACCATATATGTGTAGGTTTATTTCCGATTTTATTTATTTGACCCCTCTCTCTTTTTTTTTGATTGGCGAGAGTCTTTTCAGTTCTGTTTATCTTTTCAAAGAACCAACTCTTAGTTGATCTTCTTCTCTATTTTCTTTTTCATCCCTATTTCTCTTATTTCTGTTCTAGACTTTATTATTTCCTTCCTTCTACTAACCTTAGGCATCACTTGTTCTTCTTTGTCGAGTTCCTTGGGGTAGAACGTTATTTATCTGCTTTTTTGAGATAGACATTTATGGTTACGAACTTCCCTCTTAGAACTGCTTTTGTTGCATCCCACAAATTTTGGTATATTTCCATTTTAATTTTTCTCAAGATACCTTAACATTTTTGTTTTCTTCTTTGACCCATTGATTATTTAGCAGCATGTTATTTAATCTCCACATATTTGAGACTTTTCCAGTTTTCTTTGCATAATTTTTAGTTTCCTACTATTGGGATCAGAAAAGATGCTTGATACAAATTCGATTCTCTTCAATTTATTAAGACTTGTTTTGTGGCCTAACATATGACCTATCCTGGAAAATATTCCATGTGTACTTGGGAAGAATGTATGTTCTATTGTTTTGGGATGGAATGTTCTGTGTATCTGTCTGTTAAACTCCATTTGGTCTAATGGGTCATTTAAGGCTGATGTCTCCTAATCGTTTTCTGTCTGGATGGTCTATGCATTGATGTAAATGGGGCACTAGAGGTCCCTATTATTGCCTTGTTGTCAGTTTCTCCCTTTTGTGTCTATTCACATTTGCTTTATGTTTTTATGTGCTCCTATGTTGGGTACATAAATATTTACAATGTTACATCCTCCTGTCAAATTGATCCCCTTATCATTATGTAATTGAGTGTACATAACTTTAGATGTAAGGACACACACAGACTGAGGGTAAGGGATGGAAAAAGATATTCCATACAAATGGAAACCAGAAGAAAGCTGAATCAGCTACACTTATATCAGACAAAATAGAATTTGAAACAAAGGATAATATGTATCCAAGGATAATACTTTTTATTCTGCTTTGCTTTATTTATTTTCTTGGGCATGTAACCCTTCCCTCTGCATGGCTGTTTGAGGGAGAAGCTGATCATTAATATTTTCCCGAGAATGAAACTGAGCTGGAATAGGGTCACGGTGTTAGATTAAATTCATCTGTAATTAACCTAACCCGTTACTTCCTTCACCATCAGTGCCTTTTAGATCTTGCTACTGTTTGAGGTGGGACAGTGTTGGGCTGTAGTTTCAGTATTTTTTGATCTGCTTTTATATTAAAACTCTAGAATCCAACTATTATGAAATCTGTGGTACCTTACAATGGGTCTCTGATTTCCAGTCCCTCCTCAGTGCCACTTTCTCAGCAAAATTCTGGAGGGGATGGGAATTGCTGGGCAAAATGATTTGGTTTTGCATCGGAGGCTTTCAAATTCCATCCTTTCTTGCCAGTGTACATTGTCATTTAAGTTTCATCCAAACTTGTCCTTCTTCTCAAAGTCTCTGTCTATGGCAGGCTTGCTTTTCTGGCCTGGACCCCAGACCAGCCTCCTGCCCCAATTCTTGAGCTATTTAGGTCTTTGCTCAATTAGAAAGGGCACATTTTTTACTGGAATTCAATACATCAAGGGTTTTTTGCATGCACTACTCATTGTAGGTCCCATAGAAAAGTATGATTTTTGTTTTGTTTTTGCGTTATTATGAAATGGGAGGACTTGTTTTAAACTTTTTTTTTTCTTACAGACTTTATTTATTTATTTGACAGACAGAGATCACAAGTAGACAGAGCAGCAGGCAGAGAGAGAAGGGGAAGCAGGCTCCCTGCTGAGCAGAGAACCCAATTCGGGGCTTGATCCCAGGACCCTGGGATCATGACCTGAGCCGAAGGCAGAGGCTTTAACCCACTGAGCCACCCAGGTGCCCCATGTGAGGACTTTTTTATCTTTTTGCATTATATTAAAAGAAGAGGTGTCAAAGATTAGTAACGTCTTGATAAAAACTTACTAGTTGGGTCTGGTGATCTAAGGCCGAAAGACAGAAGACATATGACACTGGTCCGGGTTCAACAGGAAGTATGTCTTTGAGTAAGATGCCAATCTAGAATTTCTGAAGACATAGACATGAGACCCAGCAACACTTGTAAATGGCCAGAGAGGATTGAACATTCCTAAAGAGAAAGAAAAAGGAAGAGAGAGAATACAAAGTTGGGTTTCCAGCAGCTCTTGGCAACTTCATATTTTCTTCTTTCTTCCTTCTCTGGGCAATGACTAGATGGTAGATGTGTGATAATACACCCGTAGCAATTACATATTTCAGGAAGACATCTTGCTAGAAGTATGAAAGTAATATGGTTCAATCTTATGAAATGAATGAATTAATTTGGGAAATTTCATTTCTATTTCCAATGTTTCTTTGGCCCCGAACAGATGCCTATGTTGCCCGTATACTACCTTTATGTAGATAAATGTATTCCTCTACTCAATTTTGAGCAAGTATACAAGAAGAATGATGAGCATGATAGTTTCATGAATGACTCTGGAGGCCCAGAAGCTGGCAAAGGACAATCCTCAGGGGGAAAACCTTTGCACAGTCTTACTACCGTTAGGTCTCAGGGGCCATGTCCTCAGCTTCTTCCAGCACTTCCTGAAACAGCTGGGTTCAAATTTTTAAACTGCTTGGCTTATGGGCCCAAATATTTATTCACATCACCTCTGACACCCCCCCCACCCGTACAAGGCCCCTGTCATTCTTCTAACAGGGAGTGCAGGCTTCTACTAGAGAACGTTCCTGTATTACATGTAGTTTAATCATAATATAATTGTATTCATTATGTTATATAGCATACCCATAATATGTAATTTATATAATCAATATAATCACATAATACAATTATGTATAGTAGAATTATAAGTAATATAATTATATAACTGTAATTCCATAATGTGAGTCGCTACCATTTATTGGGTGCATATTGTGTCAACACATTCTTCTTATTCCCTGTCCCCTCACCTTTCACCTAATAATGCTAACTTGCTCTTCAAGTCTCAGCTGGGCTGTCAGTTCCTTCAGAGAGGCTTCCCCACACTCTCCGTGCCTGGGTTAGAGTCCCCTGCTGCTCTCCCAGTTCCCAGTATTTTTCTTTCTTGCAACGCTTAGCAGACATATGGGAATTGTCTATTTAATTGCAATTAAATTAAAAGCAAGAACATGAGCTCCATGAAAGGAGAGGGAAGAGTCGTCCTGTTGCTCTGTCTAGTGTCCATTTGCAGACGAGTGCTTGGTGTGCAGAAGGCGTTCAACAAATAGTTCCCGAATAAATAATTAATTAATGCTAAGCATTTTGTATTATATAATGGGAAAAAAATTATCATCGTAACACATAGACCAATGTTTCTCCAATCGGCTCGCTCACACTTCCTTTCTTAGTGGTTGCTATAAACTGAGCAGGGAAGCTTACTTGCAACAGGCTTTCTGTTGGAGGAACATCTTGTTCACCCAGGATTACAGTCTAGAAGGACATGGCTCAGCGCTACCTGTGGATCTTGCTCCTTTGCCTGCAAACCTGTGAGTTCTGACCCTTGTCGATGCTCTCCTAGTTTCCTGTTAAGATTTAGAAATTGCCTGTAAAGAAGACATTGAAATGCCCTCTTCATGTACTTTAACCAGTACATCCTAGGTCTCAAAAAGTGTTCAACGGTCTGGGGAAAGACAGGATCCAAACCTAACTGCTTTTCAGCTTTCAAGTTTGTTTCTGAATTTGTCTGTGCCCAGTCTGCAAACCCTGTCCGGAATAGTCCGCACTTGGGAGGCCCACCCAGAAAGCCCAGCAAAAGAATGTATCATCTAAAACTATGAATAACTTAAAATCATTTCTTTTTGGGTGCATAGTTTTTGACAGGGATACGCCCTTCCAAATTATATTTCATTACTCTATCAGGTTAGAGTAATGCTTACCTTTAATTATCATTGTAAGATCTTCATCTCTCTAAGTCCCCTTTATTTTCAAAGCACATTCAGAGTTATTACTCTGCTTCTATTCTTCAGAAACTCTCCAAAGTAAATGAGGAAGAGACTGTTATCTCCATTTCATAAGTAAGTTAGCTCTCACAAAAGAAATGAACTTGAAATTTTGTTTTTCTTAGAGCTGAACAGTAAACTATGAGGACACATGGATATTGGTTGTTGTTAGTATGAAGAAAACTGTATAACATCAACACAGATCTAGGAGGGGTTTGTCTTTGCAGTTTCTTGCTAAATCCAAACAATTATATTCTCTATATAAAAGTTGACTATGCTTGACATTTCTTTTTTTTTAGATTTTATTTATTTATTTATAGTTGGCTCTTTTTAAGGTTTTATTTATTCATTTGACAGACACAGAGAGCGCACAAGCAGGGGGAGTAACAGGCAGAGGGAAAGGGAGAAGCAGTCTCCCCACTGAGCCCGGAGCCTGATGTGGGGCTCGATCCCAGAGCCCCAAGATCATGACCAGAGCCAAAAGCAGACACTTAACTGATTGAGCCACCCAGGCACCGCTATGCTTGGCATTTCTAAATCTACTTATAGTCTCTCCTATCCATTCTGAAAAACTCACTAGCAATTCCTGGAATGTGTTAGAACACAGAGAATCTAGTGGGTTGGGACCTCCTAAAAAGGTAGAATCAATACACCTTTGTATCTGTGGTTCCCTTGACTATTTAATTAATAGTCACATGTGACTATTTGATTAATTAAGTCTCATTAATTCATTAATTGGACTATTTAATTTGACTCATTAATAGTTGACTATTTAATTGACTTGACTATTTAATTAATAGTCACATGTGACTAATTAAGTCCCATGACTGTGACTCCTTTAATTTGAGGTTCATGGAGATTGCACCAACTATGCATGACAGCTTTCTGGATCTTGTGCTGACCACCCTGACGTGACAGACAAAAATGCAAGTAGAGGGGAAGAGAGTTGGACAGAAGCTAAGTGAAAATCTAGGGATGTCCCCAGTCTTCCAGAGAAGGGCTGGAGGGTGACATTTGATGCCCCTTAATTTGCAAAGCATTCTGCAACTTTTATGCCTATATTCTTACGTGAGCCACACTAAGACCATTGAAGTAAGCAAAAATAGATATTAATCCCATTATACACAGAAAACGTATGAACTAAGACTCACGTTAAACAGTTCGCCTGAAGTTTCACAACCTGATATGTGTATGGCTGGAAATTTGTACAGTTCCTCGATGCCAAGGGTCGAGCTCTTTCTGCTCCACCCTTCCTGCCTTCCTCTCATTAGGTTTTCAGTTTCTTGATGCTCTGCAGAGTGCTAGCACATGCAGATCGAATGTGATTCCTATTAAAATACCAACGGCATTTTTTCCACCAAACCAGAACAAACAATCCTAAAATGTATATGGAACCACAAAAGACCCTAAATAAACAAAGAAGTCTTAAAAAAGAAAAAGAAAACTGGAGACATCCCAATCCCAGACTTCAAGTTATACTACAAAGCTAGAGTGATCAAAACAGTATGGCACTGGCACAAAAATAGACACATAGATCCGTGGAACAGAATAGAGCACCCAGAAATAAACCCAGGGTTATATGGCCAATTAATCTTCAACAAAGGAGGCAAGAATATGCAATGGGAAAAAGACTGTCTCTTCAACAAATGGTGTTGGGGAAACTGGACAGTTCTGTGCAAAACAATGAAACAGGACCATTTTCTTACACCATACACAAAAATAAACTCAAAATGGGTCAAAGACCTAAAAGCGAGACATGAAACCATAGAAACCCTAGAAGAGAGCAGAGGCAATAATTTGTCTATAACATTGGCCCTACCAACATATTTTTAGATGTGTCTCCGGAGGCTAGGCAACAAAAAACAAAATAAACTATTGGGACTACATCAGAATAAAAGACTTCTGCACAGTGAAGGAAAGAGTCCATAAAACTAAATGACAACCAACTGAATGGGAGAAGATATTTGCAAGAGACATATCCAATAGAATTCCTCTGAAATCACTGAGATAAGAGAAGTCTGGGCACTCAAACTCATGACTCTTCCACATTGGAAAAGTTTTCTCAAAGAACCAAGACTCATAGTCATACGCTCCAAATTCTGCTTTCTTATCCTGACTTGTGATTATGATTCTGACTGCCTCTGCAAGGGCCGAGCCACCCACCCTCTAGGGTGAAAGACGGAAGAATCCACCACTTTTTTCCCATGCCCATTCTATATGTTCTTTCTCACACTCTTTTAATTCTTCCTTTTCTCTATGCTTTTCTTGCTTCGGTTTCTTCAACCCTTCACCTGGCTCCTGTTTCCTCTCCCCCAGCAATAATGGTAATAACCAACCATTTATGAAGCGATGATGACATGTTTGGCATTACTCTAAGTAGTCATATTTATTATTTACCTTACTCCTCACAATATCATATGAGATGAACACTACCAAGACCCCAGTTTAACAGATGAAACACAGAAAACTAGAGGTCAATTAGCCAAAAAGTGGAGGAGATAAGATTTGAATGCCAATGCCTTTAGACTTAACCACTGAACAAAGCTGCCTTTGCCTTTGCTGTCTTTGATGCTGAAATGGAATAAAAATACTGCCCCTGCTATCAATCATGATCACATTTTGAGATTTGTCACTGGATTTATTATTTATTTATTTATTTATTCCCATAAAGACAGGATTATTCAGATAGAGAATGGGACTCGTGGGCAGGTCTTTGCCAATAATAGAAGCTTAAGAGGCCCCCAAAGCAGAATATCCAAGAAAAGGAGCATATCCAGATATAGTTCAAGTACCCCATCATATCAATATGATGTGGGTTGACTTGAATTAGCTTCTTCAAAATAAGCAAATGTCCAATATCAACAAGGTCTTGGTATCCTGTTGAATGTGTAGCACAGTAGAAGCATTCTGGAAGTTGATAATCAGAAGTCCAAGAGGTGAGTAGGCCCACGTGGATGTCTGTCCATTGATAGGTAAGTCTTGACCTGGGCGTTAGACACAGGATTTCATGGCTGGAAGGGTCCTGGTGAGATCCAATTTGCCACTAGTCCAAAGTCTTTGTAAAGAGGAGCCTTTGAGATAAAGATAAAGCCTTTTTTCTAGAAAGAGGTTTGAGAAGACTCTTACCACAGATATTCAGAAAGGTCTCAAAAGCAGAAGCCCAGTTATAGAAATGGAAAAATACATTATGTATGGGGGAAACTGGATATCAAGACATCAGCTCAAAAATCCAGTTCCCAAATAGAGGGTAGGAAGGAGCATCAGTGTGCTAACACAAGACTTGTAGGAGGCAGGAGAGAGACACCTCGTCAGCTTGGTGCACTGAAGCTTCTCTGGAGGTCAGCATGGTGATTGACCAAGTGGACAGCATGCCTTCAAAGGGGCTTCAAGATTCTGTGGTGGATATAGGCTGTTCAAGTGCTTCCTGAATCAAATCTTTCTTGTCTTGAACCTTGGAGAAGAATGAACCTGCAAGTTTGGGGTTACTAAGCTCACCTGTGGGGAAGCTGGAAAAGAAAGAGGTATGAGCAATCAGTTGGGAGACTGATGTTGGTGGCGCTATGTACCCATATTTTCTTTGTTATACTCAATTTTTGATTATATAACAGTAGAAGGAAATAGTAATAGAACAGTGGCTGGCCAGGATCCCATCTTGGTTTTGAGAACTTGTGTGTTTCTTTTGTTTTGAAGAAACAGATTCAAGTCAACTCAGATCTCAAAAACGGTGATAAAAGTTGGGGCACCTTGGTGGCTGAGTCAGTTAAATAGCCAACTGTTGATGTAGGCTCAGGGTCCTGGGATGGAGCCCCACACTGTGCTCTGCACTCAGCGGGGGATCTGCTTCAGGATGGTCTCTCTTATCTCTGCCCCTCTTCTCCAAATAAATAAATAAACCTTTAGGGAAAAAAAAAAAAAAAAGAAAGCAAAAAAATCTAGTCGATAATAGTGTACTATTGTGTGGGGTGGTGGGTTCCTTTTCTTAAAAACTCATGACAAAGGGCTTTCCACCCTCATGGAGAACGACACAAAACTGGCTGCTCAACTCTTTGCTTCCTCTTTGCTCGCAACTCCCTTTCACTCAGTATAACGTGCTGTAACCCATTCTACCCTGAGGAGTGCAGGATGCAATCATCTCCATCCACCCTTCCGTGCCTGCCGTATCTGGGGAGGTTCTCCCCCCACTTACTGATCTCGGAAGCAGTGGGTGGAAGGAAAGGAGGAATGGTGAGCTAGTGTCCCCAAAGCCCAAGAAATGCTTACTTGAAGAATCCTAAGGAAGCTGGGGGAGGGGAGTGGTCAGGTGGCTGTAATTAGCAACACATTCTTCCTCATCTCTGCTCTGTTCCAGCTCCCTGCTCTGGACTCCAGGGCTCTGACTCTCCTTTTTCCCCCAGAGTTGACTGGGGTATTATTTTCATCTCTCTAACCATGGGTCTTGTTTTATATAGCACACACGTACAAGTGCCTAGTAAACGCCAGGCATCATTCTAAGAAATTTATAAATATTAACGCCTTTAACTCTTATAATACGTCTATGAGGTAAGTGCCACTATTAACTTCATTTTAAAACTGATAAAACTGAGCGCAGAGAGGTTGCTAACTTTCCTAAGGTCTCAAGCTCATGCAGTTAGGTTCTTCTTCACTAAGTGAACCCAAACCCACACCCTGAGGTGCCGGCCCTTTCTTGCTTTACTTCTCCTCTAGTGTTGTCTTTTTCACCGCTCCCTTCTCTGGTCTGGTGTATGAAGTCGGGAAATCACAGTCACTGGGAGATGTGGTAAAAGTGGGTCACGTCTTCCTCAACCGCTTCTTCCCCTTAGTCGATATCTTGTTGACTCCCTAGGATGTTCCTTACAGTAGCATTTCCTCAGAATTTTTACATGCATCAAAATAATAACAAGGACTACCATGTATATGTGCCAGGCGTTGTTAACTGCACAGCCTCATAACTGAATTTTAATAATTATCCGCATTTGAGAGGTGAGGAACCTGAGAATCAGAGAATTTCAATAATTTTCTCAAAATAGCACAGCTGGATTCAAATGTACCTGGGTTCGACACGTGTGCTCCTCAACCTTCCGCGTCCTACCTCACCCCACGCTCCTCCCTTCACTCTTAGCAGAGCTTCACCTTCTGCATTACTGAGCAGATACAGGTCCTCAAGCATGACTGTCTTCTATTTCATTCCCTCTACTCCAAAATATCCATTGTGTTTTAAGCACCTCGAGATGCCCTCAGACATTCTTGTGGGGTGGGTATTATTACATCTCATCTTGTAGTAAAGTAAGACAAGGACCTCAGTAAATGTCAGGGGTTGAACTTGAGCATAGGCCCACCTGGCTCAAACCTGTGTTGCCTCACCTCAGAAAGCAGCCTTTCTTCTATCCCCAGCCCCAACAATACCTAAAAATACTCTGTCCTTTTGCTCATCATCTCATTATCCCCTTCCACCTCAGACAAGGCATGAACATCTTCTGATTGAAAACCTATGCCTTCCACTGCCTGCCTCCATCTTTTTTTCCGTGACAAGCATTGGTGGTCCGTGTTCCTGCACTGTTCTGGGTCTGGGGATTGAAAGGTATAGACCCTGGACTCAAGTCACTCACGGTGTCTGGAAGCAGACATAGGGGTTCATGACCACCACATAACATCGCAAGTACCGTGAAGGAAAAACAGAGTTCCAGAGATCCCATGAGTAAGAGCACCTAACCTAGAGTAGGGCTGATCAGGGAAATTTCTACATGGTCTTCTTCCCTACCACCTACCCCAACTAACCTCTTCCCTCTCTCTCTCAGGTAAAACTGGTCTATAACAGTATTTAAGTTGCAGATGCACAACACTATTATTTGACATCTGCATACCCTACAAAGTGATCGCCAACAAAAGTCTAGTTACTGTTTATCACCATATGGTTGACCTTTACCCATTTTGCCCACCCACCCTCTAACCCCTTCTGGTAACCATCAATCTGTTCTCTGTATTTATGAGTTTGTTTTTGTAGTATTTGTTTGTTTGTATTCCAGATATCAGTGAAATCATACAGTATTTGTCTTCCTCTGATGTATTTCAATCAGCATAATAGCCTCAAGGCCCATCTGCTGCAAATGGCAAGATTTCATTCTTCTTTATGGCTGAATAGTATTCCATTATATATACTATATTATAAATTATATATATACATATTCCTGTGTGTGTGTGTGTGTATACCGTGTCCACTTATCCATTCATCTATTGATGAACAATTAGATTATTTCCTTATCTTGGCTATTGTAAATAATGTTGCAATAAACATAGGGATATATATACCTTTTTGAACTCGTGTTTTCATATTCTTCAGTTAATTACCCAGAATAGCTGGATCATATGGTAGTTCTAGTCTTAATTTTTTGAGGATTCTCTATACTATTTTCAATATGACTGCACCAATTTACATTCCCACCAGTGGTATAAGAGGGTTCCTTTTTCTTCACTTCTTCTTCAACACATATGATTGCCTTTTTGATAATAGTTGTTCCAGCAGGTATAAAATGATATCTTATTGTGGTTTTGATTTACTTTTTCCTGATGATTAGTGAGATTGAACATCTTTTCATGTGTTTATGGCCATTTATATGTCTTCTTTGGAAAATAAGATCTTCTGACCATTTTTTAGTCAGGTCATTTGTTTTTTCATTGTTGAGTTGTATGAGTTCTTTTGTATATACCAGATACCAACTCCTTATCAAATATATGATTTGTAAATTCTTCTCCCATTCAGTGTGTTCCCTTTTTGTTTTGTGACGGTTTCTTTCACTGTGCAGAAGCTTTTTAATTTGATGTTGTCCCACTTGTTTATTTTTCCTTTTGTTTCCTTTCTCTTTAGTGTTGATCTACAAATACATCACTCAGATTAATGTCATGGAACTTGCCACCTATGTTTTCTTCCAGGAGTTTTATGGTTTCAGGTCTTACATTCAAGTCATCAATCCATTTTGAGTTCATCTTTGTTTACAGTATGAAGTAACGGCCTAGTTTCATTCTTTGGCATGTGGCTATCCAGTTTTTCTAGAACTATTTTTTGAAGAGACTGTCCTTTACCCATTAGATGTCCTTGGTTTCTCTGTCATAAATTAATTGTTCATAGATATGCAGGCAATCTCTTCTGTATTAAGACAAAAATAAAATAAATTAGTTTTGCCAGCTTCTCTAACTACCATTCTATTTCATCCCCTTTCTTTCACTGTCAGGAGTTTCCACTTACTTAGCACTTATTCTATTCTCGATCCTCTAGACTCTGGCCTCCACTGAAATCATCTCACTTGCACCATATTCTCATGGGTCATCAATAACCATCTAATGGACAAACGTAGGGTCCATTTTCAGTCTTTATTCCACTTGAACGCTGGGAATCACTAAACATCTGTGACAATCTCCTTCTCGAGACTCTTTCTCATCTTGGGTCCCATGATATTGTCCACTACTGGTGCCTCTCTTGCCACTTGTTCTATTTCGTTTCTTTTGATAATGCCTCCCTGTGACCGTTCACAAAGAAGCCTTGGACTTTAGCCTTAAGCTTCCTGAATAACTCATCTCTCCCTCCATCACCTCTTCTCTGCAGAGGGAGGATTCATAATCTACTTGGATTTCAGTTCAAAGGCAAGCGACAGTTCTCAAAAATGAGAATAGCCTAAAGAAGAAGAAGAAGAACTCTTGCCCATGTGAAGAAGTCTGGAGTCGGCAGTTCCATTGATTGAATAGTTGACAAGGCAGTGAGAGATACATACTTTTTTCTGTCTTTCGGTTCCACCATTTTCAGTATTGGCTTCCTCTTCTCGATCCAAAATGTGTGTCTGAGATCTAGCTGTCGTAGCATTTCAGCCTGCAAGAAGCAAGAAAGAGATGAAGAAAGCAGAATACCCTCTTCTTGAAGACAAAGTAGTCATATGCAACACTTTTGCTTTCATCCCATTGACCTGAATCTCGTCATATAACCAAAGTTAGCTAGCAAAGAGCTGGACAATGTAGTCTTTATCCTGGGTGACCATATGCCTTGCTAAAAATTAGGCATTCTCTTACCAAGAATAAAGGAGAGAACAAACATTGGAAAATAACCGACAGATTTGGCTGCAACCCCCAAGCAATATTTTCAGACCATTCTCTTTCCTTATCTTCCATCCTTCCAACTACTTACCAGGATGGTCCAACATAATCTTAAAATCAGTATTTCTTTTTTGACATTGGAGAGGGAGAGGAGAGAGAAAATCTTAAGCAGGCTCTGTGCCCAGCACAGATCCTGATGTGGAGCTCAATCTCACAACCCTGAGATCACGACCTGAGCCCCAAATCACAAGTTGGACCCCTAACCAGCTGAGCCACCTAGGCGCCCCTCAAATTCAATATTTCTAACACTAAACCTATTTTCTCCTTGGGACTTTTTTTCAGCATAATCTTAACCAGTTTTCCAGTATCTATCAGTTTTCACTGACACAAAGTAGATGCTCAAAATATATTGTTGAACAACTGAATTCTATCAGGTTCCTCCTTACTCCCTCTCTTTCTTTATACTGTGTCTCAAATTCAGCACTTCCATTCCATTCATCTTATCATCCTCTGGTTCATGCCCAGATGCCTATAGAAGCTTCCAAAATGGTCTCTCAAGTTCAGTTTCTCTTTTTTTATTCTTCCTACCCAACATTACTATATTACTATGACCCTAAAATATCATTTTAATCTTCATCCTCAAGAACTTCAATAGCTCCCCTCTGCCTGTGATATAGATCTCAAACTCAAGGCTGTCTCAGACCTAAACCAGATTTGTATCTCCACCTTATCTTTTTCTACTCTGTTATGCAAATCTATATTTATTCAACCCACATCCCATGTTCTCCTGCTTCTAAATTTTTACTCAGGACCTGAGGACCTGAGACACTCATCCTTTCCCTTTCTCTTCAGTAAAATTCTATTCACTCTTTCAAAATCCTCCTCAAATTCTACTTTCTTTAAGAAGTTTCCCCTAGGGGTGCCTAGGTGGCTCAGTGGATTAAAGCCTCTGCCTTTGGCTCAGGTCATGATCCCAGGGTCCTTGGATGGAGCCCCACATCGGGCTCTCTGCTCAGCAGGGAGCCTGCTTTCCTTCCTCTCTCTGCCTGCTTCTCTGCCTGCTTATGATCTCTGTCAAATAAATAAATAAAATCTTTAAAAAAAAAAAAAAGAAGAAGAAGTTTCCCCTAACCACTATAATTCAAAGTGATCTCTCCTTTCTTCGTATTTGTACTGTAACTACTGTCTCTACCATTACATGAATTTACCATTTTTCAAAGAAGAGTTATGTGTATGTGTGTGTATCTTATTTCCTAAGCAATTATGAAATTCCTAAAAAATGTCAGAGAACTGGTTTTCTCATAGACTTGCCTAGTCCATTATGTGTCAAGTCCTCAAGACATTTTTGTGCTACAAGTTCTCTCTGAAGATGGGTTTTCCTTAGGTCCATTCCAATATTAATGTAATGTTTACATTTATATTATATTACTGGATTTTATGGATTATATTACTCTTATGTTATATATTATTATATATAATTAACATAATATACAAATATAAAACATATAAACTAATACATAATATATATTATGTCATTAGTATATTATATATACCCTGCACCTACATTTTATTACAGCACTTGCATTATATTACAGCCCCTAGAAAAATAAATATTGAGGTAGCTCAATATGGAGATTCTCTTTTAAAACCTGAAGTCTTAAGCATAAAGTCCATCAAGTGGAGTGGTACCTAAAACTATCTCTCTAGGCTTTACTTGAATTAGCCCTTAATAATGGCCCTTTATACATTCTTCAGTATGGTCCTGCTACCCCCCAGCCCCGCCCCGGGCCATCATGGGGGTGGCCTAGGAAGCCTTCAAAGGCATGTAGCAGTTATGAGGATGATGATGAAGCAAATGATGAAGATGAGAGTCATTGTCATCATCAACTCCAGAAACAACTGACATGCATGGTGCCTTAATGGCCACAAGACATTCCACTCCTATTGTATGATTTTCTGGTTACTACTTAGGTAGAACAAACTTTTTCTATGGATGGAGCCACTGAGACTCAGAAAGGTTTTGTAGCTTTATGAAGGTAGTCAGCTTCTAATCAGAAGTGCTATCACCCACACCTCCAGGCTCCTTGTCTTCCCAGCCGCCTGACTCAGACCACAGTCAGAGGGTCTGGAGGTGACCAAGGCTGCATCTGGTGCATGGGTGATCCCTAGCCTTTCCTCAGCAAGTCCAGGATTCTCACCAACAATGCAAGCAGCAAGAGGGGCTGCAGGACTTTCCCCAGTCCGATCTACCTGCCAGTGCTCCTCTCCCTCGCCCTTTGATGCACCACATCACTCCCTGAAAGACTTGCTATGGGGGATAAGTCACAACAACACGACACACACTTTGCCTTGTGGCTACCCAACTGCCATGAACCCTAAGAAGTTCTGTTTTCACAACTCGCCTACACACTTCCTGGGGCTTGGGGAGAGAACCCACATCCTCTTCACACATTTAACTTTTATCTACAGAACAGAATGGCAGTTAGGTGCCAGGGTCTGATTTTAAAAAGTTCTGCAAGACACAGGCTACCTGGCACCAGGATCAGCTGTGTAATTTACAGAAGCCATGGCAACATGAAAATGGGCGGGGGAGAGGGGTCCTTGTCCAAACAATAGTAAGTCTTTCAAGGTGGCACAGCAGCCTTAAAGCCACCTCAGAGTCCTTTCGAGCTCAAGGCTCAGGTGGCATGCCCATGTCTGAGAGGGACTCAGGCTGGCACACACCAAGGGCACCTTACCACACCCCATAGCCCAATGGAACAGTTTATCTGGAGAGAATTAATGTTCAAGAAGCTGGATTTTTGTAAACTATGACTCTTGCCCTGAAGGCAGCCTTAGTCTCTCCTTTGGTTCCCAGTGGTTTGTTTCTTTTGCTTTTACCATTTAGCACTCATCAGATTGTGTTATTTTTTACTTGCATACACATTTATCTTATTCTCCAGGGTGTGAGCTCCTCAGCACCGCAGCCACATCCTATTCTTCCCTGAGCCTCTAGCATAGCATATGGCACATAGTTAGCACCTAATAAATGTTTGTAGGTGCAGGTCCTTAGTCTCTCCCTCCCCCAGGATCCCATTACATCTTCTTCTGTACTTAACCCACCCCAACTAAGTCATCATGCATGACCTGGGATGGTCCACCTAAGGCAAAATCTTGGTTGGTCTGAAAGGAAAGAGATTTTTATTAGCAATCTCTAGTCTCATTCAGGAGCTACTAGGCTGGAGGGCAAGGGCGGCCATTTTATAATTATATTGCCTTTCATTTTACAAACTAGGTATCAAGTCAGTTTATCTTCATAAGGTGAAAGAGGAGACGAGAGGAAAAATAAACTTCTCATTCCCCCCACATTGGATTTTAAAAGCATTCATCCTTCAGCTTTTACTGGAAAGTAACAGGTCAAGTCTTCTTGTTATTGTCTCTCAAAGCACCATAATACTTATACAGTTGACCTTGAACGATGCAGGGGTTGAGGGTACTGACCCCTCATGCACTTGAAAATCCATGTATAACTTCAGGCTCCCCTAAAACTTCACTTACAGCCTACTCTGGACCAGAAGCCTTACTGATAATAGTCAGTTAACACATATTTTGTATGCTTTATTGTGTTACAGACCTCATTCTTACAATAAAGTAAACTAGAGAAAAGAAAATGTTATTAAGAAAATCATAAAGAAGAGAAAACACGTTGACAATATCGCATTGTATTTACAGGAAAATTTCATGTATAAGTGGACCCACGCAGTTCAAGTCTGTGTTGTTCAAGAGTCAACTATATATATCATATCTGTACATCTGTGATGATCTGCTCACTATTGATCTCTTCCTTTAACTGTGAAGTTCCAAAGAGCAGGAAATTTGTATCCATTTTCACTCACCTCTGTATCCCACAGCTCCTTGCATCGCACTTAAAAGAGTAGATGCTCAGCAAACATTTGTATTGGAAATTTGATTAATAATTACCTGCTGTAGTATCTGGGACAAGGCTGACCTTGAAAAAATTCATGCATTCATTTATAAATGTATGAATGAATAAATGAATTTTGCTTACATCAGAAGCTGTTCCAAGAGATTCTAGGCAACATTTATTAATTCATTCCACAAATATTTATTAAGCAACCACTACATGTCATGGACTAGTCTAGAGGCTGGAGATAGAGTAGGGAACAAAAAAGACCTCCCCAAATCATTAACTTGGGAAATACTTACTCGAGAACCTCCAAAGCACTATAGGCCTGTATCTTCCGGAAATAAAGGTATAAAAGTAGCTTTATTTTTGCAAAGACCACAGCAGCCAGGCTCTTGTTCCAGCTCTTCCGTCGCTTGGCAATATGATCTTGGGAAAGAAAGACCCTTAATTCTCAAACCTTCTGGAGGTGTATGGTCTTTGTCCCCCCAATCTCGTAGACCCTTTGGTCTGTAAGTCCAGATAAATGTTTTTAATGAAATAGACCCCTTGAAATTCACTGGAAATTTCATTTTTTTTTTTTAATGAGAATCTCTTAGAAAATTTAGCCATCATAACATATTATATGTAGAGTAGAATACCAAAAACAAAAAATGAAACGAAACAAAACAAAACCTAAAAAACAAACAAACAGAAAAACCCCACAAAAATACAAAAGAAAAACAAAAAACCCCTCCAGAGGTTGGATGAGCTGCATCTGGGCAGCTCTTCAGGGAGACTCAGGCCTGGGAGACAGGAGACTCTAAAAAGTGCAACAGGGAAACGGCAATGGTTTTCTATTTATGTCCGCAGGTCTGGGAGCAGACAGAAGTGACACAGATGTCGTCACATTGATTGGGATACTGGGGGAGTTGGTCACTTTCCCCTTAAATATCGAAAAATCACAGCAAGTTGTCAACATCGTTTGGAACTCTGAGACATCTGTTGCTTTCATAACGCCAGGAGATGCAGGAGCAGCACCCAAAGTTACTGTGACCCACCAAAATTATAAGGACCGAATAAATGTCTCCTCTCAGAACTACAACCTGGAGATCAGTAATCTGAGGATGGAAGATTCCGGCATCTACAAAGCTGACATAAATACAAAGACCTTTGAAGGGGTGTTCACCACCACCACCAGGCGCTTCAACCTTCAGGTCTTCCGTAAGTAGTGCCAGGATAAAGGGCTTGCTTTGTTTTGCAAATTTGCTATCTACAGAACGCCTTTATCTCTTTGTTGATGTCCCTAATTCTTTCTGTACCTGTAAATCCATACGTAAATACATCAATACTAATGAAGAGCTTGTGATTTCGGTTGTTTTTAGCAATGTAACCTTCAGTCAGCAGGTTGTTCCATGTGTCTGGTTTTTCTTTTCTATAAAATGTGAATAATCAATCACTTCCCTTGGTCACTGAGAGGATCCAGTGAGATAGTGTATGGAAAGCACTTCTTTAAAAACAAAAACAAAAACCATTTTATTTTAAAATAAGTGTAGATGCATAGAGAGGTGTAAAAAGCCAGGCAGGGAGGGGCGTCTGGGTGGCTCAGTCGGTTAAGCGTCTGCTTTGGGCTCAGGTCAGGATCCTGGAGTCCCGGGATGGAGCCCCATGTCGGGCTCCTTGCTTAGTGGGGAATCTGCTTCTCCCTCTCTCTCTCTCCCCCTCACTCTGCTCATGCTCTCTCTCTGTCTCTCTCTCTCATACATAAGTAAGATCTTTAAAAAAAAGAAGAGGTTCTGTGTGCACGTTCTCCAGTCCCCCCAGTGGTGGCATCTTGTGTAACTATAGGACAGTATCAAAGCCAGGAAGCCAGCACAGGCATCCCTAGGAAGCTGATTCAGACGTCAGCAGATGTACGGGGTCTCCTCTATGTGTAAGTGTACGCGTAGCTTGCAGAGTTTACTCACCTGCGTGCGATCAAGGTCCTGAACCACAGCACCACTGCTGCAAGAGTCCCTCAGCCCTTCAGAGCCACCGTCTCCCTCCCCAGCTCCTGGAAGACCTTACTCCGTTCTTCACGCCCAACATTACGTCATTTCACACGTGTCACATATATGGACTCATGCATATGCATATGCTTTTGAGACTGGCTCTTCTCACGCAGCATAATTTCAGAGTCATCCTAATTATTGCAAGGATCCGTAGTTTTTATCTTTTTATGGCTGGATAGTAGTATTCCATGGTGTAGACGGACCAGTCTGTTTAACCATTCACTGATGAGGGGATATTTTAGTTAGTTCCAGCTTGGGAGTATTACAAATAAAGCCTAAGCACATTCATGTACAAGCTTCTGCATGAAATGACTTTTTGCTTCTCTAGGATAAATGCCCAAGAAGGAAAACACGTGGTAAATTCATTTTTTCATTTATTTGTTTAAAAATTTTTATTGTGATAAAAATATATGTAACACAACATTAAACACTTTAACCATTCTTTAAAAGATTTATTTATTTATTTTAGAGAGAGTGCATGTGAGCAGGGGGGAGGGGCAGAAAGAGAGGAAGAGAGAGAGAGAGAGAAGCAGACTTCCTGCTGAGCATAGAGCTCCCACATGGGGCTCAATCCTAGGACTCCAACATCATGACCCAAGCTGAAATCAAGAGTAGAATGCTTCGCCAACTGAGCCACACAGGCGCCCCTGCTTTCATCCCTTTATATGTTCAGTTTTCCCCACTCAATCTCTGGGAGGTGTTATACCATGTGCAGGTAGAGCAGACCACCGGAAAGTCTCAGAGAAAGCCAGATCGCCTACCTAACACAATCTGTACCTCTGGGGGAGTTAGTGGAGAAGATAATGAGACAGAACTGACACTTACTGAACTCTGTGTGTCTGCCATTTTACCACCTAATTTTAAAAAATATGTAGAGATCACATACATTTACGCAACACATGCACAGAGTCAAAGACAATACACAGCGCATTGCAACTCTCCCTTCTCAGAGGCAGTCCCTGTTGCTGGCTTGTTTTGTCTTTCCCATAGATAATTAATATGTCTAGACAGATGATAGGCAGATGGACGGAGACAGGTATTAGGTGCTCTTTAAACACAACAGCTCATTTAGTCCTCACAACAAACAACCCTAGCAGGAGAAAATTCTATCAGTGCTTAAGGGGTGGAGCTAAACCTCAGTGAGGCTGCGTGTGTCCCCTTTCTGGAAAGCAGCAGAGCCTGGTCGGATCCAGGTCTCCAGGGGCTTCCCCACTCTTAGCCACAGCCTTGACCTTCTTCTCTGTCCAGTAGCCTGATGCAGGTAACATCTCTGTTCCTGCTGACAAGAATGAGACGGGATCCTATCTTTCCCACTATCCCCCACCTTGACACTCAGCAAAAGAGTTTCTCTAAAAATAAGTAAATATCAAGCAGAGACTTGAATATTCCTGTAAGTCCAGTTTCTAAAGAAAAGCACACGAGCGTGCGCACACACGCGCGCGCGCGCACACACACACACACACACACACACACACTTTGGCTGGTTTTTGCTGTAGATGTTCTGTATTGATCACTGTTGTAGCACATCAAGGTCCCTCCAAACTTCTTTAGGAGTTTTTTCACAAGTCACCACTAATTCTGGTCTGGAGTAGATCCCTCCAAGAGACTCACAGGACCAGGCTTTCTGGTGCGGTTGGAATGAAAAACATTTATAGATTCTTCCTTACCATATTCTACTTCCTTGCAGGCACAGACAACTTTAAAAATACTACATGAACCAGAAAGCCACATGCCCCCTCCTTCTGAGCCCTCCCCACGTGGCTAGGATAGAGGGAACAAAGCCCAGCACAGCAGCCTGGCCAAGAATTAACTAAATTTACCAACTCGCAACATGGGCACTTTCTTATCTGCCAGTAAAGGGAAGAACTTCCCTTTCCTTCTGCCGGCCCCAGATAGCTCTTAACTTCAACCTAAATATACTTGCTCTTCCGTAATTGCTCAGCTTACCATTTGGACAGTTAACCTTTTGATTGCTTTTATAAAAACATCTTTTAAAATGAACTTTTGAAGGGATTTTAACTTTTTACTGTGGCACTTTAGAACAACACAAAACAACTCCATGAAAACACACCAGAAAACACAGCCAAAACATTTTTCGTAGAGACTTTCATGCAGCGCTGCACTGGTTCTTGATGGCGTGGGTGACCCCCAGGACGTGCGGCACATGATTTCATAAATGGTTGTAAATATACACCGGTCTTTATTGTGTGTCCCATAGAGCTAGCCATATGCACAGAACGTTTTCATTGAATTTTGCTGAACGTTTCTCCTTCCCAGGCTTCAGGTGTCGAAGAAGAAGCCCACGGGAATACTGGTCGATAGTTTTGTGAACCAAGCTAATAAGGAAAAAGTAACCCAACAAACATATACTTCAGACCTGACCTTGCAAGTCAATGCAAGAGACTTCTTTGCTGGATCGGATAATGGTTTTCAAACACTGGAAGAATATTTCCTAGTTTCTTTGGCGCTCCTCACAGTGTAATGGCCGCAGACAGGAGGCAGACTGAAGTTTAATTGACTTGAACCATCTTTAATGTTCTTAAGGTTTCTTCATCTTTCATGTTTCTTCTTGTTTTCTCCAGTCTAGAGTGACAATCTGTAGACCAGTCAACCCAGCCCAGGTCTGAGCATTTGCCAATTTCTTTTATTTGAGGGAAGGGTAAAGAGGAGGGAATCCCAAGCAGGCTCCATGCCCAGTGCGGAGCCCACGCGAGGCTCTGTCTCACGACCCTGAGATCAGGAACTGAGCCGAAATCAAGAGTCGGACGCTTCACCGACAGGACCGCCCGAGCACCCCCTGATTTGTCCGTTTCTGTGGTGTAAAGCCTCCCACTATGTTTTAAGGCTTGCACAACTGGGAAGACTTTGTGTGTATCATTACACAAGACAGATCTGAGAGATGTAAATCACTTAGAGCGTAGGTAACAGCAAACTGGCCAAAAAAAATAGAAGGCAGTGAATTTTGAGCCCGTATTAGCTTTTTTAAAAAGTGATTTATTTTGTTGTAAGTTGTTATCATTTCATTTTTCACGATGGCTGCACTTAACAACCCTCTTGAAAGAATTTCTGAGAACCCAACAGCTGGCTCTCCTGAGAGAGGGTAGCTCCCACTCAGCCCGGACACCTGTGTCTCCCTGTCCTAGGTCGGCTTGGGAAGCCACAAATCACGCAGAGTTTAATGACGTCTCTGAACAGCACCTGCTATGTCACCTTGACGTGCTCCGTGGAGAAAGAAGAAGGGAACGTCACATACAGTTGGAGTCCTCTGGGGGAGACGGGGAATGTCATTCGGATCTCCCGGACCCCCGACAGCCAGGAGCTGACTTACACGTGCACAGCCCAGAACCCCATCAGCAACAGCTCGGACTCCATCTCTGCCCAGCAGCTCTGTGCAGGTGACCAGCGCCGTCTGGCTCCCCTGAAGTCTCCAAGACCCACTCAGAAGAGCGGCCTCAACTGGGCCTTGTTTCCTTGTTTCCCCGGGGGGTGCCCCTCCCTTAGGCCAGGCCTGGTCCGCAGGGGCATCTCCTCCCAGGAGGGCCTGGAAAAGAGGCCAGAGCTGTCTGAGATAGGCCGGGTGTTTGCGGTGTTCTGAGGCAGCCCCTGCTTGGCCCTCTGACTGTTTCTAACGCTGACTTTGAATACCAGAAAGTCCAGTTTCCCTTGGAGCTGTGGTACCCCCAGGCAGGCACCCCTTTTGACAGTGTCCCTGAGTGTGGCCAAGTCTCACTGTCTCTTCTGTTTCCAGACACTGCAACAGGCCTCCGCTCTCGCCGCATCGGGCTGCTGAGCGGGCTGGCCGGGCTCTTTCTGTTGATACTCATCGTGCCTTTGGTGCTTTTGTTCCTTTTGCGCAAACGAGGAGAAGGTAGGATTTCTCCAGAAGGTAAAATGTGGAAATACACCTTCCTTCTTCCCGGGACGGGAGTCATCTATCCAAGGTGGGGTAGAGAGGTGCCTTGTTCTGGGGAGTCTGCCTTCCTCCAATCCGCACTCCCGCACCCTCTCCGGAGTGCTGACCCCTGGACGCCAGTGCTCTGAGTGGGCTCCGGAATCCGCTCCTGCTGCCATCAGTATCTGGTGGGCCCAGAATGTGGGTGTGAGTTCACTACTGCCACGGAGGAGCTGTGCTTCACGACTGTGTCTTTCCTTCTCTAGCTCAGTGCTCTCACATGTAAAATGAGATTCGAACTATAGGGTATCCTGAGTCCCTTCTAATTCCTCCACATTTTGACTTTGGAGAGTCCTTGACGGACATGTACTAACTTTTCATTCCATGGACGTCACTAGATCCCTCTGGATCCCTCTGGATCCTCCTGTAATTGTGCTATTTGCAATGCAGAAAACCTAATCTTGGGCCCCCTCAAGGATCATTATGCCCTCCTATTCCTCCTACCCCCACGATCTCCCCAAATCTTCCTTCCCCCCCAGTCACAGTAACAAGCCTGGGTGTAGAGAGCGCCACATCTGTTTCCATGTTCCTGACTCTCCTTTGGGTCTGATTCCTCAGGTTCCTTCTTGAAGCCCTTCAGTAAGAACTCTGGTAAGTTCTCAGCCACGAGTTTCCACGGATGACAACTGAGAGTGATGAGTTCACGGCAGATGGGTTAAGACTCAGCTTCTGTTTCGTGGAGGTCTGGGCCGAAGGTCCCAGCTTGACCATTTATCTGCTATGAGTGATCTGTCACCACAAGCCTCAGTTTTGTGGGTGGTAAAACAGACATACATACGTATTCGGGATTAAATGGAATTACCCACATTAAGTACTTGGCCTGGAGCCTGGTGCCTAGTAAGAACTCAGTAAATATCAGCATGATGCGTACAACTGACCATCCAGCCTTGGCACGGAAGGAGGCTTTCCAGGGCAGAGAATTTAACTCAAATGCGACCGATGGGGAGAAGTCCCGTAACCTGACTCAGGCCGTAGGTATCTTCAAGGTTCCTCCAAGAGACCTCTGTCTCCAATCCCTCACGGTCTCTTGGGAAGGAAGCAATGCTACTTTTTTCATCTACCAATGAGATGACAGAGAGTGCCCGGGCTGACTCTCTTGGCGAGTCGGAGGTAGGGTCTGGGACAGGACTTGCCTCTGTGTGCCACTCAGCTCGCTGCTATTTGTGGATATGTTGGTGCCCTGAAACAGCTCTTTCATTTATTTATTTATTTATTTTAAAAAGTTTTTATTTATTTATCAGAGCGGGGGGAGAGAGCGAGCACAGGCAGACAGAATGGCAGGCAGAGGCAGAGGGAGAAGCAGGCTCCCCGCTGAGCAAGGAGCCCGATGTGGGACTCGATCCCAGGACGCCGGGACCATGACCCGAGCCGAAGGCAGCTGCCTAACCAACTGAGCCACCCAGGCATCCCTGAAACAGCTCTTTTTGACTTTGCCCTAAAATGTTGCATGTTAGGAACAAAAAGAGGGGCACACTGGGACGGATGCCTTTACCAGCCCAGGAATTCTTTTTTTTTTTTTTTTTAAGATTTTATCTATTTATTTGACAGAGAGAGAGAGAAATAACAGGGCAGGGGGGAATACAAGCAGGGGGAGTGGGAGAGGGAGAAGCAGACTTCCTGCTGAGCAGGGAGCCCGATGCAGGACTTGATCCCAGGACACCTGAGATCATGACCTGAGTCGAAGGCAGATGCTTAACCGACTGAGCCACCCAGCTGCCTCAGCCCAGGAATTCTTTTTTTTAACATATGTATTATTTGCCCTAGGGGTACAGGTCTGTGAATCATCAGGCTTACACATTTCACAGCACTCGCCATAGCGCATACCCTCCCCAATGTCCATCACCCAGCCATCCTATCCCAACCCCCCACCCCCAGCAAGCCTCAGTTTGTTTCCTGAGATTAAGAGTCTCTTATGGTTTGTCTCCCTCCCTGGTCCCGTCTTGTTTCATTTTGTTCTTCCCTACCCCCCAAGACCCTCTACTCTGCTCTCAAATTCCTCATAACAGAGAGATCATGTGATAATTGTCTTTCTCTGATGGACTTATTTTGCTTAGCCTAATACCCTCTAGTTCCTTCCATGTTGTTGCAAATGGCAAGATTTGGGGGTTTGATGGCTGCATAATATTCCACTGTGTGTGTGTGTGTGTGTGTGTATGTGTGTGTACACCACATCTTCTTTATCCATTCATCTGCTGATGGACATCTAGGTTCTTTCCATAGTTTGGCTACTGTCAGCCCAGGAACTCCTCAGAGTAGAGACTTGTCTCTGTGGTCTTTGCCTCCCACGGAGCCCAGCGCACAGAGGAAGCCTCTCATCAGAGTTTTACCATGTGGCTCAATCGAGCAGACAACGAATGTCTGTAGAGTATCTGTTCTGTGCTTCTCCCTGGAGATAGTCACAGGAAGGTAGGGAGCAAAGGAGCCTGACACAGTGTGTAACTAGAGAGAATCAACCTCACGGAAAAACCAGGACCCTCACATGCGAGGACAGTGAGCCCAGGGGACGCCGTCAGCTCCATGTGCCAGAGGTGCCATGCGAGACCCTGCGGGGCGGGGCTGCCTCTGACTGCCCGCCCGGGCCGGGAGAGCCTCGTCAGCCTCCTGTGGATTCTGGAGTAGAGCCCTGGGTGAGCCAGGCCTGAGCTCGGGCCTCCCACACCGCGTGAAATCCCGACAAGAGGGAGAGGCCGTCCCAGGACCCGAGCATCCGTCTCAAGGCGATGTTAGCCCTCTGACCTTTTAGGGCTTCATTTCTTTACCTTAAAAAGAGAACCTCAGAAGAAGTCATCTCTAAAACCCATCCGCCTCTCACACGCTGTGTTTCTATGTTTCTGTGTGACGCAGATGCCGCCTCAAAGAAAACAATATACACCTACGTCATGGTGACCAGAGCTGCCCCCCCAGCAGAGGGCAGAATCTACGATGAAATCCCCCCGTCCAAGGTGAGCTAATGCCACTCACGGATCCTCACACCACCCCCAGGGAAAGGGAGTTGGGGGCAGCAGGCCAGGGATCCAGAGGGTCTAACCAAGCACTGTCATGTCAGGGAAATGATGCCAGGAGTCCCCCTGTGGGGACAGGAACATGGCCAGTCGTCCCTGCACAGCAACCTCCAGGGGTAGAGGCCGTCAGCTTCCACACAGGGGTCTGGTTCTGGGTGACGTGAGAGGCCTGACTAGGTAGGAGTGGGGTGCCCTCCACGAGGGACAGACAGCAGGGGGGCTGTTTAGGTGAGAGGTGAGGGCTGCTGGGTGGCCACCAACATGGGAACAGAACTGAGAGAGATTCCCTCCTTTTTTAAGATTTAGTTTATTTGAGAGAGAGCACCAACAGAGTGGAGAGGCAGAGGGAGAGGCTCCCCACTGAGCAGGGGGCCCGATGCGGGGCTCGATCCCAGGACCCTGAGATCAGGACCTGAGCCGAAGGCGGACACTTAATGACTGAGCCACCCAGGAGCCCCAAGAGAGGTCCCCTTGAACTTCGTGGTCTGGCAGCGACACCCCCTCCTCCCACCTGCCCCGCACCTGCCTGTCCTGCCCTCATCTCCACCCTGAACCACTTTCCTCTGTGCTCCCAGGCCCTGGCCTGCTCCCCCAAAGTCGACAGGAGTGGAAGGACGCGGAGGTCCGCCTGGTCCAGCCAGCACTGAGCTTGTGCTGATGGGCGACTAGGTGTCCAGAGCCAAAATCTTCAGTGGGCAAGACCCAGCATGAACCACGCAAACCCCTCCCCTTGGCTCCTGAGGGTTTTACCCAACTGCTACCCACTCCTCCCGCCCCACACCCTGCCCTGGGCCTCTCGAGGCTGGATGGAACCAGAGCGGAGGCGGGGAGCGGAGGTGACCTGGTGGGAGTGGGAGCAGGGGGCAGCAGGCCAGGCAGAGGCGGGAAGGGGCCTCCTGAGGTTTTGCCTGGGCCCCTCACTGAGGGGAAGACGGGTGTTTTACAGGAGCTCCCTGCCAACGAGGACCCAGTGAACAGGGTTTACGCCACACTGCAGATGGATAAGGTAAATCCTTTTGATTTTTTATCCCAACCTGTCTGTTCCAGCCATTCTGCCGTGCCCTGTCCATCCGAGCAGGGGCCAGCTGGTTCTCCTGGTGCTTCTTTCTGTCCCTCTCAGGACTAACTGGTGAGGACCTTGGCCCACAGTGTTCCACCCCTGCACAGAACCTAGCTCCAGGTCTGTGGCCATCCAAAAGCTGGCTCACTTGGGGTGTTGAGCCTGCCTCTAAATGCAGGAACCCCAGGGCCTCTGAACTGCGGGGTTCCAACTCTAGCCTCTCAAGCGGCTGGGGCCATGTGGGCTCACAGAATAAAATCAGACAACCAGGTGCCCCCCTCTGGACAGACACAGGCCCACATCAGGTGCCCAGCCCGGGGAAGTAGATGGAACACAGGCTGAATTTCAGTTCCCACTTCCTCCACCAGCTGACTTGCACAGTGTGCAACCTGCACCACAATTTGAAATGGAGCAGCGACACGCACAGTGCCCTGTGCCTCGATGTCCTGCTCTGGACTATGCATAGAGGGCAGGTGAGACTTTCCGTTTGGGGCATCGCTCACTGTCTGTGAGGATCCTCATTTCTGCTGCAGTCAGAAGGACAGCTTTGGGGTGTCTTGGGGAATCAAATGTTTTGTCAGTGTTCCTGTGTGATAGCTGAGCAAAATCATTGTGAAAGATAAACAGGAACCCGGGGGCCTGGGGGAAGGGAAAGTCGAGAGAACAGATGAAGAGCGGGAGAGGACATTAGGAAATGGGCCGCTGATGGGTGGGGAATGAGAATGAAGAGCTGGTTCGGTAGAGGGCATCTGTGAGCTGCAGAAGCAGGAGGCTTGCAAGAGAACGCGTGCTCTGGTGGTTGGGGTGTGGGGCTAAGCCCGCATCCTGGAGCACAAGACAGAAGGGTCTTCGCTCGCTCCGTGCTCAGGACAGGGAAGGAGGGAGAAGGAGACCGAGGGACAACGGAGGGACAACGGACAGGCGAAGGGGAAGGAAGAAGGGAGGGGCAGGGCCGCAGGTGTGAGCCGGGATCTGCAGGTTGGGGAAGGACACAGGAGGAGACATTAGCGAGGACTCCACGGGAGGGATTCACCAGGGCGGCGCAGGTTGCAGCATCTCAAAGCACATCCTCTAGATGAGGTGGGTAGCAATTATTGATTGCTCATTAGGTGATTTGAGAAGAATTTTTTCCCTGTCCTGTCGGGTTCACTTTGCTTGGGAGTGGGGTGTGGGGAGGGCTCTAGGTCTGTCTGCATAACTAGAACAGAGGACATGGGTGGAGTTAGCTCCCTAGTACGTGGGGTGCCCTTGTGGGGGTTCAGAAGGAGCTGAGGCTCAGCCAGGAGCAAGGAAGGCGGGTGGATTGAGCCTGGTGTTGCCCAAGCCCGTCATCAAATCAATGCAAACACCCCCATTCCCTTCTGCTGCCTTTTCCCTGGGCTCCACTGCTGATTTCCCAAGCGCTTGCAAGTGGGCAACCGGAGCATCTTCCCGGGGCTGTCTCTCTGTCCTGGTACCGCCCGGGGCCAGGCTTCCCATGCAGCATCTCTCAATTAACCTGCCGCTCCAACTCCCTCTTGTGCACAGATGGGGAAAACCAGCACTCAGGACGGCAAACCTCCTGGGATTTCAGCCTATGAAAATGTGGTCTAGGCTCCCGGGCAGCCTTCTCCCTGCGGACAGAGCTTCAGCCACCATCGACAGCCCAGCAGATGCCCCAGACCCAGACTTTCTTTGCGCATGTCTTACATGGAGACTGAAGCCATCACTTTTTGTGACTGGAGGTGATGACCCTTCCCAGCAACCCCCTATGTAAGAAAGACTGATACTTTGCACACCTGTGCTACGTGGTGGCACACCACCTGAGATGCTCTTATCACACTCAATGTCTGCGAGGAGCCCTGATGCAGAGCCTCCAAACTCTACACAGCCCCAGCGACAAATGAGACAAAAGCACCCTTTCCCTGAGGCAGATGCAGCCCCTCCCAAGCACATGGCTTGACGAATGGAGTGTGGGCTGCATTTCAGCCTCTCTGTGCCCCTTTGCCCAGGAACTTTTGTGTAGGGGACAGCTGGCTGGACCAGCCCACTCGTGCATGACAGGGTCGCATAGGAAGCCATTGGTGGTGTGGCTCTCAGCTGTGTGGACACACTCTCCAAATGGAGCGTTGGAAAATGCTCTTTCCATAGGGACTAGACAGCTGGGGCATTTTTCTTCAGGCTCTACTTCAGAAGCCTCGTAAGATTCTCCTAAAAGAATCATGGACTTCACACTCTGGTTAGATGTCCATGCCCTTCCTACCAGCGCTGAGGAGGAATCGCTCGCGGCTGAGCAGAACTTTCAAGTGATCATATGAAGAACTGTTTCCCGTATGTGTGAGCCCCCACGGCCAGCTAAATCCCAAATCCCCATCAACGATCCCAGACTGGGCAGCAGAAATGAGCTGTATGTAGGTAGAAGGGAAGTGTTAGTCCCAGTGAATGGATCCATAGCACCGTCTAGCCCTGACCACCATTAGCACTGTGTTGGGGGCTGCAACACCCCCAAAGTATCAGATGAGCATAATGTCCGCTCTGGTCTAGCTGCTCTGTGCAAGGCAAGCATGGGCACTCGTGTTCAATGCTGAATTACACGTTTCAGGGAGTGGCAGGAGCTAGCAAAATCAGGGAAAGCTTCCTGAAGGAGGTGGGGCTTGGAGGGTTGGAGGTGGGTTGAAACTGGGCTCTGGAGGAAGAGTAGGATTTGGCCATAAATGAAATGGACAGGTAGCATCCCACTGAGGAAAGCCCAAGAAAGAAGCGGAGGCTGGATCTGTGTGATGTGCTCAGAGCACTGCCCCAGATGCACGGGGCACACTCACCGTCCCTTGTCTTTGACGGCAGAGCGCCTCTGCTTCAGTGTGTGCCCCCGGCCCCAGCCCTTTGCACACACATCAATGCTCAGCTCAAATGTCACCTCCTCTGTGAAGCTCTCCCTGGCATCATGGGTCAAATTAATTATGGATTTTTTGCCCTCCCTTCCCCCACTTTGTCCTTATATCAATCACTGCAACTCATTTCCTTCTGCCTCACAGTACAGAGGCTACTTGCATCCCTCCATACTGTGCATGCTGAAGGGCAAGGTCCGTGACTTCAAACCCATCGAGACTGACCCTGAACGATGAGAGTTTTGTTCCCCTGTGCACCCACCACCAGCCAACGTCGTGCCCTGCACCAGGCTTGTGAGCAATAAATTCTTTGAATAGAATTGAAAATGACCAGCCAGCTCAAACAGAAGGTCTATGTTTCAAGCACTGATAGACAGATGCATAGCGGAATCCCGTTATGGCAAGCCTTCAATGTCAGAACGCAGACGTCAGTGTAAGGGCACTTTGGAGGGAAAAGACTTTCAGAGTTAAGACCGGTGGAGACATCACCGGAAGCAATGAACCACCTGTGAGTGAAAGGCAGTCACCCAGGGAGGAACACCAGGGAAGAAACAAAGAGACACATCATAAGGATGGAGAAGCTCCAAAGGGACACTGAACAGGCTGGGTTTCCCCTTCAAAGCATGGCTCCTCACCTTCATGTGAGCTGAGGGACCACTCCTGAACATGGTCCTTCTCTAGCTTGCCCCTACTCCTTCCTGGTGCGCTCACCCAGTCAGATTGCTAGTTTCCTACAGTCCCAATGGCAAGTGGAGAAGGAATAGAACCAGATGCAGGTGTTCCTTGGGTCTTGCACGAGAACAAACCTGGAAGGGAACCAGTGCCCAGGAATTCTTCATGTGGCCTTTAGGACTTGGGACCACCAAGCTCCCATCTCTCACTTTCTTCCCTAGTCTTCTGATTTAATGAAGATATAAGCTACTCACCCCATCCCCTAAGGGCTTGGTTCTCAGATTCTCCTTCTGCAAAATGGATGTGTGTTCTTATGGACCACACCAAGATGGGTCAGTTTTTACGAAGTTTCATTGAAATTGCAATCTGGAGGGGCAGGGCCCTCTAGTGGCAAGTACCGGTAAGGCAGCACAAGCCCCGCACCTGCAGGTGCACTTGAGCTTTCCACCGAGAACAGGGAACAGAGAACGGGAGGATCCGCGCAGCAAATGCCTCTCAGAAAAAGAAAGCGAAGCTGAATTAAAATGTGATGCTTTTTGAAAAGCTATAGAACGCTCTAAATTGCACAGCCCACAAGAGAGGAGCTTGTCTGGGCCACTCTGGAAACCCGGCAAAGGAAGGAAGGAGCCTGATTGGTCTGGTGGGTGTGGTGGGTTTTTTTTCCTCTTTTTTTAAAAGATCTTATTATTTGAGAATGAGTGAGAGAGAGAGAGAGAGCGCGCGCTCAAGGAGGGGGCTGGGGTGGGGGTGTGTGGGAGAAACAGACTCTCCGCTGAGAAGGGAGCCTACATGGGCCTCCATCCCAGGACCCTTAGATTATGACCTGAGCTGAAGGCAGGCACTTAACCCACTGAGCTACCCAGGAGCCCCTAAGGTACTAACAACAAAATACCAGCAAACCAAATGCAGCAGCGCATTAAAATGACTATATATCATGACCAATTTGGATTTCCTCCTGGGAGGCAAAGATGGTTCAACATTTAAAAAAAAAAAAAAATGAATGCAATAGAACAGATTAATAGAATGAAGGGTGAAAAAAAAACCCCATATGATCATCTCAACTGATGCAAAAAAAATGTTTGACCAAATTCAATACCCTTGTCATGATTAAAAATAGTGAACAGAATAGGAATACAAGGAAATTTCTTTCACATGTATTAGTTTGCCATAACAAGGTACAACTGGCTGGGTGGTTTAAATAAGAGAAATGTATTTTCTCACAATCCTAGAGGCTAGAAGTCTGCAATTAAGATGTCAACAAGGTCAGTTTATTGTGAAGCCTCGTGCCTCGCTCACTGGCTTGCACGTTGCTTTCTTCTCCCTGTGTCTTCCCACGGTCTCTCTGTGCATGTCTGTGTTCTAATCTCTTTTTCTTATAAAGACATCAAGCTTATCGAATTAGGGCCAACCCATATGACCTTATTTTAACTTAGTTACCTCTTTAAATACCTTATCTCTAAATACAGTCACATTCTGAGATACTGGGGGTTAGGACTTCACCATATAGATTTTGGAAAGACACATTTCAACCTATAACATTCTGCCTTCTGCATCCCCCCAAATCCATGTCCTTTTAACAGGTAAAATGTGTTTACTCTGTCCCAATAGCCCCAAAGTCTTAACCCATTCCAATATCAATTCTTAATCCAAAATCTCATTTAAATATCATCTAAATCAGCTAGGTGGGAATCTCAAGGTATGATTTATCCTGAGGGAATATTTAACTCCAGTCGTGAATCTGTAAAACTGGACAAGCTATGTGCTTTCCCAATATAATGGTGAGACAAGCAAAGGATAGACACGCCCACTCCCAAGGGAGAAAGAGAAAAAAGGAGTCACATTTTTTGTTTTGTTTTTTTCATTTCCATACATAAGCGAAATCACATGGAGTTTGTCCTTCTCTGTCTAACTTATTTCATTTAGCATAACGCCCTCAAGGACCAATGATGTCGCTGTGATTTCCCTTATATGTGGAATCTAAAACACAACAAACAAACAATCAAATTATGATGTTAACAAACTTTGAAATTATGACAATACTCATGGATATAGATAACAAACTAGTGGTTGTTGGGGTTGGGGTGGGGGCATGAGGAGAGCGTGAAGTGGGAGAAGCTCAAAAGACAAAAACTTCCAGTTACAAAATAAAGAAGTCATGGGGATGTACTTAGGGAAACTGTAGTTAATAATACTGTATTGCATATTTGAAAGTTGCTAAGAATAAATCTTAAAAGTTCTCAACACAAGAAAAAAATTATAGCTGTGTATGGTGACCAATGATAACTAGACTTGTTGTGGCCATTATTTCCCATTATATACAAATACGGAGTCATGTTGTATACCTGAAGCTAATATAATTATATAGAAAAAAGAAAAGGGGTCACAAGTCCCAAGCAAGTCTAAAACGTAGCAAGGCAGATTTTATTAGATTTTAAGACATGGGAGTAATCTTCTTTGGCTCTATGCTCTGCTCTTTGGTCCCCCTGGGTGGCCCTGCCTTCTGGGACAACGAGGTTCATCCTCTCCACCTTCACCAATGGTCCCAACCCTCTGTAACTGAAAGCAGTCCTGACCCCTGAGCTGTGCCCTAGGGCCCATAGTGGTAGTATCAGCCCTGCCTTTTTTCTCTTTTCTGGAAGGATAACACACTTTTGTCACTGGATAACTTCATTGGTCTGTCCTGTAGGATTCCAGAAATACCGTGGCTGTCCTTCATCTAGTCCTGTCCCTGTCTCCTTCAGTCCAAGATGACAGCATTTCTGCTGGTACAAAATCCCCAAAAGCCTTGCCAGTCTCCCATGCAATTCACAGAGGTCTATGCCATTCAGAGAAGAGAGTCCTCCCCAGGTCATTCCTGGATAACTCCATGTCTATTCTTGGCTTCCACTGAAATGACTAATTGTATCCCTAAGTCACACACCTATAATTCAGCCCCATAATAGGCCATATATGAAAAAGTCACAGCTAATATTATACTCAAAGGTAAGAAACTAAAAGCTTTCGCCCTAAGATAAGGAAGAAATCAAGGATGTTAGTTTTTACCATTTCTATTCAACATAGTATTTGAAGTTCTAGCCAGAGCAATTAGGCAAGAAAAAGAAATAAAAGGTATCCAAATTGGAAAAGAAGAAGTGAAATGATCTGTGTTCATAGATGACATGATCTTATATATAAAAAACCCTAAAGATCATACACACACACACACACACACAACCCAGTAGAGGGTGCCTGGGTAGCTCAGTGGGTTAAAAAGCATCTGCCTTCAACTCAGATCATGATCCCAGGGTTCTGGAATTGAGCCCTGCTGAGCAGAGAGCCTGCTTCCGCCTGCTCTGCCTGCCTCTCTGCCTACTTGTGATCTCTGTCTGTCAAATAAATAAATAAAATCTTAATAAAAAAAACGACCAGGGGTGCCTGGGTGGCTCAGTGGGTTAAGCCTCTGCCTTCAGCTCAGGTCATGGTCTCAGGGTCCTGGGATGGAGCCCCGCATCAGGCTTTCTGCTCGGCAGGGAGCCTGCTTCCCTCTCTCTCTCTCTCTACCTGCCTCTCTGCCTACTTGTGATCTCTTTCTCTGTCAAATAAAGAAATCAAAATCTTAAAAAAAAAACTATTAGAGCTAATAAATGAGTTAAGCAAAATAGCAATACACAAAATGAACACACAAAAACAGAGCTGTTTTCATACACTAACAATGAACCATACAAATGGAATTGTGAAAACAATTCCACTTACAATAACATTAAAAAGAATTAAATACTTAGGAATAAAATTAACGAGGAGGTAAAAAATCTTAAACACAGAAAATTATAAAACATTACGAAATGAAATTATAGAGAACTCCTACAATAGCACAATAAAACCCAAACAAACAAATTTTAGAAGGGGCAAAGGACTTGAATAGGTATTTCTCCAAAGAAGATAAACAAATGACCCATAAGCACATGAAAAGATGCTCAGCATCACTAATCATTGAAAAAATGCAAATCAAAACCACCAATGAGATGCTACTTAACATAGATGAGGATGACTATTATCAAAAAAACCAAAATGACAAATGTTGCTATCAAATTTTTTGTTATCAAAAAAAAAAAAAAAAAACGACAGATGTACAGTACAGAACCTGGAATGTTCACACGTTGCTGGTACAAATGTAAAATGGTGCAGTCACAATGGGGAATCATTTAGTGGGTCCTCAAAAAGCTAACCACAGAATTTCATATGACCCAGCAATTCCAATCCTAGGTATCTATCCAAGGGAATCAAAAGCAGGGCTTCAAACAGATACATGTGCTCCAATGTTCATTGCAAAATTATTCACAATATGCAAAAAGTGGAAACACTCCAGAGTCCACATATAGATGAATGAATAAAGAAAACGTGCTATATAAAAACAATGGAATGTTATTTAGCCATAAAAAATAGAGTGAAATTCTGATACATCCTATAATATGGATATACCTTGAAAACATTATGCTATTAAAATAAAACAGAAACTAAAGGGCAAATATGGTATAATTCCACTTATAAGAGGTATCTAGAATTAGCAAAGTTAGAGAGAGAGAAAGTAGATTAGGTTACTAGAGGCTGAAGGAAAGGAGAAATAGGGATACATTGGTTAACGGTTATAGAGAGTCTTTTGGGGATAATAAAACCTTCTCCACCCAATCCCACTGTGTGCTCTGGTAGGGGGTGGGTATCCAAACAAACAAGGAATTTTCCAGCACCAGTTGGGTGTCCTATAATTCAACTGAATTCTGAAACCCTCTACCTGGAGATAACATCAGGTTCTACAAATTAAGTGTTTAGTCCCACAAGTCTGCCCTGCACCCCCATTTCAGATGCCAGTCACAAATGCAGGTTACCGTCAGGGCTTCTGGCCCCTGGGCTATAGACTGAAAGTTCCTACAACACCTCCTTAGGTTCAATTACTTTGCTAGAGCAGCCCGCAGAATTCAAGGAAACTCTTCATTTACTAGATTACCAGTTTATTATAAAAGGGTGTGACTCAGGAACAGCCAAATGGAAGCGATGCACAGGTCAAGGTATGGGAAAGGGTAAAAAGCTTCCATGTCCTCTCTGAGGTTACCGTTCTCCCAAATCTCCACATGGTCACCAACCCAGAAGTTCTCTGAACCCTCTTTTGTGTTTTCATGGAGATTTTGTTATGTAGGCATGACTGAAAAATTCACTGACCATTGGCAACTGATTCAACCCCCAGCCCCCTCCCCTCTCAGAAGGTCAGGAAGTGGAATTAAAATTTCCAACCCTCTAATCACATGGTTGGTTCCCCTGGCAACCAGGCTTCATCTTAAGGTGAAGTCCAAAAGCCACTCATTAACATAAATCCGGTTGTGATTGAAAAGGTTTGTTATGAACAAGACACCCATTTCTCTTTTAAGGCTCTGAAGAGATTTTTAGGAACTGAGGACAAGAGACCAAATATTATAACAAAAGATATTCCCATGAATATCAAAGCACTGAGGAAATTCCAAGGGTCATGGAAGCTGTGAGACAGAAACCCTGGACAAAGACCAAATATATATAAGAAATGAATGACCAAATATATATTTCTCATGAATCACAGTATCACAGGTAATGAAATCATTTTGGAAGTAGATACGGGCATATCTCAGAGACATTGTAAGTGTACCTCCAGAGCACTGCAATAAAGTAAATATCGCAATAAAGCAAGTCAAGTGAATTTTTTGGTTTCCAAGTGCATATAAACGTTATGTTTATAGTGGGGCACCTAGGTGGCTCAGTCAGTTAAGCGTCTGACTCTTGATTTCAGTTCAGGTCATGATCTCAGGGTCATGGGACTGAGCCTTGAGTTGGGCTCCCTGGTCAGCGGGGAATCTGCTGGAGATTCTCTTTCTCCCACTCTCTCAGCCCCTCCCCCCGTTCACACACATGCACCCCCTCTTTCTCTCAAATAAATAAATAAATTTTTTTAAAGTTACGTTTATACCAAATTGTAGTCTATTAAGTGTGCCATGGCAATATGTCTCAAAAACGCACACCTTCATTTAAAAATACTTTGTAACAAAATAAAGAGCTCATAACACTCTATACCTCCCCCCCAAAAAATCAATCCAATTTAAAAATGAGATGAGGGGCGCCTGGGTGGCTCAGTGGGTTAAAGCCTCTGCTTTCGGCTCAGGTCATGATCCCAGGGTCCTGGGATCGAGCCCCGCATCGGTCTCTCTGCTCGGCAGGGAGCCTGCTTCCCTTCCTCTCTCTCTGCCTGCCTCTCTGCCTACTTGTGATCTCTGTCTGTCAAATAAATTAAAAATATATATATTAAAAATGAGACGAGAACCCAACTAGACATTTCTCTGAAGAAGACATACAGGTAACCATTGGACACATGAAGAGATGGTCAACATCACTAATTAGCAGGGAAAAGCAAATCAAAACCACAATAGATGTCGCTTCACATTAGAGTGGCTAGTATCAAAAAGACAAGAATTAGCAAGTATTGGTGAGGATGCAGAGAAAAGGGAACCCTCATGACTTGGTGGGAGTGTGGACTGGTGCAGCCACCATGGAAAACAGTTTGGAGTTCCTAAAAAAATTGAGAAGAGAACTACCATATGATCAGGATGTTCCACTTCTGGATATTGATCCAAAGGAAATGAAAACACTAATTTAACAAGATATATGCATTTCCACACTTATTGCAGAATTACTTACTATATCCAGGATACAGAAGTGAGCATCCACTGACAGATGAATGGATAAAAAATACGAGAGATGTAATGGACGATGACTCCACCATAGTGATGAGGGAGCAGGAGGCTGGCTGAGGACAAAGCGAGAGCTGGCGCCTTGCACCCCCCCCCTTCATCCGCTCCCCTCCATAGGTGTAGCATTCCTCAGGCACCCCTGACCGCCATAAAATGATAAATAGTGAACTTGCTGAGATCACAATCCTGCAAGACAGGAGTCTTCCTTGGTTTGTAAATGTCCTTGAGATTACAACAAAGAAGTTACCTTATCAATAGCCCAATTTCCAAAGACACAGAACTCAGTTCCTCAAGCCTAATGCTAATGTTACCCTCCCCTCCATAAAAAACCCGAAGGAGGTGGAGGTAGAAGGAAAAGTAAATAAAGTTAAATTTCTTCTAAACCTAAATCTCATTAACAAGGATGTTTGATGGCAGGAATGTAACATTCCACCAGGAGACTCTCAATTGTCTTTACTTAATAGTAACTAAGCCTTCAATATCCTGATAGTATTCTTTGCCCCAATAGCCCTTTGTCCTCACCTACCCAACTCCTGCGTATATAACCAACCACCCCTCACAACCCGGCGCGGCCGCATCTCTGCCTGCCCACGGGCCCTGTCCCCGTGCTTTAATAAACCACCATTTTGCACCAAAGATGTCTCAAGAATTCTTTCTTGGTCATCGGCTCCGGACCTCAGCCCACCAAACCTCACCTAGGTTCTAGAACTTCATCAATAGAGACGAAGGAAATCTTGCCATTTGCAAGAAGATGAATAACCAAGAAGGTATTAGGCTCAGTGAAATAAGTCAGGCAGGGAGGGATAAATACTAGATGATTTCACTTACACACGCACTCTAAAAAACAAACAAACAAAAACAGGCTGATAAATACAGAGAACTGGTGGTTGCCAGAGGGAAGTGGGTAGGGGCATGAGTGAAATAAGTGAAGGAACCAAGACATACAAACTTCCAGTTATAAAACAAGTCATGGGGGTGAAAAGTACAGCACAAGAAATATCAGTGGGACGTCCGTGTGGCTCAGCCAGCAGAGTGTCCGACTCTCGATTTTGGCTCAGGTTATTGTCTCAACGTCGTCGTGGGATCAAGCCCTGCCTCTGGCTCTGCACTCGGTGGGAAGTTTGCCTCTCTCCTTCTCCCTCTCCCTCTACTCCTTTCTCACTTGTGCTCTCTCTCTCTCTCTCAAATACACTTTAAAAAGAAGAAATATCGTCAATAAATTGTGGTAACCTTGTACGATGACAGGCAGTAACTATACTTATAGTGGTGAGCATTTCAAAATGCCTATAAATGTTGAATCATTGTGTTTTACACCCGAAACTAGTAATACTAGTTTGATTTTTTTAAAAGATTATTTATTTATTTGAGGGGCGCCTGGGTGGCTCAGTGGGTTAAGCCTCTGCCTTCAGCTCAGATCATGATCTCGGGGTCCTGGGATCGAGCCCCGCATCGGGCTCTCTGCTCAGCAGGGAGCCTGCTTCCCCCTCTCTCTCTGCCTGCCTCTGCCTGCTTGTGATTTCTGTCTGTCAAATAAATAAATAAAATCTTTAAAAATTCCAGAGCTGGGGAGTGGCCAATAATGTCACTTACCAAATTCTAGGTAAGTGGGGAACAGGACTGCCATGGCTTACATCTGTGGGGAGTTCATGAGTGTGTCTTTCAAGCATGAGGGACATTTATACCCAGAGACAAATGACATCATTCCAGGTGCACTCTCTCTCTCTCTACTCCTTGACTCTCGTTATCTCTGCTCCTCTGTGAGTGGAGACCTAATTCTTTTCTCCTGCAAACACCCTTACGCCAGCATCTTTAAATCTGAGCAATGGAAATATGAAATCCTATCTCTTTATCTCTTAACACTCATATATCAGATACAATAAGACTCTTAAGATGTTTTACTGCTAAAAAAGGCTGAGTTCTCAGAAAGTAGCAATCTTTTTTGCTGGTGGGGGATCTTGCCTCGATGTTGGGGACTGCTGACTGATCGGGGCAGTGGTGACTGAAGCTTGGGTGCGGTTGTGGGAATTTCTCAAAAGAAGACCATAATAAAGTTTGCCACAGGAATGGTTTCTCTGTATTAGGTGATGCCCTTTGATAACATTTTACCCAACTATGTCTACATCATATTCTAAACCCTTTGTTGCCATTTTGACAATCTTCACAGCACCCTCACCAGGCATAGAATCCATCTCCCAAAAAAAAAGGTTTTTTCCTCTGCTCATCTGTAAGGAGCAACCCCTCATTCGTTAAAGTTTTGCCAAGAGGGGCGCCTGGGTGGCTCAGCGGGTTAAAGCCTCTACCTTCAGCTCAGGTCATGATCCCAGGGTCCTAGGATTGAGCCCCACATCGGGCTCTCTGCTCGGCAGGGAGCCTGCTTCCTTCTCTCTCTCTGCCTGTCTCTCTGCCTACTTGTGACCTCTCTCTGTCAAATAAATAAATAAAATCTTAAAAAAAAAAAAAAAGTTTTGCCAAGAGATTACAACCATTCAATCCCATATTCAGGTCCCACTTCTGATTCTGATCCTGTTAACTGTTTTTACCAAATCTGAAGTTCAAGAAGTAACCTGAACATCCATGAGAGCTCAGTCGGTTAAGCATCTGCCTTCAGCTCAGGTCATGATCCCGGGGTCCTGAGATCGAGCCCCCGAGTAGGGCTCCCTACTGAGCCGGGAGCCTGCTTCTCCCTCTGCCTCTCCCCCCTTTCATGTTCTCTCTCTCTCAAATAAATAAATAAAAATCTTTAAAAAAATAGTGACATCAAAGATCAGTAATCACAGATCCTCATAAAAATATAATAATAAAAATATTCGAAATATTGCGAGAAGTGCCAAAACGTGGCACAAAGCAAGTAAGTGTTGGGGAAATGGCGCCAGTAGACTTGCTCGCCCCAGGGTTCCTAAAAGCTTCAACTTGTAAAAAGCAACATGTCTGCAACACTCCGTAAAGTGGAGTGCAAGGTATGATTGTGATGTTGGTGGTTACACAACACCGTGAGTGTAATTAACACCCCTGAATTGAACGGTTAAAACAGGAACTTTTTTTTTTTTTTTTGAGATTTTATTTATTCACTTGAGAGAGAGAGAGAGAAAGAGAATGAGCATGGCAGGGGTCGGGGGACAGGCAGACTCCCGACGTGGGGCTCGACGCCACGACCCGGAGATCGTGACCTGAGAGCCAAAGACAGACACTCAACCATCTGAGCCACCCAGGTGTCCCTACAACAGTAACTTTCAGCTTACAACCTCACCACATGTCACTTAGGCCATTTCACCACAATTTTTTAAAAAATACCGAAAAATGAAAAAAGGATCTAGATGAAAAATGAAAATGCCAATTTACATTTCATTCTTCAGATCTTTGCCCTATGCTCAGAAGAAAAAGTGAGCAGAATAGCAATAAAATCGGGAATGCAGTATGCAGGAAGAGGGCTTACCACACCTCTCAGAGGAAGGGGAAGTCTTCGTGAGAACCAATTTCAATCTGTGACAGAGCACTGAAGGGCAGATGCCAGGCATCGGAGGCCACCGGCACCAGCCCCTGCCGCCGACGGCATGTTCTGGCTGCTCCCGCCCCTCCTGCTTGTCTTCTCCAGCCCAGGTAAATGCCGCAGCAGACTGGCGTAGCCACGGACGGACTCCCGCGTTCTGTGCTGCTTGCTCAATCTGAATCACTTATGCGTATTGTGTGTCTGTCTGTCTGTCTGTCTGTCTGCTGTGGACCGGGGCGGGGTGGGGGGTAGGGCGGGGAGGTTCTCGGTGGTGCCCGAGAAAGTGCCACCTCCTCTCAACTTGGCACACTAAGTGCCCAAGTTCCTTCAGAGTTCACGGCTTCACCTGCGTAGGGCTGTGAGGGGGTCTCTGCGGAGCACGGGAGGTGAGCTGTTTCTAAGACGAGACAATGTGGCGTTTACAACCATCATGTTCTGGAAGAAAGAGTACTGGGATGAGGAGAGTGAGTTCTCCTCCCAAATTAGCTGCTGTCTTGCTCTGGAACCTTAGGTAGGTTACTGAGTGTGCCTGAACCTCACTGTCCTCATCAAAAAGACTGAAAACCTATGGCTCCGTATAGCCAGAATTTCTGGGCATAATGAAGACCTAGAAATAGTCGTATTCATTTCTGCTCACTGTAAAAAAAGACATCTCCCTTCCTCTGATGCAAATCAGGGTCTAGGCAGCCCAGCAGGACTGTACGTGCCACAGAGAAAGGAACAGGAGCTGGTCCTGCCTCCTGGTTCCCTGCTGTCTGCTACTTGGAAAACAGGAAGGGATTCTGTTCCAGGCCCTGGGCTAAGTGCTGCACACACAATATATGCATAAGCCCCAGGACAGGCCTGTGAGTTGGAACTGTATTGACCCACTTTGAGGAGCCAAGATGATTTAAATAACTTGTCCAAATTTCATTAGCCAGCAGGTGGCAAACTCTTGAAATAGTTGCAAAAGTTTTGAGAAATAGTGGCAACCAAAAGACAGAAGTGAGAGCATCACACAGACGTAGAATGAACTGGAGTGACTGGCAGCAGGAGTGAGGGGAACGCGCTGGTTTTCCACGTTCCGGGGACGTACCAGGATCAAAGCAGGCAAAACCTTCCCACCTTGTGGAGTTCACATTTGAGCAGGGGAAACGAATGAGTGAAATGGCAAATTGCACAGAGATAAAGGACAACTAAGTCGAGCAGAGAAAGAGGGTATGAAGTGCCGTGGAAGGGGCAGGGAAATTTCAGACAGAGTAACCAACGGTGGCGAAGTTGGGTGACAACGGGGAGCGGAGGAGGGAGCCGCCATGGAGAAGGGGAGCCTAGTTCAGGACCTGCTGATTTTAAGACATCAATATCCATGAGAAGATTTCCGAAGAGCAGCTGGAAATTGAGGACTAGGGGCTGGAGGCTTGGAAGTCATGGCACCGAACTGATAAACAAAGCTAAGGACAAAGTTCAAGGAAGACAGCACCCTGGGCAGTGTGTGTAAGACGCAGAAAAGAGGGAGAATTTGTTTGTATAGTCGAGAGCCGCTCCCTGGCCTGAGAGCAAAGCCCTGCATCTTTGCTGCACTTTTCCCTCCTTGCAAAATTGAACCCACCCTAAAATGCAATATGCTGAGTGTCCTCAGGTTAAAATTGCCCTGCTCCTCCCCATTTCCATCAATACCTCTTGTAAAGACCCTGTGAAATAGATCCAGGGAAGAGGAAAGCAGGCACAGGACCCTTAAGTAACTTACTCTGTGTCACACGGTTATGGGCTGGGGTGGCGCCCTGGGCCCTGTAGAAAAAGAAACACTTGTGAATGCACTTGCTGGTGTTCTGGAACCCAGGAGAGGAGCGAAGGTTGCCAAGGTCGGACGTCAGGGAGCCCTGCTCCAGAGTCGGTGCTCAGAATCACCTGGCTGTGCTACTCGGTTGACGTGCAGCTATAATGCATATAAAATGTGACACTGGGAAGAAAATCAGCAGGTTGTCATGAAACAGAAAAACAGGGGTATCTACTTTGCGTGGGGCCAGAAGTGTGCAAAAGCCCGCTGCTGGGAAAAGTTTGAGGAAGGAAAAGAAATCTGCTGTGGCAAAGATCTGGCACAAATCAAGTCAATTTTGAAAAGACGCGTGAAGGAAGTTGACTCATACCATCAACCTACTTTCCAGTTGGTCAGACACTGTGACTTGCTACTTTTTTTTAAAGTTCACTGAAAAGATAAACCATGTTAGGAAATAATCCCAGTAGGTATAACTAAAATCGGGCATCTTTGTGCCCTCGAGAAAATGAATTTCACTCGTTTCTCCATTTTGTTCTTTCTAGATGAGAACTTACCAAACATTGATAGGCATACAGGTTCCTAGGGAATCGTATAATACTGATTCTGAACACAGACAAACACTCTGCATTTATATGAGCTTCTCTGGTAACCCCAGTGAGGCTCCGTGGGCCACACCATGAGTAGCAAGGCTCTAGATTTCGTGGGACTTTAGTCATGTTGCGGCTGAAGGGAGGGAGAAATAGGGACTGAGTCTTTGCTTATGTTTGCCAGAAGCAGATACAGGTATGCGGATGCTCAGGAGAGAAGTGGTTGCTGGCGTAGGTAGAGCCAATACATGGGAGCTGGCCCTGTGATTCTGAGGTCTCCTGAGTCCAAAACTTGAAGACTTTCCTGCTCAGAGATTACATCCGATGGCTCCCAGCCCTTGAGCAACTTCTCTTACCAACCGTGCACAGCTGCCAGGAATTATCATTGCTCATTGTCATTGCTCACTACGGGCCAGGAGTTGTTTTGCATTTTGACATTACCCTCAAGGACAGCCGTGCCTTTCCAGCTCTGAGTCCGCCGTCTGTCCCCATGTGACCGCCGTCTGTCCCCATGTGACCACCGTCTGTCCCCATGTGACCTCCAGCCTCCCAGGCTCCATCTACCCTCAGCGGGGTCTCCGTCGGCAGGCAGCTTTTCTTTCTTTCTTCCATGAAGGTAAAATTCACAAAACATAAAATAACTCTCAAGTGTATAATTCAGTAGCATTTGGTACGTTCACGGTGGTGTGCAACCTCCTTTATCATCCCAAAACATTGTAACACCTCGAAAGATGACTGGATGTCCATTAAGCAGTGATTTCCCGCTTGCCCCTTCCCCCAAGCCCCATGCCCCCCTGGCAAATACCAACTAGCTTTTTGTCTCTGTGGGTTTACCTATACTGGACATTTCATATCAATGAAATAGTAAGATATGAGATCTTTCTGTCTGACGTCTTCCACGTCGTATAATGTTTACAAGGTTCATTCATACCGTACCATGTACCAGCCTTTCATTTCTTCTTATTGTTCAGTAACATTCCATTGTATACATGTAGCAGATTTTATTGACCCACTCATCTACAGAGATGAGCACTTGGGTGTTTCCACCTTTTGGCCCTTGTAAATGAGGATTTTCATGCAGGTATTTGCTTGAGCACCTGTTTTCAATTGTGATCCGATTCTGGGTCATACGATAATTCTAGGATTAATCTGAGGAATCACTAAATAATTTTCTACAGTGGCTGGTCCGGTTTGTATTCTGACCAGCAGTATATAGGGTTCTACTTTCTCCAGCCCTTACTAATTCTTTTTTTAAAGATTTTATTTGTACATTTGAGAGAGGGAGAGAATGAGAGTGAGCGAGCGAGAAAGGGGGAGGGTCAGAAGGAGAAGCAGACTCCCAGCGGAGCAGGGAGTCCAATGCAGGACTCCATCCCAGGACTCCAGGATCATGACTTGAGCCGAAGGCAGTCGCTCAACCAACTGAGCCACCCAGGCATCCTATCTTGTGAATTCTTAAGAGCACTTACTTTCTGATGATGCTGATGGCGATGGTCACTGTCCTGGAGTTGGTATTCAAAAGGTTTCTTTTCCTGTTCCGGCAATTAATTAATTAGTTTCTAAAAGATAAAATTCACAGTTGGGCAGGAGCTTCTAGAAGTTTCCTGAGTCTAGGAGGTCTCACTGGTGACAAAATCCCTCCTCCAGCTTCTCATTCTTGAGGTGAATGGGACAAGAGATCGTCTTTTGTAGCTACTTCCTGCTGGATGCGGGCATCCTCTGGGGGCTCAGTGGAGGGGCAGAACCTCTTTCCAGCTAGTCTGAGATATGTGGGTCACTGGGCTCAGCTCTGAGCTCTTCATACCCTTGTGTTATCACCATCTGCAACTGTATGGCTTCCACATGCTCGGTCACAAACTGTACCAAACTGGTGGGTATGCAGGTCCGAGAAGTAATGAGTGGCAGGATTATTAGTGGCCGCAGGAAAGAGAGGAAATCTGTGATACTGGGTTATGCCGTTTGATAGTTGGTCGGTCTTAACTGGGAGATCTTTCTCTGGTTGAAGGTATGCAGTCAGGACTCCTGATCAGAGTTTTTTAATATTCACTTCTACTTCACCCGCAGGTACAACGTGACGTATTAGTTTCTACACAGATGCCCCTTCCTTCTGCTAACTAGTTCAGAGCTGGTCTATTATCACACACTACATTAGCTAAGAAGTCAAGGACAATTTTTAAATTCTTGAGGGCACTGCCTGTATTTCTAGCCAATGTTTCTGTTGTGCCAATTCTTTAGGGTGGCTTCATGATATAAAACCTCCCAAGGGGCGGTTAATCTGATGGTCAGTCCAGTGCTGGCCAGAATCAGTCCCAGGGCTCTCTTTTCCCAATGAAGGTTGAGTAGGATTATGGAAGGTCATTCACACGGGACTCACGAAGCCTACAGTACATTGTCCAGTGAGCTGGTCATCGTCAACAGACACATGAGCATCAGCAAGACGTGGGGAGATAAGAATCCCAACTGGAGATGTGTCCTTGGGAGCCGGTGGTGAGGTGACCCACCAATAAAAGCACATCCTGGATGCACAGGCTCAGGGAGCTGCACTGAGTTAAACCAGTGAAGCAGTTCGGGGCCCCAGCTGGGGGACACCCTTGCATGCAGGAGACAACAAAGGTCCGCTCCACAAGACTGTGTAATGGCTTGGACCTGAGGCTGCCTTTCCAGGGGCCTGATTACATAAATAGGTCTGTCTCCAGCACCCCTTAGGCTTGGTCAGTCTTGTCCTTGCCTTCCATTGACTTTCCTATGTCCTTGTAGTGCTGTCGCAGCCCTTCGATGGCACCGATGAGCTTCTCTTGGACAGCAATCCTCAGTGACCTTGACAGTAAGAGGGGCTGTGGCTGTTTCAGGGGTATACCCACAAGCAGGCCTCTGGTGCTGAGGTGCGACATAGGTCTCACACCCCTCTTCTCCCAGTATCATTAACAATGAGGGTAAGATTTACACAGAGAATTTCTCAATGGGAATGACTCAGCCATACAACGAGGGAAGGAAATTTTTTATTTTCCTTTATTTTTAAAAATTTATGTATTTATTTGAAAGAGTGCAGCCATGAATGCGAGGGGCAGAGGGAGAGGAAGAGAAAATCTCAAGCAGGCTCCCCACTGAGCACAGAGCCTGACTCTGGGCTCAGTCCCACAACCCTGAGATCATGACCTGAGCTGAAACCAAGAGTCAGACGCTCAGCCCACTGAGTCACCCAGGTACCCCTGGAAGGAGAATTTTTAGAGGAATTCAGGGAGCCCATAAAAAAACTTACATTAGTGCTCTCTTCGACAGCACATAGACTAAAATTGGAACGATACAGGGAAGATGAGCATGGCCCCTGCTCAAAGATGATGTGCAAATTCCTGAAGTGTTCCATACTTTTATGTGTTAATCAAAATCAAATTTTGCCTTGTAATTATGTGTTATTTCCTAAGCCCAAAATGTATGTATTAAGCATAAAACCTGTTATAACTTAAAAAAAAAATTCTAATGGCAGCATTAGGATAGAGTGGACCTTACATCCTTTTTTAAAATTTTTATTAAAAGATTTTATTTATTGGGGCGCCTGGGTGGCTCAGAGGGTTAAAGCCTCTGCCTTCGGCTCAGGTCATGATCCCAGGGTCCTGGCATTGAGCCCCGCATCAGGCTCTCTCCTTGGTGGGGAGCCTGTTTCCTCCTCTCAATCTCTGCCTGCCTCTCTGCCTGCTTGTGATCTCTTTCTGTCGAATAAATAAATAAAATCTTTAAAAAAATAAAGATTTTATTTATTTATTCGACAGAGAGAGACACAGTGAGAGAGGGAACACAGCAGGGGGAGTGGGAAAGGGAGAAGCAAGCTTCTTCCTGAGCAGGGAGCCCAATGTGGGGCTCGATCCCAGGACCCTGGGATCATGGCCTGAGCTGAAGGCAGATGCTTAACGACTGAGCCACCCAAGCTCCCACTACATCCTTTTTTTTAGAGTAGATTTTTTTTTTTCCTGATTTTTACCCTTCAGAACATACTACTAGCAAACAGGACATTTTTAAAAATCTTTTTTAATTAATTTTTTAATTCTTTTATAAACATATAATGTATTTTTATCCCCAGGGGTACAGGTCTGTGAATCACCAGGCTTACACATTTCATAGCACTCACCGTAGCACATACCCTCCCCAATGTCCATAACGCCACCACTGTCTCCCAACCCCCCTCCCCCCAACAATCCTCAGCCTGTTTTGTGAAATTGAGTCTTTTATGCTTTGTCTCCCTCCCAATCCCACCTTCTTTCATTTTTTCTTTTCCGACCCCCCAAGCTCTCATGTTGCATCTCCACTTCCTCATATCAGGGAGATCATATGATAGTTGTCTTTCTCTGATTGACTTATTTTGCTAAGAATAACACCTTCTAGTTCCATCCATGTCATCACAAATGGCAAGGTTTCATTTCTTTTGATGGCTGCATAGTATTCCATCATATATATATATATATATATATATATATATATATATCTCACATCTTTATTCATTCATCTGTTGATGGACATCTAGGTTCTTTCCATAGTTTGGCTACTGTAGACATTGCTGCTATAAACATTTGGGTGCACGTGCCCCTTCAGAGCACTACATTTGTATCTTTAGGGTAAATACCCAGTAGTGCAATCGCTGGGTCATAGGGTAGCTCTATTTTCAGCTTTTTGAGGAACCTCCACGCTGTTTTCCAGAGTGGCTGCACCAGCTTGCATTCCCACAATGTAGGAGGGCTCCCCATTCTCTGCATCCTCGCCAGAGTGTCATTTCTTGACTTGTTAATTTTAGCCATTCTGACTGGTGTGAGGTGGTATTTTATTGTGGTTTTGATTTGTATTTCCCTGATGCCGAGTGATATGGAGCACTTTTTCATGTGTCTGTTGGCCATCTGGATGTTTTCTTTGCAGAAATGTCTGTTCATGTCCACTGCCCATTTCTTAATTGGATTATTTGTTCTTTGGGTGTTGAGTTTGCTAAGCTCTTTATAGATTCTGGACACTAGCCCTTTATCTGATATGTCATTTGCAAATATCTTCTTCCATTCTATCAGTTGTCTTTTGGTTTTGTTAACTGTTTCCTTTGCTGTACAAAAGCTTTAATCTTAATGAAATCCCAACAGTTCATTTTTGCCCTTGCTTCCCTTGCCTTTGGCTATATTCCTAGGAAGAAGTTGTTGCGGCTGAGGTCAAAGAGGTTGCTGCCCAAACAGGACATTTTCAGAATAGATTCAGTAACATTTTATTAAAGGACTTGTGTGCTAAGTACTGTGTATATTCCTATCTTAGGTGGTCCCCTCTAATAATTTAATGTTAAAAGTTTTGGTCTCGGATGTCCTGATTTCCACTCTCTTGGTGTGCTTGGAAAAAGTATACACACACACATATGCTAATATATGCTAATATATATATATATATATATATATATATATATATATATACACACACACACACACACACATATATATATATATATGGTTTTTCAGGACTTTTTAAAAAAAAACATATTGAAGCCTTGAAAAAAAAAGATATTCACACATTCTCAATGTATGGTAAAACAGACAGAAGTAACATCTCGAGGTCCAGAGTGGAGCTGTACTCCCCAGGCGCCCGCCTCACTCTCAGCCAGCTTCTGACGCCACCCAGGTCCCCTGCACAGGGCACTTGGAAAACACTGGTCAGGAACATTCCTTATTCTCCTTAGCCAGATAGCAGTACCGCTGTCCCCGGTGTCAAACTGATCTGGTCTTCATCATTTTGTATTCTGGTTTCAACTGGAATCATCCCAAATTGCATCTTATTTTTCGTTCCAGTTTTCCAATTAATTCTTTCTACTCATTCTTAATCAGGCTCATCAGTAGACGCTGTTATTTGTAAGAACAGTGATTCCAGCAAGTGAGGAGAACTGATGCCCTTTTGCCGTCTGAATAAAAGCATTTACAATTTCTAAATTATTATTTTGTCAAATTCTTAGAGCCTCACTATTTCACCTCATCACAGGTGGATTTAATATTGTTTTGTGTAAAAACAGTCCTTTCCTCATTGTGTCATCAGTTCTTAAAATGCATTACAGAAAAATAACCAAGTTGACTTTCACACCTTATATAATCACTGGTGTTACAAACACGAACTGGGGAGACAGCGTCCTAGAAAGGCATACTCTTTCTCACATATGCCCTTACTGAGAAAATAATATACCAATGAGCATGGCCATGTCAACTTGTGCTTCAAACTGAAATTTTTAAGATCATAAAATTACAAGTCAGATCAGGGATTTACAACCGTGGTTTCGGTAATGCCTGAGGCAGCCTTTCCAGAGTAAATTCTGGGCCCTATTGGTGTTTATGCTACATTTGACATATATTGCCTTTCAATTTTATCCATTTCCTGGAAAACCATCTGCAGTAAATTTTCCCTAGTCTCTTTAGGCGTGCGGCTGGTAGTCATGGGAACGAGACATAAGGGAGGCCAGAAGTTGGGCTGAGATCGAAAGAGACTACTTTGCACTTTAATGAAGTCATACTTGATAATAAGTGTATAAGTTACTAATATATGAATTGGTGTTAAATGTATCTTCCATTTGAATTCCCATTGGGTAAAGTTATTTCTTGAAGTGACAAAAATTACATTCGGGTCCCTCTGGACTGTATGGTACAGAAGCCGTCCAGTTTCAGTCTGTGGGCACTGGTGACAAATCCCACAGCTTTTGGGTTAGCTCCTTCTGCTATGAGTTTACTTAGTTTCCCTTGGGAGTTCCAATCCCAAGGTGCCCTAGTGTGTCTGTAGCCTGAGATGTTCCTAGAGCCTCTATGACAATAAACAATATCAGGAAAGTGTTCACACTAAGATCTTAAGGGCTAAAACATGGTACCCGGCCTCTGGAGTCTGGTGAGCAGGGCCAAGAGGATTGAAAACCATCCATTTTCACCATGTATTAGCAATGAGCGGCTGCATGTCTTACTGAGCAGTCATAGGGGAAATGGGTTAAGCTCTCAAAGGCAGCAAAGCTGCACAGCGGTTAGCACAGTGTGGACTGAAATCACTGTAGTTCAGATCTGAGCGTCCTGCCCACTGGGGTTTTACTTTTCTGCATGTCCCTGGAACAGAAGTCTCAGACCAGAGAGTGGCTCACGGGTGTGCTTGTTGTCATCTGTTGCTTGGAGCACCTGGTCTCTTGAGTGCCGGTGACCTTTCCACTCCAGAGTCGGGGATCCAAGGCACCATTCCTTTTCATTTTACAGGGGAATGCATGGCCAACAGCACTAGGTGGGTCCCCGTGCTTATTGGGTGTGCTTAATCCCGGAGTGACCCACTTTTCCAAGTTTGGAGGTACACCCAGTGCCAGGTTGGTCGGGTGAACCCTGATTTCAGTAGGTAGGTGAAGGGGAAAGTCCCAAGGATTGTGTTGGAGATTAATTGGAGGCTTAATTATTAATTATTATTATAAATTATGATAAATTATTAATGCTATTAATTATATATTTAATGGGCAGAGAAACCTCTGGGTTTGGTGGTGAGGAGGAGTGAGAGACCTTAGGAAAGAGCTTCCCGTAAGTTGTTTTGAACTCGCCTGATTTTGGTTTACCCTTTGGGGCAGCTCTTACCTTGGTGGGAGCTATCAGTAATAATTTTAAACAGTTTTGCTGTGTTTCTGGACACAACTTCACCGGATCTTTCCCAAGGGGTTCTTTTAGTTTCCCCTGACTTTCTAGAGGACTGAGGTCTCCAGGCACAGAGTACAGCCTCCATTTGATGTCCAAAGCTCTGGCTACCCCAGAAATAACCTTTGAGATGAAAGCCGACCCATTATCGCTTATTTGTCTGACAGTAGACACACCGGTTTGCTATTTTTAATAACCTTTCTCATCCCCGGAATGTCTGTAATCTTTGCTAAAGCTTACATAGGCATAAAGCTTCTTGGCCGTAAGGAGTTGGATCACGTGCACTCTTAGGACCCCACCCCCCCCATACAGTTTGCCAGGTGCCCGGACTTTCCCACTGCTCTTTTGTCATCCAGTCTCTGATTATCAGGGACTACAGGGAGCCCATTTTTGCTGCCTCTTTTGTTTCATCACAGGAGTAGGTTGGGATGGACTGATAAAGTGGCAAGGGAGAGATTAATGGCCTCAGCAAATTCTCCCCTGATCTAGGCCTTTCCATGCCTGTGTCAGCCAAACAACCTCCCTGTATCACTTCTGAATTTCCTTCCTGGTGGCCCTTACAGTGAATGACCCACTGCCACCTTTGGTGGCTTGTGCCCTGCTTCTAACAGCCTGTTTGGATTTCTTTGCCATATCTGATTTCTTTATTTCCAGCATTTAAGAACCCTCTTCCTTTCCATATGGCTCCATGAGCGTGGGTTACAGAGAAGGTGTATTTAGAATCAGTATGAATAGGTAGCACTCGATCTTGACCCAATTCTAAAGCTCTGCTTAGCACAATCATGTCTGCCCGGGGCCAGCCTCTGAGCCTCCACCAGAGTGTTGAGGGACAAAACCACACAACATGCCTGTCCTGCCCATTCTCTATGAAACCGCCACCGCCTGCAAACCAGCCTTCCTGGGCACTGGACAGGGCTCCACTTTGGAGATCTCTGAGACTAGAGCATACTTGATCCTTTACTTCTGGGCGACTGTGGGGTGTGCGTGGATGAAGATCAGGAAGTAGGGTGGCTGGGTTGGAAGTGTGACATGGTTTCAGCTGTCACTGAGGGGGGCTTCTAGCAGCATGGCCATCGCAGTAGTCTCCGTTAGGACAGCCCCAGAGGCCTCTCGGCTTCCAAGAGACCAGAGGCCGGGCATGGGGTCCAGACTAATAGGCTGACTTGTAGTTTTTCTCTGCCTCTTTGATCGAAAAGCATGTGGCCGCCACAGCCCTCAGGCAGGGAGTCCGACCGCTGGCCACCACGTCCAGCTGTTTAGAGAAATAATACTGTTCTCTCCAGGCGCCCCAGCATTTGGGTTAACAGCCCCATAGCCACTTCTTGTTACCACTTCTTCTTATTACCCTTCTGAAAGAGGGTATTTAAGTCTAGTGAAATCTTGATCCCATGCTTTATCCCGCTCAGACAGGTTGGTCTCATGTCCCTGAAGCTGACCATAAAAGCGTTTCACGGTTAGCCCAAAGTTAGGAACACAGATGTGCAAAACCCAGCCATTCCCCAAATCCCACAACATTGCTTGCGGGTTCTTGGTGGAGCTGCTGGACATACTGCTTTTTCTCTCTCTTGAGGAAAACCTTGTTGCCACCTGCTCCGCCGCCTTAGAAATAATGAGCCCCAAGCATTTTACAGTTTCTTTAGAAATTTGAGCTTTTTCTTTTGATACCTTATACCCCTTGCTAAACAGGACATTTAACATGAATATACTTATTTTTGTTCAGAATATCTTGAGTGAGGCTGGCTATTGGAATACATCCATGCATGGTCTGAGAGCTCTCTTCTAGAGTTAACTCGTTTAAAGCTTGTTCTAGGATTTTTACAGAGATAGTGGGGGAATTTTTTTAAATCCCCAAGATAAACCAGTCCAGCAGTATTGTTTTCTTGGGGGTGGGGGGCGAGGTCTTCCCACTCAAAGCAAAAAATTCTTGGGATTCAGAATCTAGTGGGAAGTAGAAAAAGGCCTTCTTTAAATCTAACACAGTGTAATGTGTACTATCACTTGGCAAATTGGCCGATAGTGTATATAGATCAGGTATTACAGGATATAAGTCTCAAATAGACTCATCAATAGCTTGGAGACCTTGAACAAATCTGTTTCTTGGTCCCTGGCTTTCTTTCTTTCTTTTTCTTTTTTTTTTTTTTTTAAGATTTTATTTATTTATTTGTCAGAAAGAGAGAGAGAGAGAAAGCACACAAGCAGGCAGAGAGGCAGGCAGAGGCGGAGAGAGAGGCAGGCTCCCTGCTGAGTAAGGAGCCCGATGCAGGACTTGATCCCCGGACCCTGGGATCATGACCTGAGCCGAAGGCAGCGGCTTAACTCACTGAGCCACCCAGGCGTCCCTGGTTCCTGGCTTTTTAACAGGTAAACTGCGGTATTGCGTGGGGATCTACATGGCCTGATCAACGTTTGCTCTGAGAATCTATTACCCAGAACTTCCCTTGTATAGCTTCTGGCTTTAACGGGTGTTGCCTTACCCCTGGCCAATGATCGATCTGTCTTCTTTTATTTTTCAAGATTTTATTTATTTATATAAAAGAAAGAGAGAGAAAGAGCACAAGCAGCAGAAAAGGCAGAGGGAGAAGCAAGTTCCCTGCTGAGCAGGGAGCCCGATGTGGGACTTGATCCCAGGACTTTGGGGTCATGACATGAGCTGAAGGCAGACGCTCAACTGACTGAACCACCCAGGTGCCCAATCAATCTGTTTCAATTCCATCATCACGAGTGTGGCACTATGGGCACATCTCACTCATCCTTGTGCCCAGACCTCTGAGTTAACCTGGCTTAAAACAGTCTGTGCAGTCTTCTCTCCTGCAGACGCTAGCAGACCACGTAGTAGAGCTGTGACTTTAGCTCCCTGGGACCTGGACACTTGGATCTCTCTCCTGTCCTGCTCCTAACTGAGTAAGGCTCTCAATTAGGATAAAATGTCTCCTCCTAAAAGAGGAATAGGACGTTCTGGTGCATAAAGAAAAGAGTGTTTGAGTCATCTTGACCCTATGCTGCTGGTCAGAGTCTCCAGAAATCTTTCAGTTTCTCCTCCTCCCGAGACTCCTTTTATACTACATTTTGTGTTAGAAAAGCTACTCTTTTGGGTGCTCAACACAGAGAAACTGGCTGCAGTATTGGGCAAAAATTCAACCCACTCTCCTCCCCACTGAGAGGGTCACTGAGGGCTCCTCATGGGAAGGGAGGATCTGGTTATTTGAAGCTGGCCAGGGAGCCCCATGGCCCCGTCTCCTCCCATCTTCACTGAGGGGCAGCTGGGGTGATTCTGTTTTGCCCATCCTCCTATTGGGGGTGGAGTGAGCACTTCTGTCTCCATTGCCCTTCCGTTTACAGGAGGCCCCCTGACCGTAACCCAACTCTGTCAGCCGCCTCTTGATCCCACGGGTGGGGCGCAGGTTGGCAGAGGGGCCGGGGACAGTCACCCACAATGTCTTCCTTCCTGAGCCTGGGTTACCTCAAGTGGCCTGGAGCACCACTGTCAGAAGGCAGCTCACTTTTCAGCTTTCTGGACCGCTCTCCCGCTAACTTCCCCCACCCTGCCCGCATCCGCATTGAACACCCCAAAGGCTGCTTCTGCTAGCTGAGCGGAGTCAGTTTGGGGACCTATGGTCAGTTTTTGAAGTTTTCTACAGATTTCTGGAGTGCTTTTGAGATATGAAATAGGTATTAAGGACCACCTTGGCTACCTTGTGCCTTGAGGGCCCAATTTGTAGGTTATCTCAGACTAATTCTGGAGCCTGAGAAGGCTGGTGATTTTGCATTTTTTCCCTGGTGAATCTCCCTCAATTTGGATGATTTATAGGAGGTCTACCCACTTTTTGCATATATTTCAAAAGCAGGCTCCAGAAAAGCCATATAAATCCTCTCTCCCATCTAAGGAGTCAGGATCCCACTGAGGGACAACTCCTGGCACTCCCTCTTCACTCTCTCTGGGACCACGACCCAGGCCTACAGCCCCTTTCAGCCCCTTCTCTGGCTTTTGTCACTCCCACCGACTGTTCTGGCTTTAGGAGGATGGTTGGTAAAGCTTGGATGTCCGCCCAGACGGGAATGTGCATAGAAAATATGCAGCCAATTTATGAATTCAACTAGATGAGCTCGTAGTCCCCAGGTGTGTCTTCCAGTCGCACAGGTGTGATGTTGAAAAGAGGACATTAATGAGACGCCTGTGACCATTAGGAACTTGTCCAAATGGAATATTCTGGAAGTGGGTCCTTAATCTAGTAGTCCTATCTAGTAAGGGAGGAGATATTGGGACCTGCTTGGGGGGGGGGGCAGTTAATGGGAAACCAGGGGTTGGCACTAACAGGGTTGGCAGAACTGGGGTCTAGGTGTCACTAAGGATCTGGGTACCAGGGAAATAAGGCAGAGGTTTATTACGACTTCATGGCTGACTTGGAAATGTAGAAGGGATTTGAGGCTAACTGTTTCTAGCTTTTATGTCCTCTGAATTAAAGGACTAGTTCTTCATCAGATTTAATATGGGAAGTATTTTTGAAGTTTTAGGTTCCACCTTAATCTTACAAATTTTACATTTCCTTTATAAACCTTCATTTCAATATAGTGGCATAAAGCGTTGAACATATAGGCTCCCTTCCCATTTTCTTACCTTTCTACAAAATACTTTTAATTGCAATGTGTTATTGAAATTAAAAGTTCCATTCCCTGGTCATTTTTCTCAGTCCTCTACAGTACGTTGTGGTCAGGCTATGTTGCAAAAGGAGATCACTTGCTTTTAAGTCCAGGGGGAGTATCCAAACACCTTCCAGTCCTGGAGGTTACAGTCCACAGTCTTTCCCTCAGAATGGAACTTGTCCCACGTTCTGGGAATTTTCCTTAGAGTCTCCCTCTAACCTACAAAGGTAACTTACAGTGAGTAGTGGTGATGCGAATGCCACGCCATCTTGCTCACAGAATATTTAAGACTCCAGTGGCTTGTCCTTAAGAGAAAAGCTAGAGAAAGAAAGGTGCCCCAGTGGCTTCTTAAAAGATGTTGGGAGACTGCCAAGGAGTCTGAGATTTCTATCTTATCAGTTAGTAAAAAGGGAAATAAACCAGAGAACAAGGGACCTCTACTTACAGATTGCCGGTAAAGAAAGAGAAAGGAAGGACAAGGTACACAAAGGCCAAACCCCAGGGGAGTGAGCCAAACAGTCAGCAATGGTCTATTGACTAAAAGCATATGACACAGATATTAGGTCAGCCAGGGCAGAGATGTCTAGAAATCTCCCAGACTCTAAGCCCCGGATATCAGAACATAGTATCCAGGGTCCTTGACAAAGGGACCAACCAAATTTAGCCTGTGGACTGGTCTTTAAAGAAAAGCTCTGGTTTCACCAGGCTGGAACGTCCAAGCCTCTTGAAGAGCCAGGTGACACCAGCTTCCTGTCTTTCCCGATTTACCCAGACTTTGTGAGGTGATTCTAATTTACCTCTAAAGCCTGTGCTGTCGACCCAGCTTATGCCAGCAGCGATCATTTTGAATAAACACACTCAGTGTGGCCACTGGATTTCAGGGGCGGTCCCAACACTGGTGGCAGTTACAAGCACCGAGGAGGGAAAGCCCCTTGAGGAATCCAAGCCCGGCCAGTCCCCAGGAGTTTGAATGGGTCAGCCCAGGGCGAGATGCCACTGTCCTCTGCTCTGCTCCTCAGAAACCAGGGAACTAGAGGGCAGAACCACCAAAGGACAAGAATCCATCTGGGTCATCAGACTTGGTTACTGGCCCCATGCGGGTCAGCCCCATGGTGAGTTATAGAGAGAGACTACACTAGCTGGAGATGCCTTATGAAGTCTTCTTTATTTGCAGCAAATAAAGAGAACATGGAGAATCTCCAAAGTCGTGACTCCCCAGACAGGAGCAAGCAGCCTCCTTCTTTCCTTTCTTTTAACGCAATCTTTTAAAATTCCAGTGTAATTAACATACAGTGTTATATTCGTTCCCGGTGTATAATGTAGCGTTTCAGCAATCGCACACATCACTCAGTGTGCATCAGGATAAGTGCATTCTTAATCCCCTTCACCTACGTTAGCCCTCCCACCAACCTACCTCCCCTTGGGTAACCAGCAGTGTGTTCTCTAGGGTTAGGAGTCTGCTTTTCGGTTTGTCTCTTTTTTTATTTGTTTTGCTCTTTAAATTCCACATGTGAGTGAGACCATATGGTATTTATATTTCTCTGCCTGACCCATTTCACTTAGCATTATACCCTCTAGATCCATCTCTGTTGTTGCAGATGGTAAGATTTCATTCTTTTTTTACAACTGAATAATACTCCATTGTGTGCATATGCCACATCTGAATCCCTTCATCTGTGGATGGACACTTGGGTTGCTTCTGTGTCATGGCTATGGTGAATAATGCTGCAATAACAGATAGAGTGGTGCCTATATCTTTTAGACTTAGTATTTTTATTTTCTCGATGTAAATATCCAGTAGTGAAATGACTGGATCATATGATAATTTTATTTTTAATTTTCTGAGGAACTGAAATATCCATACTGTTTTCCACAGCGGGAACACCAGTTTGCGTTCCCACCAATAGAGCAGGAGAGCTCCTTTTTCTCCACAATCTTAGCAACACTTATTTCTCGTGCCTTTGATTTTAGCCCTTCTGACAAATGTGAGGTAGTATCTCATTGTGGTTTTGATTTGCATTTCCCTGATGGTGAGTGACGTTGAGCATTTTTTCATGTGTCTGTGGGCCATTTGGATGTCTTCTCTGGAGAAATGTCTGTTCATGTCTTTTGCCCATTTAAAAATTGGATTATTTGTTTTGGAGCTGTTGAGTTGTATAAGTTCTTTATAGATTTTGGATACTAATCTTTTATCAGATATTTCATTTGCAAATATCTTCTCCCATTCAATAGGTTGTCGTTTTGTTTTGTTGATGGTGTCTTTCACTGTGCAAAAGCTTTTTGTTTTGGTATAGCCCCAATCATTTAATTTTACTTGCCAAAGGAGACATACTTAGAAAAATATTTCTATGGCTGGTGTCAAAGACATTACTGCCTTTGTTTTCTTCTAGGAATTTTATCTTATCAGGTCTCACATTTAGGTCTTTAATCCATTTGGGGTTTATTTTTGTGTATGGTATAATAAGAAAGTGGTCCAGTGTCATTGTTTTGCATGTAACTGTCCAGTTTTCCCATCACTTTTTGAAGAAACTGTCTTTTTCCCATTGTATATTCTTACTTCCTTTGTTGAAGATTAACTGACCATATAACCTGGTTTTATTTCTGGGCTCTCTCTTCTGTTCCATTGATCTCTGTGTCTGTATTGGGCCAGTGTCATACTGTTTTGATTGCTACAACTTTGTAGTGTATCTTGAAATCTGGAATTGTGATTCTCCAGCTTTGTTCTTCTTTTTCAGAATTGCTTTGGCTCTTCAGGGATTTTTGTGGTTCCATACAAATTTTAGGATTTTTTGTTCTAGTTCTATGAAAAATGCTGTTGGCATTTTGACAGCGATTGCATTAAATTTGTAGATAAGCAGAATCCTCTCATTGGGGTCTGGGATGAATATTCGGGGGGAGTTGCTCCTCATCACACGTCATGGGCAGACATAGAGTTGCGCACGCATACTCAGAAAACATGCCTATACATACAGTGCATGTTATGTTCACGAGGCTTATGCTCTCCCAGGGCAGGGATTTTTAAAACTGTGATGAATCTGAGTTAACCGTTAGGCGCTTTATGAATCATCTGCCCAGGCCTGCCCTGGGGGCGGGGGGCAGAAGGGATCCTACTCAAAACGTTTCTTTTCCTGTTCCAACAATTCTTTAGCTAGTTTCTAAAAGACACAATTGATAGCTAGGCAGAAGCTTTGAAGATTTTTTTGAGTTGTGGGGTTCACTGGGGACAAAATCACCTGGGCCCTGAAGAATCTTCTCTCCTTGTGTCCAAAGCCTCACAGAAGGGTTTTGAGACATTTTTTCTAGAATTTCTGTCCTTCACCTTCCCCAAGCAAAGTGCCTCCAGCCTTTTTCTTTATTTGTAGACCTTCAGGGACCACTATCTTCCCTTCCTCCACCTTCTCCCACTTTGTCTCTTCTGCTGTTATGGACTCCTTTCTCATTACCTTGTACCCAAGCAAACTCTCCACAAATATAAGCAGAGGCCAACAGATATTTGAGCTCATCCTTGAAGCAATAACTAGGAACTCGCCAGGTGGAAAAGGTGAGGAAGGACATTTCAGACAAAAGGAATAACAGAGCAGAGAAAGAGCAGGGAGGGCATTCTTGGAAGAATCACAAATAATTAAGCGCTGGGAACCTCTTGTTTTTATTTAAACCCTGCCACAATGTTATCTCCCCTGTGAAGTGTTCCCTGACAACCCGCAACTCTCCCAGCCCCTGATGCTCACTTCTTTGCCCCACAGAGCACGGCATTTATTGAGCTAGAAAGGGTGCTATGTGCTAGGGATAGAGAGAAAAAGCACAATCCCTATTCTCAAGATTCTGGAAAAGAGAGGAAAACCATTTCATAATAACAACAAAAAGAAAGAAGGATTTGGTACTGAGTGTACCCGGTACCAGGCAGTGCAGAGGTCAGCCCATCCTAGCTCAGGGGCTAGCTCACTGCACCAAAACTACTCCCTTACCTACCGGACTCCTCTTCCACATAGTAAGCCCAGAAGACCAACATTTTCTATTCACATTCCCAATCTTTAGCCCCAAAATTGGTCCATAAAAGGAATCTAATACATATCGTCTGAATGCCATGATTTCTAAGGCTTCATTCACTGAGTTACCATAGAACTAAGCAAATAGTAGAAGAATGTCTCATTAAATGCATAATTGCGATCAATTTTTTAAAAAGGAGATTTCAAAGAATATGTTCGGCAGAGAGGCAACAGTTCCTGGGGAGTCCTCGGGCCCCAGGGTACTCCCAAACTCCTTACAAATACTCATTGAATGAGTCATCTGTACCTACAACGTGCCAAATATTGTTCCAGAGTGATCACAACAATGAAAAACACACAAAAATCTTTGCTCTCATAGACCTTACATTCTAGTGGAAGGGAGAGAGAATTTTTTTAAAAATGAAAATTATAAAGTATGCTAAATGGTAAGCATTATGGAGAAAATAAATTCAAGGGCAGCAGAATGTATAAGGGTGGGAATGCAAGCTGGTGCAGCCACTCTGGAAAAACAGCATGGAGGTTCCTCGAAAATGTTAAAAATAGAGCTACCCTACAAACCAGCAATTCCACTACTGGGCATTTACCCCAAAGAATATAAACATAGTGATTCGAAGGGACACAGCACCCCAATGTTTATAGCAGCAATGTCCACAATAGCCAAAGTATGGAAAGAGCCCAGATGTCCTTTGACAGATGAATGGATAAAGAAGATGTGGTATATATGTGCAGTGGAATATTACTCAGCCATCAAAAACAATGACATCTTGCCATTTGCAGTGATATGGATAGAACTAGAAGGTATTATCCTAAGGGAAATAAGTCACTTAGAGAAAGACAAATACCACATGATTTCACTCATATGTGGAATTTAAGAAACAAAGCAGATGAATATAGCAGGAAGAAAGGAGAAATAAAATCAGATGAAAACAGAGCGGGTGACAAAACATTAGAGAGTTAACTCTGAGAAACAAACTGAGGGTCACTGGAGGGGAGGTGGGTGGGGGGAATAGGCATTAAGAAGGGGGCACTCGATGTTATGAGCATTGGGTGTTATATGCAATCTATGAATCATAAATTCTACCCCCGAAACCAATGATACAGTGTATGGTAATGAAACTGAATTTAAATATTAAGAAAGGGCAGCTGGTGATGAGGGAAGAGTGGTCCTCTTTGGAAGGGAATGTGTGCATTAAATACCTTTTTGAGGTGAAAAAGTGAGCCCCATGCACCCCTGGGGGGAGGGCTTCCAGACGGGGGGAACTGCACATGTGTGAGCCCTAGTCTAGTCAAGGATAGCCAGACCCGTAGAGTTGGAGCAAAGTGAACCAGTCTGGGGAGAGGGATAGGAAGTTAGTTCGGAGAGATAAAAATGAGCAAATTATTTTGGTCCTTATAGGCCATTGTAACTCTTTTGGTTTGATTTTTTTGTTGTTGTTGTTCTAACATTTTTAACTGAAATATAACACACAGTGACTCCTTCCATAGTTTGGCTATTATGGAGGTTGCTGCTATAAACACTGGGGTGCAGCTGCCCCTTCTGATCACTATGTTTGTATCCTTTAGGTAAATATCTACTGGTGCAATTGCTGGGTCGTACGGTAGCTCTATTTTCAACTTTCTGAGGACCCTCCATACTGTTTTCCAGAGTGGCTACACCAGCTTGTGTTCCCACCAATAATGTAGGAGGGTTCCCCTTTCTCCACATCCTTGCCAACACCTGTCATTTCCTGACTGGTTAATTTTAGCCTTTCAGACTGGTGTGAGGTGGTATCTCACTATGGTTTTGATTTGCATTTCCCTGATGGCAAGTCACGTTGAGTATTTTTTCATGTGTCTGTTGGCCATTTGGATGTCTTCTTTGGAGAAATGTCTATTCACATCTTCTGCCCATGTCTTGACTAGATTATTTGGTTTTTTGGGGGTGTTGAGTTTGTTAAGTTCTTTATAGATCTTGGATACTAGCCCTTTATCAGATAAGACACTTGCAAGTATCTTTTCTCATTCTGTGGGATGCCTTTTAGTTTTATCAACTGTTTCCTTTGCTGTGCAACTATCTTGATGAAGTCCCAGTAGTTCATTTTTGCTTTCATTTCCCTTGCCTTTGGAGACGTGTCTAGTAAAAAGCTGCTGCAGCTGAGGTCAAAGTGGTTGCTGCCTATGTTCTCCTCTAGGATTTTGATGGATTCTTGTCTCACATTTAGGTCTTTCGTTCATTTTGAGTTTATTTTTGTGTGTGGTGTGAAAAAATGGTCCAATTTCATTCTCCTACAAGATGCCCATCAACAGATGAGTGGATAAATATGTGAGTATAGATATATATGTATATCTCACAACGGAATATTACTCAGCCTTCCAAAACGATGAATTCTTGCCATTTGCAATGACATGGATAGAACTAGAGGATATTATGTTAAGGGAAATAAGTCAATCAGAGAAAAACAATTATATGAGTTCACGCATATGTGGAATTTAAGAAACAAAGCAGAGGGACACAGGGGAAGGGAACGAAAAATAAAATAAGACAAAATCAGAGAGGGAGACAAATCATTAGAAACCCTTAACTCTAGGAAACAAACTGAGGGTTGCTGAGGGGAGGTGGGGGAGGTGCTGGGGTAACTGGGGGATGGGCATTAAGGAGACCACTTGATGTGATGAGCATTGAGTGTTAAATGCAGCTGGCGAATCACGATACCTCTGAAACTAGTAAGACATTATGTGTTAATTAATTGAATTTAGATTTTAAAAAAATAAAAGAAATATAACACACTGTGAGAAAACTATACAAATCCTAAGTGTGAACTCAATGAAATGTCATAAAATGAATAAATCTGTGTATCAAGTCACAGGTCAAGAAATAGAACGTTAGCAGCAGCCCAGAATTCCCTGTCTACGCTCCCTTCTACCTGCTCTCTCCTTCCTCCTCAAAGGGGACCACTGTCCTGACTTCTAGCAGCAGATTTGTTTTGCCCGGTTTTAAACTTTCAATAAATGGAATCAATAATAAAAATAAAAGCAAAATAAATCTTTGCTCGAGATTTTGCTTGTGATACTCACCCATGTGGTTACTAGAGGGTAGAAGGGCTAAGACAACTGACACGAGCACGGAGCCCGATGTGGGGTTCGATCCCCACACCCTAAGATCATGACCTGAGCCAAAATCAACAGTCAGACACTTGACCAACTGAACCACCCAGGAGCTTCTTATATATATTACTTTGATCTTTATCAGTTTTATCTCCTCAATTACACTATAATCTTTTTGAGACTAGAAAAGGTATCTTCTGGTATCATAAAAAGAGCACAAAGTCGTGCAGTCAGAATAGTTAGGTTTGAATTCTGACTCATATTCTTTATCTGGACAACTCACTGGGGAAATGAGTTAAACTCTTCATGCCTCAGTTCCTTTATCTATAAATGGGAATAGTAATATCCATCCAACCTGCCTCCCAGAATTGGGAATAGTAATATCCCCTCCCAGAATGGGGATAGTAATATCCATCCGACCTGCCTCCCAGCATCAAAGGAAATAATGGATAAGAAGAGCTATAAATTCTCATGATCAGTCCTCTAAGCCCCACAAACATACTACGTTGAGCAGCGTAGGTAATCGGTAAGGGTTGAGCTTTTGTTAAACGTCATCAGCAAAGACTGGTGGTTTCTAGAGCCCATGCCAGGGCATAAATGAAGTTCCGTGTCCCCGTCCGCCTCATGCCCAGAGAACTGAGAAGCTGGAGTCAGATATCGTGGTCATGACCCAGGAGTGACTGGCTCGTGTGGGAGGGTGGAGCGGGCCAGAACCATCTGGGCCAACTGCCCATGATCCAGGAACGCCACACATTTTGTTGGGGGTAGAACCTCTGTGATTGTCCGTTTCAGCACTTCTCCTAACCCCTGTCTGTCTACCTCCCATTTCTGGGCTTGGGTATCAGAAGGCTCTCGCAGATGGGTAGAGTTAGGGGAAAGGGTGTGGGGAGCAGGGGTAGGCCGAGGGGATGGTCATAGCTGTTTCCCTTCTGTGCTTACAGGGAACACAGCTTCGCAAGACAGCTCAAAGCCACTGAGAGTGAATGGGGTCTTGGGGGAGGCGGTAACCCTTTCCCTGAAGCCTCCTGTGCCGACGGGTATTCAGTCCACCACCTGGCTTCACAATGGAAACTCCATCGCCTTCATACTGCCGAAAGCTGTCTCAGATTCCAACTTTTTCGTGACTGACCCAGAATGGAAAGATCGACTGCAGCCGGCGGAGAACTACTCCCTACGACTCAGCAACCTGACCGGGGCAGACGCAGGACGTTACTGCGCCCAGATGACCATTCAGACTTCTAAAGAGTTCTCCTGTTACACTCTGCAGGTCTTCAGTGAGTCAAAGCGTGGGGTTTAATTGTGTATGGGCTGAAAGATACTACAGAGGTCAGATCCTATGTGACCACAGGGACGCACTGTAGCCTAGTGGTAAAAGGCATGGCTTTGTGGTCAAACTGAGGTCTGGCAGAAAAGCAAGCCCACCAGTTCGTGGCAGAGTGGAGAAGAGAACGTAAGTCTTGTAACTCCTGGCTTCAGATGCCATCACTCTCGCTCACACCGTAAAACAGTTCCTCTTGACCAGCACGTCTCCAGAAGTAGCAGAAGTGTAGTCACTGTGACTCTCTTACTTTGTGCATTACTTGTATCTCTAGTATATTCTTCACAACAGCGTCATGAGGCAGGTGCCACCCTTACGCCTGAGGCCTCGAGTCAGTGCCAGCAACCTGCCGGCAGTCATGGAGACAGTGCCTGACATGATGCCTCCTTTTACACGAAGGCCGCTCTGCCCCCGCAGAGTGATCAGTGTAGAAAATAGTGCCCTGTAAAGATGAGGGGATAATAAGAAAGATATTTTCTATCAAGGTTGTTTAACTTTTTTTTTTAAGATTTTTATTTATTTATTTATTAGTCAGAGAGAGAAAGAGCACAAGCGGTGGGAGCAGCAGGCAGAGGGAGAAGCAGACTCCCCACTTAGCAAGGAACCCGATGTGGGACTTGATCCCAGGACACTTTGATCATGACCTGAGCTGAAGGGAGATGCTTAACCAACTGAGCCACCCAGGCATCTCAAGGTTATTTAATTTCTAACAATATTTCCCCCAGATGGCTCAGGTCCTCAACATAAAGTTATAAAAACTACGAGACAGCTTATGAATCAGATTGGGGTAGGGGAAAACCTCCTTTTGGCAATCAATGCGGTTCAGAGATGTCATGAATGGCTTTAAGACAGTAACTTGGTGGGGATGTTGTACAGGAGATCCAAGCATTCAGTTGGCAACTTTAAAGGCCACCAAGATTCTATAATTCTTATCTCCTCCAGAATCCATGGTATCTAAAATTCACCCAGAGTCCTTTGTGTTAAGACATGTAATCCAAAAAAAGCACTTTAGTTAAAATAAAATGTCACCACAAATAGGTTACAAGTGAACCTTTAGAATCCCCCAAAAGGATTTACCATTTTAGATTGGTCAAAGTCATGTCCCTAAAAGAATAAGACGCAGAACATGTAAATATGATGGGAAAGAGAGATTGTCTAGAAAGGTCTGCAAGAGGAATTCCAACCAAAGGGGCAAAATCACCCTGGGACAGTGTACTAGTTTTTTGAGGCTGCCAAAACAAAACGCCACAAATATGGTGGCTTAAAACAACAGAAATTTTATTCTCTCACAATTCCAGAGGCCTTACAGGCAAAATCAAGGTGTGGGCAGGGCCACACCTTCCCTCTGGAGGCCCTAGAGGGCAATCGGTTCTTTGCTTCTTCCAGCTTCTGGGTGTTGTTGGCATTCCTTGGTGTTTGTTGGTCTGTGACAGCATCACGCCAGTCTCTGCATCCTCCTCTCCCTGTGTGATCTCCTCTTCTGTCTCAAATATCTCTGTTTTCCACTTACAAGGACCCTTGCCATTGGATTTAGGGCCCCTCCAGATAATCCAGAATCCTCTCCTCATCTCACTTAATTACATCTGCAAAGACCCTTCTCCAAAGAAGATTTTGGGAATTAGGACAGGGGGATATCTTTGGCCGAGGGATGGGGAAGGGAGGGTGTCATCATTCAACCCACTACAAGCAGAATCACGCAGGGTGACCAGGACTATCAAGGCAGAGCTAGGACCCTGGAGAGAAGACAGACATCCAGTTAAAAATCTGAGAATAGACCCCATATTGGGCTCCACTATACTTGTTGAGACAATGTTCTTCTGCCATTCTTCAGAAGACCAAGCGTGACTTCCTCTGCAATAACCATACTCCCCACGTTCAATGCCAATCCTTTCTCAGAGCCTCTTGGCTCCGGAGTGCCAGGGAACAGGGGTGATTTCTAAATGGGGTGATCAAAACAGGCCTCTGAGTAAATAGCTTTTGAGCCAAGACCTGTTGGAGGTGAAAAAGTGAGCCATGTAGATGTTTGAATGAAGAACCATCTAGCATAGGCATTCCCTGTGCCCAGCATGCTCAAAGAACACTAAGGAGGACCAACACCAAGGAGCAGAGCGAGGGGAGAGTAACAGGAAACAAGATCACTAAAGAAATAGGGGCCATGTCTGCGAAGGCTCTGAGAACCATCACAGATACTTTGCCTTCTACTCTGTGAGGCTGAGGACCATCAGAGCATTTTGAAGAGCAGTAATATGATTTGGCTTACTTGTTTAATGTATCCCTTTGACTGCTCTCTTAAGAATAGGCTCCAGGGGACAGCAGTAGAAGCCAACTCCCAATTAGGCCACTGTGACAAGCCAAGCAAGAGTTGCCGGTGCTTTGCACCAGGGTGGTAGCCGTGGAGGTAAGGAGAAGGGGCTGGACTCTGGGTATAGTTAGGAGGTAAAGCCACAAGGATGTCCTGATATGGTATCAGAGGAAGCGGTGAATCAGCTCTGGGGTTTTTGGCAACCCGAAAGGCGATTACCAACAAGGGTGCTGAAGGCTACGGACTGAGCAGGCTTGGGAGAGAAAAACCGGAATGCTTTTGAACATGCTGGGTTTGAGACACACATTATATCCAAGCGGAAATGCCATGTGGGCAATTTTATATTCATTAATTGGAAAAAGGTAACAAGATAGATTGAGGTCAGCCGCGGACACAAATTGAGGGAAATGTGGCATTCATGCCAAATATTTGCCATTGCTGTGCTAGGCACAGTCTCAATTAATCCTCATAATTCCCTAAGGAGTTGGTATTATTGCCCAGTTTTACAGATAAGGAAACTGAGGTTCGGAGAGATTAAAAACCTATCCGTGGTCGTGTAACCAGTAAGCGACAAAGCCATGAGTCTAACCTAGGTCTTCCTAACTCCAAATCCGACACTTGCCATTACACAAAATCTCCTTCCTGTAGAAATATGTCCCACCTCCTGCTCCATTAACAAAGCTTGGAGCATCCTTCAATCTCTTCCTACCAGATCCGGTGGGGGCAGGGGGGTCATGAAGTTCTCCTCTGGGTCACCATTACCCTCCGGCCAAGTCCATGTCGGTGGCCTTTTCTGTACTTTCCCATTTCCCTGTTGATTCACAGCTACTGACCTCTTAATAGCCAATATTTTCTGGCCTCTGCTCTCAGAAATTCCCACAGCAGATGTTCTCTCACGTGTCTGAATGTACTTCTTGCTCCCTCGAGTTGCTCGCTCGTTCAGTTTCCCTCCTTTCCCTGGTTTCTCGATTCTCAACATTTCCCTCTGTGACTTGCTGGTGTTCCACACCAGAGTCTCTTTGCCACCGTGGGAGCCAGCACCGATACAGTGAGTCCGGGATTCCTGCAGATTGGTGAGAAATACAGTTCCGCAAGGACGTTAAGCTTTTATTTCCCATCCCAACCCGGGGAAGGGAATTGTGATGGTTGAGGAAACAGGGTTCTTGAGTCTGGTCTCCTGGCTTCTGCCCTGGCTCAAGTACAGTCGACCCTCAGCAGAACCCCCAAATGTCTTTACACGAGGCTATGTGCAAGGCTAGAAGGGACTCCAGGAATAAACTGGGCCCAGAGAGTAAATCAGGCAGCCCAAATCATCTAACGAGTCGGTGGCTGCCCTGGTGTGTCTCTACCCGCTTCTCCCTCTGGCTGCTCTGTCTCGTGTGGAAGCCCTTCATCATTTGGTCACCCCAGACCTTGGTGTCGTCAATTAAGCAATAGAAGCCGACTGACTTACAGAGTACACAGACCATAACTTGGAGTGTTGAGTGGAATGCAGAATCATTCCGTGGCGGGAAGGATATTTTTCACAGAGGGCTGAAGCAAGCCATTTGTTCTTAGTTCGGGTCTTCTCTCTGCTCGCAGGACGGCTGAGGAACGTACAAACTGCCAGTCACACTTGGCTGTCTGAGACTGGGACCTGTGAGATCCATCTGACCTGCTTTGTGGAGAACTCAAAGGACACCTTCATAAGGTGGCAGGTTGTAGGAAACACATCTGTAAATGAAGCAAACCTCTCCATCTCCTGGGACTCCAGGAATTCCGGGGAACAGGAGTTCACCTGCATAGCTGAGAATCCTGTCAGCAACATATCCCTCTCTGTCTCCACACAGAGACTCTGCGAAGGTAACAGTCTGTCTCCGGTGCCTCTGGGAGCTTTGAGCAGCTGTGGGGTGGGGTGTGTCCCTCCTGCCCAAGGTGATTCCCCAGAACAGTGGCCCCGTGGGAGGCAGCCGAACACTGTTAGGAGAGTTCAGACACTCCTGCAGGCTCTGTGCCTCTCACCACCTCCAGAGGCCTCGCCTTCCTCCCTCCCTCCCCAACCCCACCTCCAGCTCTCTCAAAGCTCAGGAGCAAGGTCCCTGGGGAGTCAGAACTGCTCCCCACTCTGGCTCTAGCAGGCTCCTGTCCTGTCTGACTCCCACTCTCAGAAAATCGACCCAGAGCCAGAGCCTAGCCAGCCCCCAAAAGGGGGCCTAAACGAGGCTCAGCAGAGGCTCGGAGGAAAACGCTCCCTGTGTCTCAAATGCAACTTCCTTTCTCCTTTTTCAGGTGTTTTGAGTACGAAAAATCAGCCTGATGCCAAGTGGATTGTAACTGTGGTTGTGGTTGTTTTGATGTGCACAGCCATCACTGTGGGGTTACTTGTTTGGAGGAAAAAAGATCGTTTGTGGAGGACAGGTAAAAGGAGGGAGGCTCGTCCACTGGGACAACCCCTGGGATGCGACCAAAGACCTGCTAAGTTTCTAAGGGGAGTGGGTCCGACCGGCAAATGCCCAACCAAGCTTCAAGGTCTAGCTGCATTGCACTTCCCGTGCAGCCCACCTCCCCCACATCCTCTAGAGAGACACCTGTGGGCATGGGGTAGGGTGTGGGAGCCTCTCTCACTACACTCACAAATTTCAATTTACCTGATTTTATTTTTCAGGCATCTTTCATTTCTCTACTCCACAAACCCAGAGTCCTGGTGAGCTTGCAGAATCTTAGCTCCCAATCATAGAACAGATGGGGAGAGCCTAATGGAGGAGGAAAGGGCTAGTCAGAGGGCTGCATAATGAGAGAGGAGGGAGTCGGAATGTCATTATCGAGATGGACCAGATGGTGCAAAAGGATATGACCTGTTACTATGCGTGTCTCTCCCCTCTGGGACCTAAAGGACCCCTTACAAGCATGCAAACCAGTCACTCATTCAGTTTCTTCAAGTGGGATTAGGGTCATTCCCCGCCCTGCTGATGAGAAACCAGGTGCCAGTGAAATGTTCATGGCCTGTCCATTATCAACCAACAAGCCTAGGGCAGGAACAAGGTTAGAGCATCAAAGGTCCAAAGACAAACTGCTTGACCCATCACTCTTTCAGCCAAGGTTTGAACACTGAGTAGATGCAGTCTAAAAAGAAAGTATGATATAGAGTCAGGAACACAGGTTCTGGCTTCAGATTGGCTGTGAGTCTCATTTCCTGGCTGAGAGATATGACACTGTGTGTAGAGGACAAACATGAGGTTCACAGTCAGAAGGCAGGCAGCACTTTCTGTTCCATCACTTCCTGTTGGACTTTGTACCAAGTTAATTGAACTTTCTGAGCCTCCAGTTTCTATAATAGAATATAATATAAATAATAGAATATAATACAGTCCTCTAGAGTATAATCCTCTAGAGTATAAAATCACTTACAATATAATCTGAGAAGTTTAACAATATTATATATGTGACCTAATCTGGCTCCATTAAAGGAGCCAAGGAGGTTCTCTAGCCCTTGTATAGGCAGTGCTATTTGGTCCAGGAGCTCCCTGTCCCAGTGCAAACCCAGAGGTAGACTCCGAAGCTTTAGGGTACCTCTAAGAGGTAAGGTCAGAAATAGAACACATGGCTTAGAAGGTTCTGATTCAACCCAGAACTTCAAAGACTGTCAAAAATGAATGAACCCTAGGGAAGGGCATTGCCTTGAGCAACTGTCTCTTTAGAGCCAAAAAGTGCCCTGGTGTAGGCAAAGGTCCCAGGAGAGCAGGACACTGACTGCACCTTCCTATGTTAACAGCAGAGACCATAAGGAACATAGACTATGTCTCCGTCTCTCCAGGGAATACCGTGTATGCTCATGTCACACATCCAAACAGGGTGAGTCTTTTCAGCTTTATACTCCATCATTGCCATGATTTGTATAGCCTTTATTCACAAACTTGTCACCACAATCATCTGACTAATCCAATGATGCACACCATGAAGGAGAGGAGAGGCAGTGGCAGGAGCCATGGCATTGTATGTGGGACGTAGCTAGCCCCCAGGGCTCAGCCCCATGGTGTGTTTGCTCATACCCTGCTTCACATGGTCCTCTAACTGCTGATGCATCAGCAAGTCTTGTCCCTTTTCAGCTTAATTACAAGCTACCTGAAGTGAAAATTACGTCTTCCTCTCTCTTCCCAATGCATAGTAAATAGTTGCTGAATGGATCAGAGTTCACTTAAGTCAGAGTTTCCAGAGCAGACAATTCGGTCGCAGGGGATTTCTCACCCTGGATGCAGTGGAAATAGGGGAACTCAGAAACAGTCTCTCAAGAGAGGAAGTGGGGCAAGGATTTGCAACAGTAGAAGACGGTAAGGCATGAGCAGGCTTCAACCCTCTCCCCCCGCTGCAACATAACAGATGGCCTTGGTCAGCCACCAGGAACTCTCCCGCCACACATCAGCAATTTCACAGCCCCCCGCCCTGCACCCAAGTGAAGCACCTGGAGGTGAACATTTCTGAATAATACTATACGTCTTCTGGAAAGTAAGCCAAGATACCTCAGCATTCGCCAACTCATGGGAGCAATGGTCCAGCTAGAAGTCTTAGATTCCCCAAGTGAGTGTCAAATGTCACACAGCCCCTCACCGTTACTTGCAAGGTAGGCCCCTTGAAGACAGGTAACAAGAAGGGGTACTCTCGCTTATTCAGACATTTCTTTCAAGGTCATCCTGAAGACAAGATGAATCGCCCTCAACAAACCAATACATGAATCTCCAGCAAATTTTCTAACTTTTTCTTTAGCAATAATTATACTTTGCAGTGTCCCAGAGGTTTTAATAAATATCTTAAATATTCCTTAATTAGTTTTAAATGTCAAAACGTGTGAGCACAGGCACTTCTGCTGTTACTTCTGTGTTCGTATTCCAAGCAGAACCATTCTTCGGACTGGGGGGTTCCTCCTACTTTTCCATTCCCCGGGCTTGAGGAGAACCCAACAGCATGAGGACAAGGCAATTCGAGTCAAGGGACACACTAGAGCAGACAATACCTCCAGTTGTAACGAGCAAAGATCTAAGACAAAAGACCCAATATTTTTGTACACCTCAGCTATAGAATTCGTTCTTAAAATGGAGGAAGGAGAGCAGAGTTGGAGGCAAGAAAGAATCCTTCCTTTTGTTCACACCACCTACCAACAAGGTCACCCTTCTGCGCCTTTCTGGCTCTTGAGCTACTGGTTTGCTGGGCTGTTGTGCTTCTGTGTGGGCCTCAGGAAGTGTCAGTAAACTTCTCAGGTTGGAGAGCTCATGGTGTTTGGTCTCCAGCTCCTCTGGCCACACAGTCTCTAGCCTTTTCCTCCTGAAGAACTTCAACATCATGCCTCTATATCACATTGCCTTCCCTCAGAATGCATCTGTGCATGAACATCTCTTCGTCTGTGTGAGACAAATGTGTGTGGTTATTTTTTGCAGCAAATAAATAGCCCAATACCTGTGAAAAGCAGTGATTTCTCCACCATTTACTCCACAGTTCATCAGTCCAAAGAGGTAAGCCCATGATTGCCCCCTGTTCTCACATCTTACCTCTCTCCCAGACTTGTAAGTTTACAGTCAAAGTACAAGTAAAGGGGTCATTCTATAAATGCAAGAATACCAGCAGGGTATAGAAAGCCTCAGGACATCACCAAAACATATCCAGAAGTTATCTTGTATTTCAGGATCTCCACCCATAAGTAGGTTTTCAATGTACCTGAATTTAATGAGTTTTTTTAATTCAAATTTTAATTTAACTTTGCCTTAGCTATCAATATCCTTATCCGCCTGTTAGTGTTCTCCAGACCTTCTCTACAGGCATGAGAGGTAGCCTGGGAGGCTCTGGTCTCTACTAACCTACTTCATTTTCCTTTTTTCCATTAGAGTAAACCTATTTCTTCCAGGACAACTGCCCTCAACAATGTCATTTAAGTTGTTGAGAGGTCTCAAAAGGAACTCAGCTTCTTCTCAGACTCAGAGTGACACAGCTTCTCCTGATCCCATCGGGGAGATCACAGCTTGGTTTCTGCCTGGCAACAGAATTTGAATATTTAGGATTATCCCTTCCAGTTCCTCGGACTAGAACCTGCTCAAGTACATCAAACATCTTGGGAATAACGTCATTTCCAGCGTGTGATCCAAATAACATGTTCTAATCTGCTCCAGGCCAAAACATGCTTCCGTGAACAAGCCTGGACATTGACTTTCTCTTTGGGAACTGACAGAGTTGTGTTTGACAGAGAGTTATAATTCAAGGACAACCCCTCTTCCCCTTTTAGAAAGCTGGATTGTGATTCACTGGGAGGGAGTACAGTGGATTTGTTATGTATGTTGTCTCTGGAACTGGCTGGGCCTATTTCCAAACCCTCACATGTGGTTTATAGACATACCTCCTGGGACATGTTCTGCAACCTCTTGAGCTCTGGTCTCCTAGACTGAAAAATGGGGATCAGCCTGTTACTCAAACCAGGAACCAGATTTAGCCTTGACTTCAGCTGTTCCATCACCAGGCCCAAATATGTACTGTAGACGGACCCAGTTCTCTCCAAACCTTATCCACCACCCTGTATTAACTCATGATCATCTCCAACATGAAATGTGACAGTAAGCACATTTCAAATTTCCCCAGTTTTTGCTCTTATCTCCCTCTGATCCATTCTCTACAAGACAGCTGGAGAAATATTTTTAATATAAACCAGATCCTTCACTTGACTGCTTAAAATTGGCCTTGCAAAGGCTTCCCAGGCACTCAGAAAGAAACCGAGTCTCCGTAGCTCTGGATGGCTTGGCCCACCTGCAGCTTAGCCATCACGCCTCCCTCCCTGCCCCGCTCTGATTTGGCTTCTCTGATTCTCTTTCAGCCCCTCCATCAGAGGAGAGAGTTTCCTCACATCTGCCTCAAGACCCTTTCTGCCTGCCTCCTTACTCTACAGGTCTCCATATATACATGTTACCCTCCAAGAAAGACCTTCAGGCCACTGGACCTAACCCTAAACCCTGTTATGCTGCCACACCTTATGTGTCATTTATCATATGCCATTAAATATTTATTTTTATTTAAGGTACTCTACTGTACCCTCTCCAGGAAAGGGACCATGATTATTTTATCTCTGTATCCAGAGCCTCTGGCACATAGAAAATGTTCAACAGATACTTTTTAATAAATAAATGAATGTGTGGTAGAGTTTTGTGAGAATTAAAGGCGAGCTACCTGCAGCTCCCTGTGTTGGGGCTTAGCACACGGAACAGCTCGGTGAGTGTGAGCATCTCTTCTGCTGCTGTTGTTTCCATTATGAAACTGCATCCCTCCTGAGCTGACAGAACCTTCTCGCAAACTCCCAGCACAAGAGAGGAGATAGGATACATCCTCCGTGTCCTGGTTCCACATCATTTCCTACCTTTTTCCTCTGATCAGATTTTAAAATTTCATTCTTTCATCTCTAGGGAAGAATTTTCTAATTTTTTGTGTGAGTTTGAAATTTTTTTTTTTAGATTTTATTTATTTATTTGACACAGAGAGTCAGAGCAAGAGAGGGAGCATAAGCAGGGCCAGTGGGAGAGGGAGAAGCAGGCTCCCCGCTGAGCAGGGAGCTTGATGCGGAGCTGGGATCCCAGGACCCTGAGATCATGAACTGAGCCAAAGGCAGATGCCCAAGAACTGAGCCACTCAGGCACCCCAAGTTGGAGATCTTTAAACAAATTATTTTCAACACTTTATTGAGGTAGGATCGACACACAAAAAGCTGTCCATACTTAATGCACACAACCTGATGAGTCTGGAGATAAGAATACATTCGTGAAACCATGACCACAACTGGTACAATAAACATATCTGGCACCACAAGAAGTTTCCTCTAATCTCTTTAATTTTCAGGTTTTTATGTGATAAGAACACTTAACATAAGACCTATTCGAGTAGCAAATTTTTAGGTGTACAGTACGATATTGTTCATTATAGGCTCAGCGAGGCACAGTGCCTCTCTGGGACTTACTCCTCATGCAGGACTGAAATTGTACACCCTCTCTCCTTACTCTGCAGAACCAGACTAAGGGCTGAGTCACCGGTCCATCTTCCCCAGAGTAGTACTCAGCATCGCAGGATAATGGGTACAAGCTCCATTATTCTCCTTCCCTGCTGAAGGAGCAGTCGTGGGAGGCTGGGGGCGGGGGAGGTTGTGCGCTTTCTCCCAATCCTGCAGAGCCAACCAGCTGCTGGCATCCCTGCTGACTGCTGCAAGCTGGGTGCTGTTTGTAGGGCCGTGCATGGTGGGGTGGAGCGTGCCCGATGGGGTGACCTCTGCAAGGGCCGACACAGGCCAGCTGCTGGGCTCCACCATTGGGCCAGCTGATGGGCAGGGCCCATGGGCTGGTTTTGGAGATTCACATGTCAGTCGCCATGAGCCCCATCCCCTTTTCTTTGTTCTTAACTGCCCCTCCATGAGGCAGAAATGCACATTCCCAGGCCCGTTTGGAAAGGCTGGGAAAACCGGCACACTCGCTTCACTTTCTGTGTCTCCTGTGAGAGGAACCACAGACTGAGGGAGTCTCTCCAAGCACTGGGCTGTGCCAGCCTGGGGGCTGGCGGATGTCCGTAAAGTGAGACTGTTCTCACCCTTTGCAACATGGCTGTTCTCTGATTTTGGGTTCCACTGGTTCCTAGGACCTCTCAACGAGACCCTGGACCTCTAGTAAAAGTGTATTTGTCCATGAATGGCTCTTCCATCGGTATTCCTGTGGGAGGGCAAGGCTGGGGCCCTCTTATCCCACCATCTAGCTGACGTCACTCTGCTACATCTTTCCTTGGTGTGTCTTTTTCTGATCACAAAAACAAATAATCCTCATCATAAATAATTCAAACATTCCACAAGCAAAAATCCCCTACAATCCCCAAGATAAATACCACAAATGGTTTCCTATTAAAGAACAACTTTTTTTTTTTTTTTACCAGAATGAACTATTTTTTAGATTGCCTATTTTTTTTTTTTCTTAAGAATTTCTCTACAGGGGCCTGTGGTTGGCTCAGTAGGTGGAGCCTGTGACTCCGGATCTCAGGGTTAGGGCTTCAAGCCCCATATTGGGTATGGAGATTACTTAAACTTTTTCTTAAAACTTTTTTTTTTATAGAGTTTTTATTTATTTATTTTAGAGAGAAATAGTATGTGAGCGGGGGAGGAGCCAAGGGCGAGGGAGGAGGAGACGATTTCCAGCAGACTACTCACTGAGCACAGAGCCCAGGCAAGGCTCAATCCCAGACTCCAAGAGATCATGACTTGAGGCAAAACCAAGAATCAGTCATTTAACCTACTGAGCCCTGCAGGTGCCCCAACATTTTAAAAATTCTTTAAAAAAAAAAAAAAAGAATATCTCTTAAACAATATCCCAATGTTAGAACCTGTCGTTGTCCTACATTTGTTTTTGCTTTTGATTAATTTTTATCAGTTTTATTTTTTGATTAATTTTTATCAGCTTTATCCACAAATCCAGTTGTGGATTTTTTAATCCAGTTTTATCCACGAATAGTTTAAAGTCAAATAGTGCTTTAAAATGTGTATAACAAGGGGGCTTCTTGGTAGCTCAGTTGGTTAAGTGTCTGCCTTCAGCTTGGGTCATGATCCCAGAGTCCTGGGATCAAGCCCCTCATGGGGGTCCCTGATCAGTAAGGAGTCTGCTTGCCCCCTCCTCATGCCCCCCTTGTGCACACTCTCTCTCAAATAAGTAATATCTTTAAAAAAATAAAATGTATTTAACAACTAACTACAGTGTCTTGTTTCCTACTTGCCTCTCAGATGCACGCACCACCTGTTGTCTACTGACTTCTTACCTGTTTACATTTATTCTAAACTCCATCCTCCTAATATGAAGACGTCTCAGTTTGGGCCAAATACATATTCAAATGCTTTCATCATTACGACCATGTAAAATATTGTTGGTTACTGAGCCAAGAAGTGACTATGATTACATGTCTCCTCTTGCACAGTTTTTAGTTTTTCTTGGAGTTAATTGTCTCATTTCCCTCTTTTCTCTGTTTTCATGAAACATCTAGATTCCCATGCCCTCCGTTAGCTCTGTAAAAGTGATTCTCAATATAATTCTCCACCTAGTTAAATCTGTTAAATAACTTATTAGCTTTATGTTCTTCTAGAGGCATCCCTCCCGGAGCATCTGACCTCCTACTCCAGCCTGAGCTGGTTATTTTCTATGCCTGATGCACAGCCATTGTCTTGGGAACTACCTTTGCTATCACCTTCATTAAAACGTTTATCTGTCTCCTCTGTGAGATATTCCAACTTTTGTATCTATGATTTCCTTTATATATTTCTGAATCATTTAAATAACTATAGTAATAGTGTATTGATTTTTTTATTTTAAAAGAATAAAATTCTTCTTAAAATTTAAATCCATTTTTAAAGTTAAATGCAAAATTTTAAACAGGCCAGGACTGTTGGGGAGAGCCCATGTGATGGAAACTATGTGATGGAGACCAGCTTTTAAGATTCAGTGGAAAAGATTCAGTGGGAAAGGGTGAGCCAGCTTGAATAGGGAATGGCCAAAACAGTGGTTGCAAACAATAGGTGAGCCAAACAAAACTCATCAAAGTTAAATTAATCTCACATATTGGCCATCAACTATATGCTCAGTCAGTGGAATAGGAAAGGACTGAGAAAATTTGATCAGGAAGAAGGAAGAACTTCTAGGAACAGAGTCGTGGAGGCATCAAGGAAAGAGAAGTTTACTGCCATGCCCTACAAGATGGCATCAAGCTCAGAGGAAATCTCTTTGGGTAAAATTGTGCCTTCTGCACTGAGAGGATCAACCAACAAAAAGGAAGACTTCTGAAGGCAGAGAGGAAGAAGGAATAATCTGTGAAATCAGGGCAGGCAGAGAAACGTTTTCAACATCTAGGATGCCAGAGAATTGGAGATCAAGTCATGGAAAGGGATACTAATCTATCTAGAGCAGGAAATCTACAAGAACCCACCCTGAGCCTGGACAGCCCTGGACAGGATCACTACTAAAATGGGAACTAGAAATGTGTCCATGAATATCTAAGAAGTGAGTGAGAAAAAAATTTTAAGAAAAACTAAGCTACCACTTCACCATAAACCAGGTAATAAAATATAGACTTCTTAATTCTTACATTTCCTTAAATCTTTAAACATCTTCCATATTTATTATCAGTGTCACACTCTCTTCTGTTGGCTTCTGTGAAACCACGTTGTCCCAAGTTTTCTTCTTCTTTACCAGCTGCTTCTCGGTTTCCTTCTGAACTTCTTTCTCCTCTGCAGGACCAGTAAAGACTGGACTTAAGCTTCAAACCTGGGCCCCTCTCACTTCTCCATCTCCATGTTCTTACATGATATCAACCATTTCCATCGTCTTAATATGATTTATATGCTAATGGTTCCCAAATTTAAATCTTTAGCCTGTCCTGTTGGCTTACATCACTCCTTGGCATCTCCACTTAGATGTCTAACACACATATCAAATTTAGAATGCTGAAAAAGAAAAAGAAAAAAAAAAAAACCTTTGGATTTCGCTCTCCAAGGCTCTTCTACTACTCTTTCCCATATCAATAAGTGGAACCATTGTTAATGAGAAACCTCCTTTACAGGCCTGAAGACCACCCAATGTTCACCATATAATTAATCATTTTATTCCCTTTCTTGTGGGAAACAAAAGGAGTTAGCCAACTGTAAGTAATCTATTGTTATGAAGGTAAACACATTAAGACCTGGATGCCCCATTCCCAAGACATAGAAAATGCATTTTGCAGCCAGTGAAGAAAACATTCTATGCCTACAAAATTCCTATAAAGCAAAAACGAAAACCTTGCTTTGTCCAGAAAATAAGCTTGTTCTTCAATGTTTTCCTTGCAGAATGGAGGAAACTGCACCACCATTAAACTGCTTTGATTGAGGGAAGGAGACTGTGGTTGGCTGTTCTGGGAGAGTCATGAAAGAGAAGTCCTGTCCCCTTTTAAGCAGTCCCAAACCTTTGGCATGACCTGCAAGACCCCTACTTACATCTCCACTCCTTCCACAGCACCCCATCACATTTTCATTTCAGTCCTGGAAGAGTGCAAACTCTGCTTCTGTGCCTTTGCATATTCAGTTCCCTTTGTGATAGGTTCTACACACACACGCATGCACACACACACACACACACACACAGGCCATCCAGCTCCTGGTCATCCTTCAGGACTCAGCTTCTATATCATTTCTCTAGAGAAGCCTTCTCTGACAAATTGACCCTCACTATTCCTGAACTGTGGTTTTATAGCTCCCTCTGTCTCTCCAAACACGTACACAAATTGTAATTTAATAAGCATTTATGTAATTTTATGTCTGATATATCTACCATACTGCATTCTGGGTTTCAAGAGAATAGTGACTGTGTCCCCAGAACCTCACATGGTACCTAGTTTATCAAAGTAGGCATACAATACCTACGGGTTGAATAAAGGAGCAAGCAATAGATCAGAAGTAATTTGGTAGATGGGGAATTTAAAGACTGGAGGAAGGACCAGGGTACAGAATGAGTGACATTAAGATTGTTAGAATACAACCAGTGTATGTGAATGCTGGGAACACAAGAGGGGATTCCTGGTATAAAGAGAGACAGCTCTTCAGTGGAATCACACCAGGATGGCAAACCCCAAACTGTCTCATCACAATGGCCTCTGGAATCTGAAATACGAAATTACCTCTCTTCCTTACATGCCTCCTCTACTCACTGATGTTTCCTCCCTCCCTCACTCATTGGAAGTCATCCAGACCCTTAGTCCCTATCTGATAGCTTTCACTGCCTGTCCACACATCAATAAAGTCATTATTAACACTCTGGGCTCTCCATTTTGCTGAGCCAGCATCCAACCCAAAGGCTTGCCCCGTCCCATCCTAATTTCCCAGTGCAACTTCCGACATCCATAGGAGAAAGCCAATGACCAATGGACACACCACAAGTCCACGCAATTTCTCGTTGGACCTTTGCTAATCCAAACCCCTTCACCCTTTCTATATTTTCAGTAATCACCTATACAGTGGTTCTCAGCCGTTGACTGCTCATCCAAACCACAAGAGGAGCTTGTAAACCCACCAATGTAGGATCTGACATCCAAAGATACTGATCTAATTATTCTAGGCTGGGATTCAGGTGCAGCCTTTCTGAACTCCCCCGCTGACTCCGAGGGAGTAGACTCGGTCTATGTACTGGCAGAAACATTCTTTTGCACACATAGACTACACGGTGTGGTCTTTGAGAGGAGAGTGATCTTCTTGGCGAGGTAATGTGTTGATCTTCAGGTACTTTAATAGAACATTGATGGCATGCTTGCAGACTCCAGAGACCAAGCTGGAGATGAAGCTTCCCCAGCTCTTCCCCATTCCTATCCACAGGCTGCTGCCCACCTGCTGCCTCCCTCAGAGTTAGCACATAAGGGTGCAGGAGAAAACAATCAGAGTCAGTGAATGGCTGGGAAAAGGGGTTTGGGATCGATGATGGAGGTGTTGTGGGGCTGGGGAGTCAGTAATGAAGTGAGGAATGAGGAAAGGATTCCGTTGGCATACTTTCTTAAGTCCTAAACCAGAAATCACAAACTGGCAGCTGAAGATGAAGATCCTATCTACAGATATCTGGCCCCACAGTGCTTTAATTTTGTTGTTGTTATTACCCTGTGCTCACTACAAGTGTAGCTGCCATCTGTCACAGACAACGCTATTACAATACCATCGACTAGCTTCCTATGCTGTGCCTTTCCTCCCCATGACTTATTCATTCCATAACTGAAGGCCTATATCTCCCAGTCCCCTTCACCTTAATTTTTTTATAGAGGAACATGAAAAATTGAGACAATTTACCTCGAGATACCCACTTCTCACTTTTCTTTAAAAATGGTTTCCAGATCCCTGACCATACTAGGAGCACATTTCTATAGGGCAGCAATATCTGGTGCTAAGGGACATTTGTCCTATTCTAAATGGGGCTCACACTCTACACTTCATCCCCGGCCTGGCCCACCCACCTCACTGACTTATTTGATATGCCTGATATCTATAAAGATTTAAATCTCCAACCTCTAGATTAAGCCATGAAGCTTTGCCCCACTCCATACTGGTCCAAGAAGCAGATTAGTAAGTCAGGCAAAAGGCCTGACCTTCCTTCCTCACTCCAATCTACCCCTAAACCAATAGTTGGATCCTGTGCGGCTTTAGAACATTTCTCCAAAGCTTTTAGTCAAGACCCACAGAGCCCCCATCCGGGTCCAATGTATATGTTTCTAGGAGGAAGATTGCCACTGATGGAGGCAGAGCAGAGAGAAGGCAACCCTGCTCCAGAGTCCCTGGGCAGACCTTTCATGCTGAATTTCACTGTGATGACAATGAGCTGAGAAATGACTTCTCAAGTTGGGGGGGGGGGGCTGAACTCCTGATTCTCCTCTTCCCAGATGTTGCCTGAAGACACTTTCTGTGGGAAAGAAGGAAGAGGCCATTGTCATTGACCTCTACCAGACCACTAAAAGGAATGACTTATGTCCCCAGTTTTCACTTCTTCATACCTCGTCGTACCACTCTTCTGAAGCCTCCTTCTTAAAAGCATCAGTATGCCGGTGCCTTCTGGGGCATTTGACATTACAGAGTCCTCTCCACTCCAAAAGTTTCCCACTTCTTAGTTCTCAGTACATTGTGCCAGCCTAGCCCTCTCCTCTCTCTTTCTGGTCCTTCTTCCCTTTCTTTGGCTTGGCTTCTCTTAGGATTCTTTTCTCATAAATAGATTTGTTTCTCATGATTCTGCTGACTGGATGTCCCATAATCACCTTAAACTCTGCCCCTTTCTCTCTCTTTTTACTCATTTCCATGGACTATATGTCATTAATACTTCTAGTGACTCAAAGGAGAAACTCCCTACAAAAGACCCTCCTGGGATATGATAACAATCCAAGTCATAGGGTGAGTTCACAGCAATTTAAGACAAAAGGGAAGGTAACTTAAGTTTTTAACTTCTTACAACAGAGATTTTCAAGAAAGGAAGGGATAGGAGCCTGCTTATGACAGAGGGCAGAACGTGCAGTTTGAAGAGACCTAGTCAGTGTCACAGGCTTATATTTAGAAAACAAAATGCACCTCTTCAACAGTTAATCCTATGAATAATTGCATTTATTAAGCAGTTGACATTTAGCTATTCATTAATTTGGTAAACATTTAACTGCTCCCTGCGTGCTAGGTACAAGGTATTAACATTTAAAAAGATAGACAGGGCCTCAGTCCTCAGGAATCATGGGGATAACGGACACTATACAAATATGCAACAGATCTGGGTGAGTAAACACAAATAAATACAAAATTACCTCCGTGGTAAGTGCTATATGAGTCCTTCAGAGGTACAGGCATGTTGAACCTGCCAGGCTCTACGGCCTCAGGGCTTTATACTTGCCACTCTCAGTTCACATCTCTCTCCCCATATCCTTGTATGGCCAGTTTCTTCTCACCAATCATATCAAAGATTTCTCTGATTTTCCTACCTAAAATTTCTCCCAGCCTCCCTACCCCCACTCATTCTGTCCTGTACCCTTTGTTTTCTCATACCACAGATCACTATTGGAAAATACATTATTTATTTCTATACAGGTTTCTTGCCTAGCTCCCCAATTAGTCTAAGTTCTGTGATGGTATGGATTTTGTCCTTTTTCTTCACTGTATTCTTAGCACTCAAAATAGTGTGTGAGACGAAGGGTGGCTGAGTGGCTCAGTCATTAAGCGTCTGCCTCAGCTCAGGTCAATGCTGGGATTGAGCCCTGCATTGTGGACTCCCTACTTGGTGGGAAGCCTGTTTCTACCTCTCCCACTCTCCCTGCTTGTGTTCCCTCTCTCACTGTGACTCTCTCTATCAAATAAATAAATAAAATCTTTTTAAAAAATCGTGTGTGAAAAGAAATAGATACTCTAAACTTTTGGTAAACTGATGAAGGAACAATTATAGAATAACGAGGAGAAGCCTACCCAGACAAAGGGATCAAGGAAGTCTTCTCTGAGTTAGTGACTTTTAAAAAAAATTTACAAATAATAATCTGAGGCCAAAACTTCTTATCTGGTGTGGATACATATGCACACACACACACACACACACACACACACACACCAGTTCTCAACCTAGAACATTCCCTCTCCTGAATCTCAGGATGACTTGTCAAGGCAGTGGGCTGACATTCAACACCCATCCCATCTTCCTTCTATGGGTCTTCCTGTGCTATAGAAAGAGAACATCTAATAAACTACATATCCTAGAGCTCTATGAATTTGGGCAGTACCTTTCTGTTTTTCCTCACCAACTTTTTGTTGCACAGATAGAGGTTTGAAGGAAGCAAAGTGTCAGACTTAATCAGTGTTGACATTCAGATATAAGACTCAGAGCTTGGAAATGGAATTCACAGAAATCAGTGACTTGACTATATATGGGAGATGAGGATGAGACATATGACTATGATGAGTCAAATATATCGATGATTGGCTGAAATTCAAAAATGAAGAGGAGGAAGTTTGGAGAAGATAATTAACATGGTCTTGAATGAATTTAAGCCACATGAAGGACATCCAAATTCTCTGCACTGATCAGCAGAAATAGAAGACTAGAGGGATGCCTGGGTGGCTCAGTTGGTTAAGCAGCTGCCTTCGGCTCAGGTCATGATCCCAGCATCCTGGGATGGAGCCCCACATCGGGCTCCTTGCTCAGCAGGGAGCCTACTTCTCCCTCTGCCTCTGCCTGACTGTGCTTGCTCTCTTGCTCTCCCTCTCTCTGACAAATAAATAAATAAAATATTTTTAAAAAAAGAAGAAGAAGAAATAGAAGACTAGAGCAAGAGAGCCCATTTGGGGCTGGAGCTACAGATCTGGAAACCACATGCATTTGGGTGGCAGCTGAAGCCATGAGATTGGTGGGATCACCCAGTGAGAAGAGAAAAGAACATGTAGGAAGCCCTGGGTAACTGAGAAGTTACCCATGAGAAAGAAAATCCAAGAAAAAACAACAAAGAGAGTTGACAGAGAGGTAAGAGAACCAGCAGATCTAGAATCACAACAGTTCAAGATAAAAGAGGTTCAAGGAAGTGGAAATGATGACAAATTCTGCAGAAAACTTAAGTAAAAAGTTTGCTAAGCAGGAGATCATGCATGACCATACAATGAACAGTTTTAGCTTTGAATCTCATGCTATAAGACTGTAACACCACCAGTCTTCCTGTTAGAGTCGCATGCATTCCTCGAGTCATTGTCCTCCAACTCCTTGAGTTTAACTTCCGGCTGGCTAACTTGTACGCTCTTCGACACTGCTCCTTTTGAACTTCTATCCATGCACATGGTCCTTCCATTAACCTTGTTATCCAGATCCCTGACCTCCTGTCCTCCAATTACCTTGTCTTCCACTCCTTTCACTTGATTAGCTTTTCAGTTGGTCCATCCTGGTCTTCTCCTCTTTCTGTCTCTTCCTTACTGCTCCTTGGCTTGCTTCCTCTTGTGATTCCTGTCCCATAACCTGATTTGTTTCTCTAGATTCTGCTGATTAGCCATCTTCTGTAGTCATACCGAGTACCAAAAGCTATAATCTTTCTGTAATCTTAGTTTCAAGCATTCTACTCTTTCTAATCTCACCTTCTATCTTTCTATTTCACTCCTTCTTTAGCCCCAGCTCCAATAATCCTTTCATTTCCATGCCCCAGCCAATAGTCCATTGATCCAACTACCTTTCACTGTCCCTCCTGCCCCTCATGACATCACTTTCCTCCTTACCCAGTTTAATAACTACAGTAAGTCATTGTCATCACTCCCTCTCACACACCCTCAAGCCCCTTGTTCCATTTTGAGTCGTATCACCTGGCAAATAAATAAATAAAAATTCAATACTGCTTAATTCCAACTTGGGCTTATTCATGCCTGAATTTGTACAACTATCTGAAAAAAGAGTATACAACCATGCTATGATTAGTCTCACTTAAATTTATGATTCCTAACTTCAATGCTACCAAGCAATTATACTTTATTTCTGTCATTCATTCTCTCACTCTCTTAAACAACTATGAGGTGAGGGCAGAGAAGTCATAAGGGGCACCACCTTTCAATACTTAAATTAAGAATGTCTTAACTTAAGAATGTCTTCATTCTCAAGTTCCTTACTGATAAAACAGAAGGTATATGAAGAGCATTTCCACATGCTTCCATTATAACAACCAGCCACCCACCTTCATTTGTATCCTACTCTGTCTTCTCTTCCTCTCTGTATCTATCTTCATCTTCTTGTTACTATGGATGAATTTAATTAACTGTGTCAAGTGAGGGACAGCTCCTCTACTTGTGCACTAGAACCAACTCTTCTTGCCTGCTCAAGGACATTGTTCTACTAGTTCTCCCCCTTTAAACCTCCCCTTTTAAATCCCCTTTTAAATTTTAACAAATTTCCTCTCCACTAGATCTTTCCCATCAGATGACAATCAGATTGCAGACATATTATTTCTCCCATCTAATAAACAAAACAAGATTCTCTTGATCCTACTTCTCTCCCTAGCTACTGCTCTATTGCTCCTTCCATTCACAGAGAAATTCCTACTTCTCTTCTCCCACCCTCTTGACCCATTGAAATACTCAGTCCTCCAATTACACGAGCTATCAGTATTATTTGATTTGGTCAATTCCTTCCTCCTTCTTGAAACATTTCTTCAGTCATTTTCCAGGCCACCACACTCTTCTGATTTTCTTCCCATCTCCTGCCACTCCTTTGTCTCTCTCACTGTTCATGCTCACCTTCTCTGCCTATTAACATTAGATTATGCCAAGGTTCAGCTCTTAGAACACGAATATTTTCTACTTATTCTCATTCTGTTGATGATCTCATGTATCCTCATAAGTTTAACATCTACCCACAGGATAATGACTGACAGATGCATATCTCCAGTCCCTTTGACAACTAAACTCCATCCTTTATCCAGCTGTCTCAAGACTTCTACACTTGAATGTCTTCTAACCATCATCTCATGTTTAATTGGTACAATCCCAATCTCCTAACCTTTCCTCCAACCAGCTTTTCCCATAGTACTCCTCAGCTCAGTAAACTGCAACTCCATCCTTCTAGTTTCTAAGGACAAAAATCTGTGAGTCCTTATTTCTCAAACCCCCATCCCATCTGTCATCATATACTATTGGTTCTCTCTTTTAAATAGATCCGTAACAGCTCCTTCACTGTGACTTCCCCGATCCAGATCACCATCATCTCTCAGCTAAATTACTGCAATAGCCTCCCAACCAGGTGGGCCTTCTTCCTATCTTGCTCTTTTCAATCTACTGTCAACAGAGTGATCTTTTTAAAACTTCAGTCAGAACGTATCACTCCTCAGCTCAAACCTCTCCAATAGCTTTTTAGTTCACTCACAGTAGACATTAGGGTCATTAAAATGGCCCAACAGGCCTGATGTGGCTTGATTCTCCTATCTTCCACTACGTCTCTGACCTCAATTCCTACTAAATTTTCCCCTCACTCTCAGCTGCAGTCACACTGGCTTTCTGGCCATTCTTGAAACATGCCAAACCTTCCTACCTCAGACCTTGACCCTTGTTTATTTCCACTCTTTGGAATGATATTCTTCCAGATATTTCCATGGCTTACTTTCTCACCTCCTTCTGGTTTTGCTCAAATGTCATTTTCTGGAGAGAAAGATTTGGGAACCATTTGCATTTGGGCAACAGCTGAAGCCACGGTATTGATACGGTCACATAAAATGTGTGTCTATAGTGGGAGGAGAAGATGGTCACCTACAGAGCCCTGAGTAATACCATGGTGGGAGAGAATACCAACAGAAGAACAAAAAAGGAATTAACCGAGAACTAGAAAAATAAACAAACAAACAAACAAAAAACCAGAAAACCCTAGTGTTGCAAAATTCAAGGAAAGGGAGAGACACAGGAAATAGGAGGCATGTAAATGAATTCTGCAGAAAACTTAAGTAATATGTAAATGTGGCCCTTAGGAAGTCATCAGGGACCTCAGCAAGGCCAGTTTCCTTGACAGGGTGGGTTGAAGCTACTGAGCAAGGGGTTGAGAAATATCTGGAAAATATAGAAGTAGAGACTGAAATTGGAGAAATTACTATTTCGAGAATCTTGGTTCAGTAGAGAGATTAGATGGTAGCTAAGAGGTAAATGAAGGTACATGAGAAGGAAAGTCTTAGTCCTTTGGAAGAAAAAAGCTCGAGTTTATTTATAGACGAAAAGGAGAAGTGAAAGATCCAGTAGAGGGTAATTGACACACCAAAGTCCGGCAAAGAGGATTCAGTAGCATCCCACAAATATTTATGGTGGGCCCACGACCAAGTGATATCAAGTGTTGAGAATCAACGAATGAAAGAAATATAGTGTAGCATAATGCATGTGGGCAAGGTTAAAACCACAACCACAGATTCTGATTTTAAAGCCAAAAGGAATAAAGGAAGGAGGAAAGGATTGGTTACAGAAAATTGAAGGACTTCATATTTTTATGGCCTCTATTTTCTCAGCAAGCAAGAGACTGCAATCTGTTGATGGTGAAAGGAATATGAGAATGGGACATAAAGAGGGTATTTCAGTTAAAGATTTGTAATAATAATTAAAGGGAATAGGAGGGAAATCTAATAAAACCAAAATTTAAAAGAACCATCAAACAGCTCTGGGACACCACGGTGGCTCAGTTGGTTGGGAGTCTGCCTTCAGCTCAGGTCAGGATCCCAGGTTGAAGTCCCACATCAGGCTCCCTGCTCAGTGGGGAACCTGCTTCTTCCTCTGCCTCTGCCCCTCCCCCTGCTTGTACATGCATGATCTCTCTCTCTCTCTCTCAAAATAAATAAATAAAATCTTTTTTTTAAAATAGCTGTAAATACCTACATGATTTTAAATGCTGTTAATTCGTAGAGGTTTTATTCTCTGCAATTATGTGATTTCTATTCACTAAACTTCAACACTCAGGTACAGAATGACTTGCAGAACTCACAGATGGCTGGTGGCTTCCAGGGCAGGGAAAGAGGTCACGTGTAGTGGTAAGATCCTGAAAACAATCAGCTTGGGTTTGTCTATTTCCAACTCGTCTTTTCTTTGCCTGCCTCTAATAGTGAGATGGTAAAAGGTAAACACTTACTTCCCCAGCAACCCTGCAGCTAGGGGAAGCCATGCAGCGATGAGACATAAGCATAAGTCTACAAATAATGCCCTTCTGTTTCTCTTTTCTAGTGTTCACAGCTCAGTCATGATGCTTGGAGAAGCAGCAGCCACTTGGTGACCTTGAGGCCGCAAGTAGGTGGATAAAGTCACAAAGTAAGGATGTCAGAGCAGAAAGGGAGAAAGAACATGCATTCCTGACTGTGTTCAGTGCTGTTGTTATCAGCTCTGGACTGACTTGCCTCAGGTTTCTTGTTTTTGTGTTTTCTGGTGGTTTGCAACCAAATGTGTTCATACCTGAAACAGAGCTCCGGGCTACGTAAATATGTTAGTCACGATGCTTTTGGGTGTAAAAAACAAAAATGTTAGGTAAATGTAGAAGCTTCTTTTGTATCCCATGTGTGGGATACAAAATAGACCCAGCTACAATGCAGTTTTTGACTTGACAGATCCTCTACCTCAATGATGTCTGTCTCAAAATGTCTCCAGATCATCTCTGTACTGGGGGGGGGGGGGGGGGGGGTAATTATAAAGTAATTTAAGGGAAAAGGGAGAGGATTTACTGACTCATATGGAAGAAAACATCTAAGAGATAAAATTGGCTTCAGGTCCAGCAGGATCCATAGTTCAAATAATATCACTAGAAAAATTCTCTCTCTTTATTCATTCCCAAATCTCTCCAAGTTTCCAGCAGCTCTGTTTTTACATATTCTTTAGAGCTCATGGCCCCATAGGCTGACCCTGACCCTTTCTCTTACAGTGTACATATCAACCCCCAACAAGGATTGCTTGGATGGCCTGGGTCAGGGGCCCACACCTATGGTGGAGGGTTAAGCCACAAGACCCAACTGCCCTACCACTTCCACATGGAATGCAAGAAGAGTTCCCGGGTGGTCCAACATTCGGCATACAGAGAAACAATAGGCAGATGCTGCTGGGAAAACAAACTGAGGCTAGGAAGGAGACAAATAAACTGGGAGAAATGAGTGGGTTATTGAACTGGAAATTTTTTTAAAAGACTTTATTTATTTATTTGACAGGCAGAGATCACAAGTAGGCAAAGAGGCAGGCAGAGAGAGGAAGGGAAGCAGTCTCATCGCAGAGCAGAGAGCCTGACTCGGGGCTCGATCCCAGGACCCTGGGATCATGACCTGAGCCGAAGGCAGAGGTTTCAACCCACTGAGCCACCCAGGTGCCCCTGAACTGGAAATATTGATGAGGTTTATAATTTCTATTGAGAAATGATGCAAGACATGGAAGGATAAAAATTTGTGGTCAAGCAGTAGGATACAGTAATTCAGTATTTCAGATAGGCAGAACATTCTAGATAATTAGCAAGGCCTAGTTTGTACATGTAGATGAAGGTGGTAAAAATAAAGATCTGAGTCGAGAAGATTAAGGTACTAGGTCAAGATTATCAAGGATAGATTTATATCTTCAAGGTCTTAAACTAGTAAGATATTTATGATACCTGTGTTAATTACCGATGGCTATGTAACAAGTTACCCTTGGAAACCACCATTCTACTTTCTGTTTCCTTGATTTCAATGATCTCAGATACTTCTTGTAAGTGGAATCATACAATATTTATTCTCTTGTGACTGGTTTACTTTACTCAGCAAAATATCCTCAAAGCTCCTCCATGTGGTAGCATGTGACAGAATTTCCTTCCTTTCTGAGGCTGAATATCTACTGAGTTTTTAATTACAGCAATTATATGCCTTATTTCTGGAAACTAAATTTTGTAAAATCTTGTTTTTTGTTTTTTATGTTTTTAATAATTTTAAGCATAAATATTTTACTTTCTAGAAAATTATGCCAACCTATTATTTTAAGTGCTTGAGGGCTCAATTTTTCCTTTTTTAAATATGCTGCCTTTTTAAACACTCTTGTGTGCTTTGAATTCCCCATCAAGGGAAAAACAGGAAGTTGTTCGATGGGTATATTTTCAATTTTGCAAGATGAAAAAGTTCTAAAGATCTGTTACACAACAATATGAATATAGTTAACACTACTGAATTGTATATTTAAAAGTGGTGAAACGGGTACATTTCATATTGTGTCTTTACCACATTTAAAAATTTTTAAACTAAAAAAAAAAAAACTCAATAAACACACCCACCAAGATAAAGTTGATATGCTTTTCTATTCTTCTCACTGAGAGCAATGTAAAACCCTAGACATTATATATAGAACAAACATAAGAAGATGCTGAAGGAGGAGAGAAGAAGACAAACAGGCCAGGGAACTCAGGACCCAAGGAAAGGCCCAGTGCTGAGTTTCCTAGATTCTGTTTTTGCTTCATATATCCTAAACTTGGAGCTGAAGAAGTCAGCAGTCTAAAAATGCCAGTGGTTGTAGACAACTTATACCTGGAAACCACCAACACATGGGTAATTTTTAAAAGCATGAGACCAAATGTGGTCCCATGAAGAGTTAATACAGAGTGAGCAGAGGAAATGTAAAACAGACGGTTGCCTCTGGAAGAGGAAGACCTAATAAAGGAATCTGACGAGGAATGGTCAGAGGAGGAGAGATGGAAACCGCTTATGTGCCAGGCATCAGGCTCATATTGTAGACAAACGATCTCATTTAATACTCACAACTGCTCTATGGTTTAGGCACTATTATTATTTCTACTTTACAGATAAAGAAATTGAGGCTTCAGGCCACTTTGTCACCAGTGTGACCCCTGACCTACAAAGTACCACCAAACACAAGTCTGTGTGTCTATCGCTCCTTCACTTGTTGAAATTACTTTCTAGGTCCAAGGTGGGCCACCCTGCCTACAGTGCCATGGCAGCAAGCTGAAACAGACAATGCTCACACCCTATAAAGGCTCTGCTTGACCAGAAACACGGTATGTCCAGTCAGCCAAGCCCCATCCCCCAGACCACCCATGGGCTCTGTGTCTGCTTTCTTGCTCTTCATTCTTTGTCCTAGAAAAGTGTCCTGCCTCCTGCCCCATTTTGCAGTGCTCTGAATGGAAACGGTCTGCCTCATGAAGTGTTAGATAGAGTTTGGGTCACCTACATGGTCTTCTTTAATCCTTTTTCAAAACACTTAAAGATTTGAGGGAGGGGCGCCTGGGTGGCTCAGTCGGTTAAGCGTCTGCCTTCCCCTAAGTTCATGATCTCATGATCCCAGGGTTCTCGGACTGAGCCTGCTGAGCAGGGAGCCTGCTTCTTCCTCTGCTTCTCCACCCCACCTCCCGGCTTGTACAGTTGTGCACTGTCTCTCTCTCTCTCTCTCTCTCTCTGTCAAATAAATAAATAAAATCTTAAAACAAAACAAAAAAACCTTGAAGGAAAGGGCCAGAGTGCATGATGCAGAATAAAAAACAAATGAAAATGGAATCCTTCGGGGCACCTGGGTGGCTCAGTGGGCTAAGCCTCTGCCTTCGGCTCAGGTCATGATCCCAGGGTCCTGGGATCAAGCCCCGAATCGGGCTCTCTGCTCAGCGGGGAGCCTAGTTCCCCCTCTCCATCTGCCTGCCTCTCTGCCTACTTGTGACCTCTCTTTCTCTGTCAAATAAATGAGTAAAATCTTTAAAAAAAAAAAAAATGGAATCCTTCAAATCACCACCTTTGTGGTCCCTGGGCCAGTCACATAGAGAGACGTTCCCACTGGTGACGCCCTCCATGGGTTCCAGCATGTACCCGTCCTGTGGTCTCGCTCATCCTCTCCAAGTCCCCGGGCCCACAAGCCGCAAGCTGCTCATACAGGTTCACACAAGTCAACTGTTCACGTTTCAGGAATTTTGCTAACCTGTTGTTAAATGCAGCCATTATAAAAAACTGAATTGTATAAGCTTACATGTAAATAGGCTGATTTTTAAAAAGGTAATAAGTACTCAAAATACATCACTTCCTAATTATTTGACTACATGTGACATTCTATGCCCCTGAGATGATTTACATCTATTGCTCTCATACAGTGGAAATATTTTATATTAGTGCTGATCTCTATGCAAATACTGCCACAGACTCGGGCAAGTGCTGCAAGTTAGGGTGTTGTGGGTGGGGGGCAGGGTTGTTTGTTGTTCTTATTGGAGAGGAGGTTGTTAAACCTGCCAGGGCTTCCCTCCCCTCTCCCACGGGAAAACTGAAACACACCTGTTATTCTACCTGAAGACCAGTTTCAACCCCATGTCCCCAAAGTTCCCTTTTCTGAGCAGGCTCTGGAGCCAAGAGCTGAACCAAGAAAGACCTCCTGAGAAGACTTCCTAAGGTGAGTTTGCCATCCGTAAAATTTGCATCTGCTGCGGTGGGTTTTCTAAATCGTGCACTCACAAATCTGCCTAACCCTGTTTCTTCAATAGCAGATCGAGAGCACAAGTGTTCAGTATCACAAGGGCTTATGAGAAATCAGTGAGAGAAGTTTTCTCTTGGAAAAACTGAATCTCCCTCCCAGGAAGGAGTCAGGAGAGACAGAGTTGTTGTTGAGGGAAAAATCCTAAAAACAAAGCGAATGGAAACAGGTTTTTCTGTGAGGGGGATAAGAAAGGGGAGGGGCGCACCCCCTTGTAGGGTTTATGAGTCATTTCCTGGTTTAATTCTTCCTGTTTGTCCTTGGTTTTTCCACAAGTACCCAGTGAGGCTCGACCTTCCACCCTCCCCACCCCTCCAGCGTCATGATTACTGCAGTCCTGGTGTTTGGGCGAATGGCAGGGACTCTGGGGCACTTTGATGTTCAAAGCTGTTAAAATGACATCTAAATTTGCAAACTTTCCGGTGGCTGTGAGCCTCTCTGATTGACTATGTAGATATGAGCTCCGAGGGAGCCTCTGCCTGAATGCCTTCTGTTTCTTTTTGTCTCCATCTCTTTTCTTTTTCTTCCTTTTTCTCTTTCTTTCTCTCTTTCATTCTTTCATCCTGGCTTCTCTCTGTCTCCCTCTTTCTTTCCTTCTCCCTCCCTCTCTCTCTCTGACCTGCTCCCCCCACAACCTCTTGGCACCCGCCCCCCACCCCTTCCCCCCCCTCTTCCTTTCTTTCTTCTTCAGTGTTACTCTCAGTACTTCAGATGCATCTTGTTTGGGGGGTACTATCACGAGGACAGGAAAAAAGGAGTCTGAGCGTATGATTTGGAGGCTCATAACTGAACTACGCTTGGTCCGCAGGAGGCATGAGAAAGAGACAGACAGATAAGACAAAGGAGCAAAACAGTGTTCATTTGAAAGAGGAACCATAAAAATGAAACTTAAAGGCCTTGTTTAGCTTTTTCTAAATAACATCAGAGTACTTACATCTGAGAATAATAATAGTTCCACTGTGTGGCGACTTTCTTCTGAAGTATTTGCTGTAGTGGCTGGAAAGAGCATGGACTTTGTTGTGGAGTCGCTCGGGGGGCAGGCCGGGAGGCAGGCCGGGCCCCCTCACTGGCTGTGTGACCTGTGTAGGTGCGAAGCCTGCGTCCCCAAGGCCCACACTTGGGCTGACCTCATGGGCTGACTCTGCTTACCCATTGCTAAATGTTTTTAGTCAATCCTGACTGAACAGTGTACATGAGGAACCTATCAAAGAGTGACTGGAACATAGTCCAGGATGTGCAGTAAATTTTTGTTCTGTCAATTCTTTTCCTACCCGCCCACCCCCAAATATTGTCACCGACACAGTTGTGGAAGGAAACAGTAAAAATATATCTATTTATATATTACTATTATGTTCCACAGCTTACGTAACAGAAAGCATAGACACAGAGGTGAGTGGGTTAAGATCACAACGATCAGTCAGAGCCACCAACACTTGATCAAAGCTCCTCACGCCCAATTCAGAGTGTTAATAGCAATAATCGAGATCTGTCTGGTCATCAGTTAACAGTTTTAAAGTGGAAAGAGTGTGAAATTTAGAGTCAGAAAAATCTGGGTTCAGATTCTATCCTTGTCACTTACTGCCTGTATGACCTTGAAAAAGTCATATAACCTCACTAAACCTGTCTCCTCATCTGTAAAATGGAACTAACATATCTAAAGGTTTCAGTGGGATAGTGTATGTGTAAAAGGAGCTTAAAATGAGATTCTCTCTTTTTAAATTTGGGCTAAGCCTCCAAAAACCATAAATAAGACAATAGATGATAAGTTCTTCCCACATGACAGGGCTGGCCCACTTTTTCAGGAATCTACAAAGATGATGAGAAAAAGCTGGTTTTGTGGCCCTTAACACTTCACTTCCAGCAGAAGTTGAGGCTGAAGAGAAAAGGACAGACTTTCTCTGCAAAAAGTTGTGGGAATGTTGCGTTCTACACAGCATGGGGCAGGGGATGTCCCCTCCCCTCAAGCCGATTGGCTAGACTCCAATAGAATCATAAGTGGCAGGTCATTCAGAGCGACATGTGTCCTCGGGAGTAAGGGCTGTGAAGAGAGGCTGTGTGTGGACAGACAGGCCTAAGGCCACAGAGCAGAGGACAGGTGACCAACTGCAGATGTGGGAGACAGATCCAGGAGTGTCTCCCCAGACCAAACATGGGTTTTCGGAGGTGGAGCTGACCTGGAGCCAATCTGAAAGCTCATTGCTCCACAGAGGTCCCCCAAGACCAACTTGGGGAAGCTCAGTCCTGAGAGTTGAAGTTAAAACCAGCCAATCTGATAAGAAGCATCATTCACATCTCAGGAATTATAGTTAAATATTCCCAGTAGGGGTATCTTTGAAGAACTTACAAAACGGCCAATAATGTTAATCTGTCCCAATCCAGATCACAGAGATATAAAAATGGGCTCAAACCTCCATCCTGAAGCCTTCGTCAAGGCAATGCCCTCTTTTATTGCATTGCTCTCAATGTCACTTTTGGCTCCAAATTCTTGTTTCTGCCAAATTCAGTTTATGGATCATTTGACCACCCATGTGTATTTCCCTGTTCTTTGCTACCTTAAATCCAAGGAGAATTCAGATCACTCCCGAAATGTCTGCCACAAAGTCTCATTTACACAAAGCTGTCACATAGATACAACATTCCAATTGTAAGAAAGGTTTTGGGGGGCACCTGGCTGGCTCAGCCATCAAGCATATGGCTTCTGATCTTGGAGTTGTGAGTTTGAGCCCCAAGTTGGGTATAGAGATTTCTTTAAAAAACTAAATCTTTAAAAAAGAAAGGTTCTTAGAAGAAAGGTTGGTTTACACCAAAACAACACAGAATCAGCTATTATTTTTATCTTTACAGGAAGTATTTCTATCCTCATTTTTCTAGTACTAGACCCTTCCCTCACCCCGGGCAAAAATGTAGTCACACGACCTGTGTTAGTTGACCATAGGGCCCTATTTCACTGACACTGATGACGGGCGCAAGGGATGAACACAGAATCCAACCAAGGCTAGTTAGAACATGTCCCTGGAATTGTTACATGCACACCAGAACTCCTTTCCCTCCTCCTTCAACAAACTCTCTTTATGGTTGCTGAGCTAGGTCTGACAGCAGCCATGTTTCCTGCCACATGGCCAAGACCAGTCTGCTGCAGGAAAGAATGAAGTCAAAGAAAAGCAGAGCCAAACAGAAACGAGCAAGGTCAGACCAAAAGGAAAGTAGGGAAGAAGGAAAAGAGAAAGAGAGATCTAGCACTGCTAACCCAAGTTGCTACTTTGGGTGCCTGCAGCACTGGTGTCTGCAGTTCTTCCTTGGTTGCTTAGTTCCCAGTATCTCAATCTCACCAAACTTTGTGACCCATTAAGATCCTTTTTTTTTTTTTTTTAGATTCTTTGCATTGGATTTGTGTCACTTTCAAACATAACAAGCCTGATTAATAAAGCAGAAAACTTCCAATTAAATGATGGGTATCTCTGGCTTTAAATGCCCTTTCCCTACTCTGCCTCTAGAAATGTTCACCCATGCCTATCTCTCGTTTTCTACTCTTATGGGGGTTCCACTCTCTTTCCTTGCTCTTCCCCTTCTGTCTTCTCTTTTCTGTTGCTTCCTAGAATGAAAAGTAAATTTCTTCCCTTCTATATGTCAAACAGTTCGGCCACCTTTTTTACTATATTGGTCCTGAAATCCATGTCCTCAGATCACATCCTTTACCATAAGTGGCTTATCAAGGTATTTTCCTAAATACAGGTCAGTACGCACACACACAAAGTTTTGAGCCATTTGTTGTCTATTTGGGAAAAAAAAATCCAATCTAGATATTCCCTAACAACTTTTTGGATAATTGGTGAGGTAAATTATATCAATTTTCTTATCTGTAAAGTTACATTTTAAAATTAAGGAGGCTATATAGATGAACTACCGTAACACCTTTAATAAGCTTAGAGAAGTCAAGTAGTTTGTCCAAGGCAAAAAGGAGTTAGTAGTATTATTGGGGCTCCTGATTCTTTGTCCAGGGCGAAAGGACAAGCCTTTATGACCTTGATTAATGCCATAATATAGGTAGGTTTAAGTTCGCAAACTCAATGTTCAGAAGAACCTCTGAGTTTCAGGCCCTCAATCATAAATGACATAAAACAGACCATAGTTCTCAAACACTTTTAAATCTTCAACCTTTTATTTAAATGAAATTCTATACTGACTGCAAATAAGAACCAAATATATATCAATAATAATAAATATATTAATTAGGATAGTTCAAGAAACAAGATGCCAAAGGTTTACTGGAGGAAATGCCTATGAAAAAAAAAAGAGGATAAGCTGGAGAGGTGGACTCTTCAGACCATGATGTGGCTCCGACCCTTGGGAAAAAGACGAAAAGAAGGACTGGAAGAGTAGAGTCTCAGACAGCTGTGCAGTTCTAAGAAAGTTTCATCTGGGTTGATGTGTCCTCAAACCAGAGTCACCCATCAGAGGAATCTGTACCTTGCAGGAAAAGACCTACATTAGTATTCATACTACATTCAATCAATGACTACAGGCAGCCCATGAAAGGGGAGGCTTTCATGCAGATACAATGGTGGATTCAGAGAACACTGCCAGAGTCATCAATCAATTAGGTTTCCTGCAACAAAAGACATGAGTGGTGTACTTCATGGCAACCTCAAAAAAAAAAATTAACAGAGGATGCAAACGGGGTTCTTTTCTGTATCTTCCACTTCTCTCTTTATTGTGTTTATGTGGAAATAAATGGAAGATACAGAAAGGAACCGGAGAGAAGTTATAGAGTTGAAAAATACAATACCTGGTATGACAGTTCACTAGCTGAGCTAAACAGATGCAAAAGAAATGATAAACAAACTTGATGACATAGTAATAGAAACCATCCTAACGGAAGTAGGAGGAAGAAACTCTTTAAAAGGAAGTACATCAGTAAAGGGTGGCATTGTTAAACAGTATAATGCAAATGTTGTCAGGTACCAGAGAAAGGGACAGCGGAGAACTATTTCAAGGAAAATGACCAGAAGTATTCTAAATTTGATACAACTATAAACTTACAGACTCAGGAAGTTCAACAAACCACAGGCAAGATAAATATAAAAACTACTCAAGTAATATTATAACCAAATTGTTGGAAACCAGTGATAAAAAGAAAATACTAAAGTAGGCAGAGGAAAAGGAACATTATATACATGAAAAGAAAGATAAGATTTATGGCAATCTTCTAATAAAAACAAACAAAAAATGCAAGCCAGCAAACAACATCTTTAAAGTGTTAAAAGAAAGAAAGGAAAAAAAAAAACACAAAATCTAGAATTCTATTCAGGGAAAGGAAGCAAAATGAAAACCTTTAAAGAAGAACAAAAGATTCAAAGAACTCGTGACCAGAACTAAATATTAAAAGAAGTTCTTAAGATCAAAATACCAAGATTCCAAATGGAAGCCTAGATACGTACAAAAGAATAAAGAAGAATGGCTCTAATCTCATTTAACAAAACTTGAAAATGTGCCTCAAATATCAAATTTCTCTAATAAATTAACTGCACAGACAACTTTAAATTATTTAAAAGAATTCAAAGAATCTCAATAACCTAAAATTCACAATAATTGGAATCCAATAAAAAAAATTACCAGGCAAGGTGCCTGGGTGACTCAGCGCGTTAAAGCCTCTGACTTCAGCTCAGGTCATGGTCCCAGGGTCCTGGGATGGAGCCTGACATCAGGCTCTCTGCTCAGGAGGGAGCCCCTGCTTCCCCCTCTCTCTCTCTGCCTGCCTCTCTGCCTACTTGTGATCTCTGTCTGTCAAATAAATAAATAAAATCTTTTTAAAAAATTACCAGGCAACATAAAGAAGCAGGAAAATATGACCCATAATGAGGACAAAAAGAAATTAAATATAAACAGAAGCCAAAAAAGATACAGATGACAGAAGTCATAGAAAAAGACATTTAAACCATGACTATAGACACATTCTATATGTCCAAGAAGCTAAAAGAAAATAAGAGCATATTAAGGAGAAGCTTGGAAGATATAAAACAGCCCAAACTGAACTTCTGGAGAATAAAAAAATTCAATGTCTCTCATCAAAATATATACTAGGTAGAATTAAGAACTGATTAAACACTGCATTTTTTTAAAAGACATGAATTGGAAGACACAGTGATAGAAACTATTCAAAATAACACATAAAGAAAAACTGAAAACAAGATAACTTGGAAGCACTGACTTCTGGGGGCACTTCACATGGAACAACATACATTTCACGCGAGTCCAAGAAAAGGGACGGGAAAGTGAAAGGTTTGAAAAAATAAGGGTCAAATTTCCCAAGCTTGATGAAATTATCAAAGATAGATCCAAGAATAAGACCCAAGATTAAGGGGCGCCTGGGTGGCTCAGTGGTTAAGCCACTGCCTTCAGCTCAGGTCATGATCCCAGGGTCCTGGGATCAAGCCCCGCATCGGGCTCTCTGCTCTGCAGGAAGCCTGCTTCCTCCTCTCTCTCTGCCTGCCTCTCTGCCTACCTGTGATCTCTGTCTGTCAAATAAATAAATAAAAATCTTATTAAAAAAAATCCAAGAATAAGATCCAAGCTCAATAAATCCCAGCCTCAAGAAACTTCAGAAAACTATGCTAAGATCCATCATAATCAAGTTACTTAAAACCAGTGATAAAGAGGAGAGCTTAAAAGCAGCCAGAGATAAAAGACACATTAAGCACAGAGGAATAGGGCACCTGGGTGGTTCAGTCAGTGGGGCCGTCTGCCTTTGGCTCATGTCATGATCTCAGGGTCCTGGAATCAAGGCCTGCCTTGGGCTCCTTGTTCATCAGGGAGTCAGCTTCTCCCTCTCCCTCTGCCTCTCACCCATGCTTATGCTTTCTCTCTCTCCCTCAAATAAATAAATAAAATGTTTACCAAAAAAAAAGTACAGAGGGATAAAGATAAAATGACAGCAGGCTTCTTGGGGAGAACCGTGCCAGCCAGAACGCGGTGCAGCAACATCTTGAGAGTGAGGAACAAAAAGGGTTAACCTAGAATTCTATACCCAGTGAAAATAGTCTTCAAAAACAAAGATGAAAATGAGGACTTTTTCAAACATAAAAAAACTGAAAGAATTCATTACCAGCAGATCAGCGCCACAAGAAATGTTTTAAAAAGACCTTCGAGAAGAATAATAGTTTAATCAGAGGAGGTAGCACAGCTACCGCTGAGCCCCTCCCCGCCCCTCCACTGAGACGCTCTCTCCCTGCGGGAACTCTGGAGATGTCTGAGGACACCTCAGAAGCACCTCAAATGATTTATGAAGACCCTTCCAGTTCTTGCCTTTTAAAAAGACTTGATTTTGATTCCAGATTATGTGTTCTCTTGGGCATTTTGCCTAATAACAGAATGAACAGCCATCAGATTAATACTAGTGAGTATGTGACAGTTCCATGTTGCAGCGTCAGAAATTAACTTCATGAGACGACTCTCAGAACCAGCCTTTCTTCTGCAGCTGATGACGGATACCAGCGTTACCTGGGTTGTTGGCAGTCAGGGATGGGTCAGAGAGGCAGGATTTGTGCTGGAACTGATGGACAAAGCCACAGCCCAAGCACGGTGTGCAGCGGCGGGAAGTGTAGTGACGCAGACTCCTAACACGCTGAGCGCTGGACCCACCGTGCAAGGAGGGACCCAAGCTTGAGACTCAGTTTCTCTGTATTTATAAGTGAGATTTTGGTTAAATGACCCTGAAGTTCCTTCTGGTCCCGACTGCCTGTGAGCCTGTGAGTGTAACTGAATTCAGACCAGTCTCATCCTGTCACTCTCTTGCCATTCTCGATCTGACTAATTATGAGCAGGGAAATTCCTGCCACCCCAAAATAACCATTACTTTTATCATTCAGAAGTTCGAATCCCACGGTATAAATGGACCTTGAGCTTATTATGCCAAGTAAAATAAGTCAGCCAGAGAGAGACAGATACCACCAGATTTCACTTATATATGAAATCTGAACAACTCCCTCTAAAAAACCCAAACCAAAACAAACAAGCAGGTGGCTGCAGAGGACAGAGTGGCGGCCGCAGAGACAAGGGTGGGCAAAATGGGTGGGGGCGATCCAAAGGCACAAACTCTGTTATAAAATAAGGAAGTCACTGAGATGTAATGTACAGCATCAATGTATTTAATTTATATTTAATGCATATTTGACAATTGTTAAGAGAGTAGATCTTAAAAGTTCTCATCACAAGGAAAAGTTGTATAACTGTGTGTGGTGATGGATGTTAACTAGACTTTTCGTGGTGATCATTTCACAGTATATACAAATATTAATTCACTATGGTGCACACCTGAAATGAACATAATGTCTGTAAATTATATTTCAATTTTAAAAAGTAAAATGGAGGGATGCCTGGGTGGTTCAGTGGATTAAGCCTCTGCCTTCGGCTCAGGTCGTGATCTCAGGGTCCTGGGATCGAGTCCCGCATCGGGCTCTCTGCTCAGTGGGGAACCTGCTTCCTCCTCTCTCTCTGCTGCTGCTCTGCCTACTTGTGATCTCTTTCTGTGAGTCAAATAAATAAATAAGATCTTAAAAAAAAAAAAGGATAATGGTAGGTTTGAAAATCTTCTCAAAATTTACACATCATATAATGTCCTTGCAGAGACACCTCCAGACAGAAAGCAAGTGAGTGATCACTAGGATTTGTGGGTGGGGAGAAGGGTTCACTATAATTGGGTGGCACAGGGGAAATTTGGGAGTGACAGGACTGTTTCATATCTGGATTATGGTGGTGCTTATATGACGGTGTATTCATTTGTGAAAACCCATGGAATGGTACACCCCAAAATGAACTTTACTCTTTGTAAATTTAAAACTAAATAGTTTCTAAAAGAATAAGCTAATAGCTTCAGAGTTGATTCATGGTGTTTAAAGTTTACATCATTTTAATACAGCCTAGGTCATTTTCCAGGCATTGATTTAACTTCTTATTTGATTCCTAAAATCTCTTAAAATCTCTTGAACATATCCCAATTCTTAGCATATACTTTAAACCATTTAAGGTGCAATGTCAAATAATTGTTTTATTTTAACTTTTAAAATTTAAATTCAATTAACATATAATGTATTATTAGTTTCAGAGGCAGAGGTCAGTGATTCATGACCACCCGGTGCGCGTTCCATCCGGTGCCCTCCCTATGCCCACCCGCCAGTTACCCCAACCCCCCACCCCCACTCCTCCAGCAACCCTCAGTTTGTTTCCCATGACTAAGTCTCTCAGGGTTTGTCTCCCTCTCTGATTTCATCTTGTTTCATTTTATCTTCTCTTCCCCTATAGAAATACATTGTTTTTAAAAATAGGACAGTGTATGGTCTTACGAGACTTTTAAGAAACAGATTTTTCTAGGTATAATACTCATACCATAAATTCATCCATTTTAAGTGTACAGTTCAATGGTTTTTAGCAAATTTACAGAATTGTGGGGCGCCTGGGTGGCTCAGTTGGTTAAGCAACAGACTCTTGATTTCGGCTCAAGTCGTGATCTCAGAGTCATGAGCTCAAGGTCTGTGCTCATCACAGAGTCTGCTGGAGAGGCTCTCTCCCTCTCCCTCTCCCTCTCCCTCTGCTCCGTCCACTCGTGCTTATCCTCCCACTCTCTCACTCTTTCCCTCTCTAAAATAAACAGATAAAATTGTTAAAAGTACTTTATTATTTGTAAAAAAACAACAACAACAACACTTTATCATTTGGATCTATGTTATTTCGTTTGGTCTTCCTGACACGTGTAGAGAGGAAATGAGGTCGGTAGTGAAGGAAACCATTTCGAAGGGGCACAGGTATCGTTACAGGGTTTACAGGAAGACTGGATGGACCTCCAGCCTTCACCACCAACTTCTCACCAAGTCTCCCCACGCGGGGCACCTTCTTTCCGGTTCCTCCTCAAGAGTAAGGACTCCGTTATCCATGAAGCACGGCGTCCGTCCAGATGGGCACTGTAAGAGACACTGGAGGCAGAGGAGAAACTGGAGTCCATAGATGTGTGATACACACGGTCACAGAGAAAGAAGACGATGGAGTCCGTTGCGTCCCCGCAGAGAAAGAGTCACTGGATTCACGTAGTTCAACGACTCAGGAAGCAGGTCAGCCTGAGAGCAGAGACTAGCACCCAAAGGACTCAGGTAATCTGCCTCCTGCCCAGTATCCAACTCGTGCAGGGGGATCTCCTCCAGTTCACTTGCCCAGTTCTTCCCCTGCTGACTCAAATGATCCTTTTGTTTCCCCAAAGCATCAAAACCTTGAGAATCGGCTATCAACAGCGGCAGCCACCTCGGGGCCCTGAGCAAGGCAGCACTGGGGCCACGAGGTCCTGGGGAACGTAGAGGTCGTCAATGTGCCAGTCTGCCTAGAATCCACCCAAGCCATACTCGATACGGGTGATACTGCAGTGTTTTCACGATTCCACGTCCGTGAAACCGCCACGTGCAAACAATCAGTGGGAAGAGGAAGAAAGGGTATACAAAGTGGTTCATTCCATTGCTCTCAAATTTGTATGGGGAGCAAATTTTTTTACCCGTAGGAGAGAAAAACAACGGAAAACGGATATATAAAAGAGGTGATGGTGTGTATCAGTGGGGAAAGGAAGGGTTTTTTAAAGGAATCACACTGGGGCAAGACAAGCGGCCACCTCACACCAGACACAAAACTCACTTCCAGGATTATTAAAGGCTTGGACATGAGACACAAAAATATAAGATCTTAAAGGACAATATAGTAGAGTAGCTTCATGATCTCAATGCAGGAAAGGATTTCTTAAACAAGACACAAAAAGTATTAATCATACTCCCCTGTTAAAATTTTTTTAATTTGTTCACCTAAAGACATTATAAAGAAAGTGAAAAGCCAAGACACAACCTGGGGACAAACATTTTTAACATATGTAACTGACAAAAGACTGACATCTGGAAACATTTAATGAATTCCTGTGAACACAGATGTACATAAAGAGAGAGAAATTAAATTAAATTAAATTAAATTAAATAATAGTGGCAAAGACATGAACAGGCATTTCCCAAAGGGCTAAGGGGAAATCTAAATGGTCGATAAAGACACAAGATATTGCTCAGCCTCTTTAATAACTAGAGAAATGCAAAGTAAAACCGCAAGAAAGTGCCATTACACACCCCCGGATAACAAAAATGAAATATTAAAGTCTGACCATACTGCATGGAAGAGAGAACACAGAGCAGTGGAAACTCAGAGCAGTTATACCTGCTGAGTGCAAAACAATTCGGTATAAATCGTTTAGTCTTTTCTTGCACTTGGTAATTCCATCCATAAGTGTACACTTGAACGGATTCCTGCCAAGTGCACCGGGAGCCGGATGCAAGAATGTACACAGAAACTCCACGCTTATTAGCTCCAACCCAGGAACAGCTCAAATGCGTTTCAACAGCCGACTGGATAAATAAACAGTCATTTAGTCATATAATGTAATATTACACAACAACCCAAAAAAACTATAATTGCGCGAGCAATCTAGCTCATTTGCACCAACATAGTAATGAATGAGAAAAGCAAGTCTCAAAAGAACACGTGTGGTGCGATCCAGTTATATAAAGACGGAGGGAGCACAAACAAGCTACGTGCCTTAAGGTTGCCTTCACGAGGAAAAGAAATGCTTACCACAAAACTCACGCAGTGTTACCCAGACGGACAGGAGGGACGCGTCCCGGGGAGGGGCGTACGTGGAGGCAATGCTCTCTTTGAACTGGACGGTGTTTATACTCCTGTTTGCTTTAACTTTTTCCAGCAGAGAAAGGGTCACTGGAGTCGTTAAATAGCGTACAGCATATCAAATCATGACATTGCCATTTTTATGTGTCAAATCTAAGCAAATATTGACAATTTCAAATGCTTCGATATAAAATTATATGTGTTTATACAGTATGATCTGTGTACGACATATTTCATAATTCAAAAAAAAAAATGAAAAGAAGGGGCGACGCCCGGGTGGCCCAGCTGGTTGAGTCTCGGGCTCTTGATTTGGACTCAGGGGGTGATCCCAGGGGCGTGAGGATGGAGCCGCACATCGGGCTCTGTGCTCAGCGGGGAGTCTGCGGGGGATTCTCTCCCCCTCCCTTTGCCCCTGCCCACCCCTGCCACGCGCTCTCTCTCTCTCTCTCTCTATTCCTCTAAAATAAATAAATAATGTTTTTAAAAAATGAAAAGAAGAAAGAAAGAAGTTATTGAATAGGAGTCGGGAAACCTAGATTCTAAGATAACTCATTGGGTTCTAAACTGTGTTCTAAGACTTTTACCCCTGTCTCTATAGACCCAGCGTCGACCGGTTGTTCCGTGCCAGGGCCCGAAGACAGGTGGGCTCTGGGTTTGAATCCCAGCCTTGCCACTTAGGAGCGGCGCCTCCGTGACCTGATTAAATAATTTATTGGCCCATCGGTCTCCTCATCTGTAAAGCAGCCGGGGGAGTGGTTCCTACTTTGCAGAGTTGTCGTAAAGAGCATCTGTGAATTTAAATGAAGCCGCCGTAACTACAGAAATAGCTTAGAACCATGCCTGGCCCTTGTAAATAACGGTCTGCATTAGTCCCGTGATTTGGTCTCCTCCTCTTCCTCCACATTGCTTCACAGAGTTCCAGAAAGGAGCAAAAGGAAAATCATCTGAGCATGTTCTGAAAATGCACATGATTCTATGCAAAGCCCTACGGCTATTTCATCTTCTTCCGTGCCTACGTCTGTCTGTCCTCATTGAGCACCAGGACAGCCTGGGAGGCCGAGCAGCCACCAGGAATTGGGACAGAATCAGCACCTCCTTTCACACACGTCAGCTGCGAACACAGCACCGCGGCTTCTCAACAAGGAATTAAACCACGGTGTTCCTAGGCCCAGCCTCCTAGCACGACCCTGAGACTCTTGAACTCAAGGTTACAATTAAGGACACTGGGGCGCCTGGGGGGCTCAGTCAGGTAACCAACTGCCTTCAGCTCAGACATGATCCAAGGGTCCTGGGATCGAGTCCCGCATTGGGCTTCCTGCCCAGCAGGCGGTCTCTTCCCTCTGCCTGCAGCTCCCCTTGCTCGTGCTCTCTCTTTCTCTCTGATGAATAAATAAAATCTTAAAAAAAAGATTTTTAGGGACACAAAAATGAAGTCAGAAACAAGACTTTCTTTTAAGCGAATGGGCAGGGGAGTGCTGTCCTGCTGCGGATTTCTTACTGCAGCTGTTGTAGGATGGTACTTACTTGGAACGAGTCTGGAAAGTGTTTGGATTTTATTGGTAGGATTAGAGGACATCTCCCAGCTGTCCTTGGGTCTCGGGACACTCTTCCAGATTCCTCTAAGTTCCCCACGGGAAAATGTGGATGGGTTGTTAATCTCAGCATTGAAAGAAAAAATGAAATGAGTAACAATCAGTTGCTTAGATGGCTAGGGACGCTATTAATAGCCTTAGGACAACAGGCATGGATTAAAACAGAGGCCGTGTTAAAGCTTGACTTGGTTAGAACCCCTCCCTCCCTCCCTGCAGAACCTGAGCAGTATTTTCTGGGAATGCAAATGGATTTGAACGCGCCGAATCAGGGCTTCCTGACCCTGTGCATGAATTGCCCTAAACAGCTGATAATAATTGACCCTCATATTATCCATCCCCTGGACGTTTCACAGTGTCTGGCCTTTACTGACCACACCGGTCATGGGCCTACCCATTCATACTTGGTGCAGAAAGAGGCCGAGCCTTCTAGGCGTTCTAACACTCATGCTTCTTAAGATGACGGGCGGAACATCCGGCCTCTGTCGTTTGGATAAGGAAACTGGCACGACCTTTGGCCAGCTCATTTTTTCAAATTCTGTGTCGTTGATTTGCTGCCTTCCTTTGAGAAACAGGCAGGGAGGGAAGCCTGGGGGGCTCAGTCAGTGAAGCCTCTGCCTCCAGCTCAGGTCATGATCCTGGCGTCCTGGGATCGAGCCCCGTACAGGGTTCCCTGCTTAGCAGGAGGCCTGCTTCTCCCTCTCCCACTCCCCCTGCTTGTGCTCTCTTTCTCTCAAATAAAGGAATAAAGTCTTTAAAAAATAAAATAAATGAAACCAAACACCATATTAACCTCCAGGAATTCTGAATACGGCATCTGGCTTTGGAGGAGAGCAGTATCTGACAGCGTGGTGACGGGAACGGAGCGAGCTGTCACGCTAAGTGCGACGGTAACTGTGAAGAGAAATGGCCACAGCCCCGGAGGTGTCCTTAACCAAACTAACTGCTTCATAACAACCTAAACAGAAAGTCAAAAAGGAGTCTGAGCCACAGTCGTTCACCCAGAAATGAGAAATGCCCATTTTTCACAATTCACGAGGTGCCCCGACCCTTAGCCAGAGTCTGTCTCAAAAGCACTGGGGCCAGTGAGGCCGCGTTTTGCCCCCCAGGGAAGAATCCAGAGGCACAAACAATCACAATGACTCTTTTGAACCACCTCCCACGAGCACAAACCACACACCACAGGGGAATTTTCTTCAGCGGCTAGTCCTAATTTTACACATTAAAAAAATTAAGTTAAAAAAATTGTTTTAAAAAACATTTAATTTTATGCATTAAAAATATTTCAGTGAACTTTGTAAAGGAAAAAACCCCAGTCCTTCCGTTTATCTGTCACTCCCCAAACCGCCACATTCACAGTCCTTCACCTCTGACACCAGGCATGTGGGGTTCCCCACCGCGGGGCAGTCCTCCCCGACAGCAGCTGAGCGAAGAAGCTTCCAGATGGAGCCCAGGTCTGGCTCTGTCTACCCGAGGGCAGCTCTAGGTGCCCCACGTTAGGGGCAGAGGCCACAAGACGGCCCGCCGAGTCCTGGGATTTCAGCCCTGTTTCTGACCCGTCGACTGTAAGTCAGGGTTCTCGGGACTCCTTCTCGGGGTTCAAGAATTTGCTAGAATAACACACAGGACTCAGGAAACACTTGCTTACATTTACCACTTTATTAGGGAATACAGATGATCCTAAGAGATATAGATGAAAACAGCCCAATGAAGATCTATGGGACCGAGTGGGGGGCGGTTTCTGTGAACGTGGAGTTTGAAGGAACCACCTTCCCAACGCACGAACGTGTTCACCGACCCAGAAGCTCTGTGAACCCCGTATCTTCAGAATTTTTACAGAAACTTCATCACAGAGGCATCATGGGCCATTAGCTCCATATCCAGCTTCTCTCTCTGCTCCAGAGAATGGGAGTGGGGCTGACAAAGGGCTCTGTCTTCCTGGTGACAGGCCCCATCCAGGAGTCCCCCCCCCACCAAGCACCTCATTAGAACAGACACTCCTGTCACCCAGGAAATTCCAAGGGATTTAGGAGTTCTGGGTCAGGAACCAGGGGCAAGACCTGTGTAAATATACACAATTTTCTCTATTACTTCACAACCTTTGTACGACTGTCACATTATCTGGTAGTCCAAACAATATATTTTTTAAAGTTTTTATTTATTTATTTGAGAGTGAGAGACAGAGCCTGAGTTGTGGCAGGGAGGCAGAGGGAAAAGCAGACACCCCACTGAGCGGGGAGCCCAGACAGGACAGACATGGGGCTCGATCCCAGGACCTCAAGATCATGACCTGAGCTAAAGGCAGACACTTAACCGACTGAGCATCGACTGTACTCCCAAAGCAATATTTTTAATGACTATTTATTTAAACCTTTCAAATTCTCACTTACAAAATATAATCTTATCAAGTGTTTTAGAAGAAAATACAGTGACTGATACTCTTATCTTAATGTGAATGTTTTGCAGAAGTGCTTCTAGTAGATAAGAATGTAGAGGCTAAAAACACACACAAGCACTGGGTGCTGGCTAGGCACTATTTTCTTTTGAATCTCTCTCAATTTTAATTTCTTTAAAAGTTGCTAAAGGGGTGCCTGGGTGGCTCAGTGGGTTAAAGCCTCTGCCTTCGGCTCAGGTCATGATCCCAGGGTCCTGGGATCAAGCCCTGCATCAGGCTTTCTGTTCAGCAGGGAGCCTGCTTCCCCCTTTCTATCTGCCTGCCTCTCTGCCTACTTGCAATCTCTGTCAAATAAATAAATAAATAATCTTTTAAAAAATAAAAAATGGGGCACCTGGGTGACTCAGTGGATTAAGCCTCTGCTTTCGGCTCAGGTCATGATCTCAGGGTCCTGGGATCGAGTCCCACGCCAGGCTCTCTGCTCAGCAGGGAGCCTGCTTCCCCCGCTCCCTCTGCCTGCTGCTCTGCCTACTTGTGTTCTCTCTCTCTCTCTCTGTCAAATAAATAAAAAAATAATTTTTTTAAAAAATAAATAAAAATTAAAATAAAAAGAAAATAAGAGTTGCCAAAGATTGGGCGCCTGGGTGGCTCAGTCATTAGGCATCTGCCTTCGGCTCACACCATGATCTCAGGGTCCTGGGATGAAGCCCTGCATGGGTCTCACTGCTTGGTGGGAAGCCTGCTTCTCCCTCTCCCACTCTCTGCTTGTGTTCCCTCTTTTGCTGTGTCTCTCTCTGTCAAATAAAGAAATAAAATCTTAAAAAAAAAAGTTGCCAAAAATTTGTTAACTAATAAATGCAATATGATAGCACAAAGTCAACTAAGAAGCGTAGAAAATATAACTAATTAATATATTCAAGTGCAACACACTAACTTACTATTAAGAAATTACCAGAAATAGAACAACTTCTTAAAACTTTACACAGAATCATGAAATTGGGTTAACTCTAGGTCCACATAATATACAAAGTTGTCTAAGGTTTATATAAAAGAACCAATATATATGGATACCACTTATTTAGAAGGTCCTGGGGGGCAGAGTTGCTTGAGCACCTGACTCTTGGTTTCACCTTGGGTGGTGGCCTCAGCGTCCTGGGGTCAAGTCCCACACCAGGCTCCACACTCAGCATGGAATCTGCTTGGGATTCTCTCTCCCTCTCTCTCTGCCGCCCCCTCCCCGACCCATGTTCTCTCTCTCTCTCTCAAATAAATGAATAAATCTTTTAAAAAGAGATATCGCTTATTTAAATTGTAACCCAATGTAGTCTCTTATAACTATGTTTATATTTACATACTTTTAAATAATGGGTACTTGACCTAGAGGACAAGGGTAAGAAATTTAGATCGTTCCATACAATCTAGTTTTTTGTTAAAATAGAAACACAAAGTTTTGAATTAATTAACATGCTGTGTGTTTTTGTTTCACACTGTGGTAAACACAAGAAAAAGAAGGAGTCATAATATAACCCCAAATTCACAAAATAATTGTATTTATTATAAAGTCCATTTTAATTCTAGAAGTGTAAGTGAAATTGAATTTAAATTTGGCTCTCCTGTTTTTATTTTACCGAGTAATATTAAAACTTTGTGGGGTTTCGGGGCTCCTGGGTAGCTCAGTTGGTTAAGCATCTGCCTTTGACTCAGGTAGTGATCCCAGGGTCCTGGGATGGAGCCCCGCGTCCACCGTCCATCGGGCAGCCTGCTAGCCTGCTTCTCCTTCTCCCTCTGTTCTTCCCTCTTGCTTGTGCTCTCCTGCTCTTTCTCTCAAAATAAATAAATAAATAAATCTTCAAAAAAAAAAAAAAAAAAACTTTGTGGAGAATACAAAATCATTTCTTCCAACTTTTTAAATGATAACTAAAACTGTTTGTCTCTGTTGCCTTTGTTACAAAATAAAAAGTTGGGCCTGAAGTCTCTCAATTAATTTGTAATCGAATTTAGATTGATCCCCCCCCCTTAGAAGTCTGAATTCCCTAGAGGTTTGCTGTGAACTGCTGGCCCCTCGAGCTGACATCCCCTCTGCGGTGAAAAGCCGTGGCGGGCTTGCTTCTGGGAGCTGCTGGACACTGGGTATCCGCCCTGGGACAGAAATACGGCTTCCTGGAGGAGGAAGTCCGAGGGCCCATTGCGGGCTGTGTCCCATGACACAAACTGCCCCTCGCGAACGTTCCCCACTGAGGATCCACGTGAATGTGCCTCACATCATCCATTATAAACCAGAAGTGGAAGGTGCCAGACGGGGTGTGAACAGGTGCGGAGGGCCGGGGCGAGCCGCCTCAGCAGGCGGCTTAGCGAGGGTTCCGTCCGCTTGTCCGTCTCTGCCCTTCCCGCACACCGACAGGCTCCTGGTGAGTATCGGCTAACGGAGGAAGCAGATGCGCGGGGCTGACTGAACTCCGTGCCCGACCGGCGGGACGAGAACGGCCGCTCCGCTCCAGCCCACTCGGGGACAGCTTCGAGGTCAGGCATGAGAGAAAACCTCTCCGCTGGGAAGCACCCCAGCTAGCACACCGGACAGTCCGGTGTCTGGAAGGAGACCGCCTGATGGTCCTTACCTGCACGAGCCATCTAACAGGTGGGCCCTCTGGTTGGAGACGTCAAAGAAGAACCTTGAAGACTGGTAAAAAGAAAGACTAGGAAACTATGTCAACTGGTCAGAGTATGGAGACCCTCTCATATACATGTGGTTGACAACACTGGGATTCCTCAGCTGTCACCTGCGACGACGACAAGCAGAGTACTTGCCGGGACATCTCAGCATCAGCCCGTGGCCCCAGAGGCAAGGGGAGCCAATGCAAACGTGCCTTCCTGCCTCCAGCTGGGCCATGAGTGATCAAGTCCTTTGTCTCTGATCCAGGACACTTGTATCTTCTGTCAGCGTCTGTGAAACAGTGGCAGGCAAACTCGTTAGCTTGTGAGCGGAAAAAAGTCTCAGATCCTGACAGCTGTTAACAGTTTTGGCAAAGAGGACAAGACGCTGACAGAAATATGGCTTCCTGGAGGAGGAAGTCCGAGGGCCCACTGTGGGCTGGGTCAGGAGCTAAGAGAGGCTCCCTGGGATCTGGAAGCAAACGCTCTCACCCCATTGATGGGCAAGAGGTGGGGAGCACGGGTCCCCACTATCCTATCTGTCAGTGGGGCTGAGGGTCAAGAGTTAAGATTGAAGCAAGGTGCCCAACGGCATTTAGCTGCTGTTCATCTTCCTCTGAGTGGGAGGAAGAAGGGTGTGGTGGTGGCAGTGTCCCAGCAGCCCCCCAGCAGCAGCCACTTAGCCGAGATACCCCCAGAGCTCAAAGTCATGGTATCAGGAGCAGAGAAATCAAGCTTTGGGTAGACAAAACTGGAAGTCTGGCTCCTTGAGCCTGGGCCACCAGCAGTCACTTAAAGCTAAAATAAGTGCAAAGCCTTGCTTCCTGGCACAGAACCATCCTCAAGAGTCTGGTTGAGTCATTGCAGTCTGCCCCAGAGAGAAACACTATCTTTATCTTTCACAGTTCTGACAGTTGTTTAAAGGAAGCTTCTCTATGAGGTGACATTAAGCTGACAGCTGAATGACAAGAGCCTTGTAAGTAAAGATCAAGTGGTAAGCATTCCAGGCAGAGAATGCCTAATGGGAAGGCCCTTCACTGAAAATGAGTGTGGCGTGTTCCAGGGACATGAATGTGGGGAAAGAAGACAGGACAGGAGTCAAGGATCATTCCTCTGTTTTTAGTTGGAGTGAGGAGATGGACAGAGGTGTGTTGAATGAGACAGGATCACCAGGGAAGAAGCAGAGGTAAGCAGGGACCAGTCTGTTCGGCCATATTGAGTTTGAAACAACTCTTTGATGTCTTTGTGACTAAGATTTATGGATCCAGGTTCTGGGGAGAAATCAGGACAAGAAATAGAGATTTGGGAGGACTTGGCATACAATGAACATCTATCGGGTGTTTATAAGGTACTGGACACTCTCTAAGCAATTTATGAATGTTTCCTTAGTTATATTCTCAAAATCCCTATGCGGTTGGCACTGTACTATTGTCTTCATTTTAATGATAAGGAAACAGAAAATTTCCCCATGTTTGTTCAACCAGTAGTGGTAAAACCAGAAGAAAACCCCAGACAGGCTGACCCCAGAGCCCAAGCTCTTTATCACCTGGCTGGGCTACCTGGTGTAGGATGGCATTTAAAGCTAAAGGACCAGATGAGGTTCCCCAGGGACAGTATGTAGATAAGGGGGAAGGGACAACATCTGGTTCTGTCTCTTCAGAACTCCCAGTTTCCTCGATCTACTTCTGTACTTAACAGACAGGGTGCTAATTTATTTGTTTGACCTGTCTCAGCAAGAATGTACCTGTCAACAAAACTAAAAGGCAACCTATAGAATGGGAGAAGATATTTGCAAATGTCTGATCAGATAAAGGACTAGTATCCAAAATCTATGAAGAACTTATCAAACTCAACACCCAAAGAACAAATAATCCAATCAAGAAATGGGCAGAGGACATGAGCAGACATTTCTCCAAAGAAGACATCCAAATGGCGAATAGACACATGAAAAAGTATTCAACATCACTCGGCATCAGGGAAATACAAATCAAAACCACAATGAGATACCACCTCATACCAGTCAGAATGGCTCAAATTAACAAGTCTGGAAATGACAGATGTTGGCGAGGATATGGAGAAAGGGGAATCCTCCTACACTGTTGGTGGGAAGTGCAGCCACTCTGGAAAACAGTATGGAGGCTCCTCAGAAAACTGAAAATAGAGCTAACTTATGACCCAGCCTATGTACTCCTAGGTATTTATCCAAACGATACAAATACAAACATAGTGATTCAAAGGGGCATCTGCACCCCAATGTTTATAGCAGCAAAACCCACAATAGTCGAATTATGGAAAGAGCCCAGATGTCCATTGGCAGATGAATGGATAAAGAAGATGGGGTACACACACACGCGCGCGCGCGCACACACACATCATGGAATATTACTCAGCCATCAAAAAGAATGAAACCTTGGGGCAGCTGGTTGCCCCTCAGTTAGTTAAGTGACCAACTCTTGATTTCAGCCCAGGCCATGATCTCAGGGTTGTGAGATTAAAGCCTGCATTGGGCTCTGCATTGAGTGTGGAGTCTACTTGCGATTCTCTCTCTCCCTCTGCCCTTCCCTCTGCTTGCTCTCTCTCTCTCTCTCACACAGTAAATAAATAAAATATTTTAAAAGATGAAATCTTGCCATTTGCAATGATGTGGATGGAACTAGAGGGTATTATGCTAAAGGAAATAAGTAAGGGAAAGACAAATACCATATGATTTTACTCATGTAGAATTTAAGAAGCAAAACAGATGAACATAGGGGAAGAGAAGGAAAAATGAAATAAGATAGAAACGGAGAGGGAGACAAACCATAAGAGACTCTTAACTTGAGGAAACAAACTGAGGGTTGCTGGAGGGGGGGAGGTGGGGGATGGAGTAATTGGGGGATGGGCATTGAGGAGGCTGTTATATGCAACTGATGAATCACAGAACTCTACCCTTAATAATAACTAATAATACAGTATATGTTAGCTAAATTGAATTAAAATAAAGTATTTTTAAAAAGGAATATTCCCATACAGATGACCACCCTCAGTCCCCAAACCAGATCTACTGGGTGCTAGAAATGAATAGAATCCCATTCTTATCTTTAACTGCTCTCCTGTGGCTGGCTTGATTCTATCCCCCAAACCTTGTCTCCCTTTGATTCACTGATAGAAGTAGAATGTCTGGACAAACAATGACCTTCCAAGCTGCTAACACTCTGTGGGGGTCCTACCAGCAGCACCCAGCAGGCTTTCCTGGGCATCTCCTTAGCCACCATACGTGCCATGCCAGGAATTCTGGGAAGAAGGATTTCCATGTGGCTTGCTGAAAAATTCAAGGGGAAAAAAATTCTGAATTGCAAATGGGTAACTCAGAATTTTCCTCAAATGGCACATTTGAGAATTTTCCTCAAATGGTACAGGTCAAATATGTTTCAGCTATGCACAAGCTTTGGCAAGGCGGAGACCGTGCTCTCAGGACGAACCATGGCCACTGAGCAGGAGCCAAGACAGGGATGGACTCCATGGTCTTACATGGGGCATTGCCACAAAGTTTATCCTTTCCCTAGTATTGACTAATTGGTGTGTATATCAGCAGGATGCATTTGATGCTCCAACTCCTCCTCTCTCTTTCTTTTTTTATTCTTAGAACAATAGATTCACTTATAACTTTTATTTCAGGTACCATGTCTGTGAACGAAGACCACATCTGTACTTTTCATTGCCCTATCACTAACACCTAGCATAGCTCTGAGCACATAAAGCACTCAGCAAGTCTTCGTTGAATGGCTCAGTGAGTGAAAAACACTGGACACAGATGAGGCAGCAGCATCAACTGTGATCGATGATCTTGAAGTTTGTGTCACAATCACAACGACTTTGACAAAGAAACTCGAGAAGGTATTTCCAATTTATTGATATAGGATGACAGTTTACTTTCATCCTATAGCCTTTGCAATTAATATAAATACTGTAACACATTAGGGCATCTTATCTGAAGCTCTCTATATTTGGTAAAACCGAATTTCCTCTGTTCTGTTGATCATGTTGGCAAGAAATCTGAGGTCAAAGATAATTAATATTGGAATCTGCTCCCTTCATTTCTGTGAGCTTTAATGTTAAAATCTCACCAGATTGGCCCTTGTTTATGTCATTATGATCATCTCATTGAATCAGTAAGAGATCCATGGGACCACTCATGTGTAAACTCTACACAGAAGGCCATCTCACAACATCTGAGAATCTCACAAATGACAACTTGAGATACAGAGTGCCATCTTACAATAGGCACAACAACGACTTTACCAAACTATTTACTACATCCATGAAATTTAGGTCACTTAACAATTTTGATCTCTTGGATCAAGTACCTGAGTATTAAGTAAGGCAAGTTTGGGCCCCTCAAAATGTCACAGGAATACGGTGTCTCTGAGGGCCTTATCAGTCAGAGAAGTTCTGTGGAACATCACCAGGCAGCATCTGGTGTTGGGACCAAACTCCTATGTTGAAGCATCTGTGATGGTTTTGGATTGGAACATCCAGGAGACGTTTAGCTGAGGTTTAGCTGAGGTCATGAGGCTAGAGCCCACATGAGATTAGTGTCCTCCTAAGAAAGAGACCAGAGCTTCCTGTCACCGCCAAGTGAGAAGAGAGAGAAAGGGTGGCCGTCTGCAAGCCAGGAAGAGAGTCCTCACCAGCACCCTCCTCTCATCTTCAGAACTCTGAGAAAATAGGTTTCTGTTGTTTTAGCCACCAGTCTATTTCATTTATTTTTTTTTTTTATTTTTTTCTGATAACCTGGTGTCTAAGACACCAAGGAGCTTGTTAGAAGTGCTGAATCTCACACCTGATCCCAAACCTGTTGAATCAGAATCGGCATCAGAACCTACTTCAAGACAGAATAAAAATCACCAGAACATTTCCAGCCCAGCCAACTGGTTCACTGGTATCAGACTCTTCAAGATGCCCCCAACCAGAAGGGCCCAACTGCTGACCAGTCCTTGAAAAGAACATCTTCAGGGAACACTTCCTTTTTAACTGGGTCTCATTTTGAGGTCTCAGGTTCCATATTAGAATGTAAACCAGCAGTCCTTGGATCTTAACTCTAGGAAGCAAATGGAGGGTGATGGAGGGGAGGTGGCGGGGGGATGGGGGACTGGGGGACGGGCGTCAAGGAGGTGTTGTAATGGGCCCTGGGTATTATATGCAACTGACGAATCCCTGAAATCTCCCTCTGAAACTAATAATACACTCTATGTTACTTAAATTGATTTTAAATTTCAAAAATAATTTTAAAAAAGATTCCAAAAACTAGTCCTTTGACGGCGAGGTTGTTTTGTGCTCCATCTCGCACTTATCATTGCAAACAAAATTCTTTGTATTCTAGTGTACAGCAGGTTTTGACACATGTATACTTTGTGAAATGATGACTGCAATCAGATTAACACATCGGTCACCACACTGTTACCTCGCGCGCGTGTGTGTGGGGGGGTGTGGGTGTGCGCGCACGCGCCCAAGAGTGGTGAGATCGCGGAAGGTCTACTCTCTTAGCAAATTTCAGGTACTCAACACAGTGTAGTCAACTGTAGTCACCAGGCAGAGCAGCAGACCCCTGGGGCTTACTCATCTGATAACAAAAGCTTATTCCTGCAGCAGCACCTCCTTAAGGCAGTAATCTCACCCTAAAATCACACATTCTGTGTTAAACAGAACAAACACTAACAGGAACTTGAAAGGAACAAAAACTGCCCTTAAGAGAAACCACCTGTTCCTTGACACATTCAAGCCCATTCATGCAAATTTCCAGCTGTCAATGCGTGGATGGAACACCAGACCCTCCTTTCCCGGAGGTTTTATCGGAAGCTCCTTGCACGCATGGCACACCTCCAGGGATCCCGCGGAAACAGCAGACACTTCCACGTTTTTTTCCCTGAATCACAAGAGCCCATACTACTACTTTTATTACTAGATCCATATCTGGAACTAAATTACGGTAGGCTTGCTTTGGGTTTTTTTAATCTTATTTCTTCTCCTTTCCATTTTGCTGAGATATAGCAGACCTGTGGCCCTATGTGAGTTTAATGTGCCCGGCGTAACTGCTTGACCCACAGTGTATTGTGAAATGATGATTGCAGGGAGTCTAGTCAACCCCCGTCATCAACTCACACAGACACAAGAATAAAGAAAAAAGGGAAAAAAAGAAAAATGACTTTTTCTTTGGGATGGAAACTTTTAGGATCTACTTCCTTAGCAGTTTTCAAATACATCATACAGCCGTGTTGTCCGTAGTCATCATGCTGGGATTAGATGCCCCTACTTATCTTACAACTGGACATTTTACCTTTTGGCCAGACTTTATTGTCCAGAGCAGTCTCAGATTCCCAGTGTGAAAATTAATAAAGAGGTACCTCACTGAAGTGGACTCTGGGGGCTAGAAGGAGGGTGTGGTGGGGGGAGCCCTACCGCTCAATGTCAAATACGGGAAAAATTGTCACTCACAGACCCTAACAGAAGAATCTCATTGGAGGGGCTCCTGGGTGGCTCCGTCAGTTAAGCGTCTCAGGTCATGATCTCAGGATTCTGGGATCAAACCCCACAGTGGGCTCTCTGCTCAGCAGGGAGCGGCTTCTCCCTTTCCCTCTCCCTCTGCCCCTGCTCGTGCTCCCTCTCTCTCTCTAATTGATAAATAAAACCTTTAAAAAAAATTGGAAAGAATTATCAATGACAGGCCTCAATGGGAAAAATGACTTGCATCTCCAAGAAATCGACCACCCCGGCAACTCAGCCAATGAGAAGCCATCATTATCCTAAACTCTTGTTTCTCTCCAATGGACTTTTGTTCAAAACAATCCCTCCCAACTCCTCCCTCTTCTCTATAAAAATAATGCTTTTCCCCTAGGTTTGTTGGACTCGCCTGTGGTTTTCACCACAGCTCGCTAGTCCTGGATTGCAATTCTCTGCTCTTCTCAGACTCATCTTTTGCCAGTAACATAACTGGTGAGGTACAGAGTTCCCAAAGGCATCCTGCCTCCCACACAGGTAGAAGCGCCCCCCCATATCCACTCACCCCACCACAGCAGCACATTTATAACAACTGCTGAACTTATAGTGACACATTATTACCCAAAGTCCCCCAGCTTCCATTAGATATTACTCCTGGTGTTGGGATTTTCTGTGGATCTGGACACGTTTATACGGACACATATCCATGACTAGAGTCTCATACAGAGTAATTTCACTTAAAAATTCCTTCACTTGCAACCACAGTGTCCTGGGTGAGGGAGCAGAATGGACTGTGCCCATAAAGCAAGCAGGAAAGACAGGACCCAGAAGATCTCCTAGTCCTCTAACCCTGTTCTGCCTAAGCGGTCCCCATTACGGGACACCGGAGGGTACAGATGGCTCTTTTTCAGTGATGACATCCAGCGGCTTACCCACCAGGCTCAACACTCTCCCCAAATCTTGGCTTCAGTGTGTCCCATCTGCAGGTAAAGTTGACTTCCTTGGGTTGCTGAAAACAGGTGACAAAATAATAAAATTTCTGTGGTTTTACTAGGCAAAGTCCCATGAACTAGAGGAGGGGCGAGGCTTTATTTATCTTTGTATGTCATTGCTGAGCATACAGTATGTCCCCCAAACTTGCTCGGACGGGAATGAGAGAAGCCAGTGCCTTCCCGGGTTTCCCAACATGGCCAGTACCTCTGCTTCCTTTTCCACACGTAATTCAGTTCCGCAATTCTTGTTATGGGTTCTTAGGATATCACGTCTGCCCTGAGCTGTGTAATGAGGGAAACAGACCCCATTCTCTGTCTACAGAGAAAATGGAGAGCTAGTACAGGGATAACTGATCCCCAAGTTCTTTCTACAATGCGGGAGGTCCTCTACTCTCTCTCTAGCATCTTCCATGACCGCTTGTGCACTACGCTGTGATAGTTTTCCAGAGGCTCACTTCCTCCACCCAGCCTTCCCAGCAACTGGAGGAGTATTTCCATCCGTGCTTAAAGTAACATATAAAAAGTCAGGAGCTCTGTGAGGCTGCTGGTTTTTAGTTCTTTAGAAGACATTTAAATGAACCCAAACAAAAAATGTATATAAGGTTTTGCAGACAATTGTATCTAAAGATTCTCATGTCTTCCCCCGCCCAGAGCCCCAGCCCTGGGTTTTCCCTTTGGCCTCATTTCAGGGGCAAAGGCTGGAAAACCACGTCTGGCCAGAAATGTCCAGAAGTCCGGTATTATCCCGACAGCGCCCAAGCTGACTCTGTCTTGAGTGATTTGGAAAGCACTTCTATGGAAAAAGTGTGTCCTCTAAGCAGTTACAAAAGCCCTTTGCGCCCTGACAATGGTCAGGGCTATCACTTCCTCATTCAGCAAACCCCAAGAGAAGATAGGATCCCGCAGATCAAGTGCTGAGACCTGGCCTTAAATCTCTTCACTCCTGGGGCCAATGTTAGTGGAGGAGGAGGTCTGGGAGGTTAGACACGGCTGGGGGCATCACCGGCGCTGAATAAAGCCTCACTAGACCAAGGTGTTTGCTGTGCTTCGCCTCGAAGAGCGAGAATAATTTCAGAAGCGGGAAAGGGCAGAAATTTGGTCACAGTAAGTCAAAAGTTGGCTTCGAAGTGAACTGGAAACCGTAAGTGAAAGTACAAGTCTAATTCCCCGAAGGACAGTCATGAGGCCGGGGGATGGCAGTTCGAGGCGAGTGTTTTTATTCATTTTCCCACGAGAAAGATGGGAGCACAACTTTAAAGGGAGAAGAAAAAGACGACCCCTGTCATGGGACCCACCATTTGGTTAGCTTTTTGAATTCATTACTCATTCAATAATTTTCTTTTTATTGAGCATGAACCGTACGTGAGGAACGTAGATCCCAGGAATACTTTGGTGAACAAAACAGAGAAAGCCCCTTCGCTCAAGGAGACCGTGTCACCCAAACTTGATTCTTCAGCAAACTCCGGAAATTTCTTGGAGGAAGGCTCCCTGAGCTGCTCGGAGTCCAGCCGGCGCCTGTGTGTGCTTTGCCAGTGAACGAGGCACGCAGCATTTGGACCGGTACTTTGAGCCATCTAGCCTGGGGCCGCGTGTGCACTTGGCTCTTCCTGCAGGACAAGGCCCGAGTCTTCTGTCTTTGCATCCTCAGCCTGGCAAAGTGTGCACGGGGGAGAAGAAGCCGGAATCTGGGAAATGGGTCAATTCCCAAGAGAGCTTACAATTGTTTGCTTGCTTTTCGTTAATCCCGGAAGGCTGCTCGTGGGCGAAGCCTGGCGCCCAAAGTCCCAGAGAAGCGGGGGCCTGGGCAGAGCTGAGAGAAGGACCCTGATCTCCTAATAGCGACTCTGGTGCTTGGCTACAAGCATCCTGCCAACTGAATGCTTCCATCTTAAATAAATGACGATTGCTGTAAGATTCTTTTTGTGCCATGCCTGAAAGATTAGAGAATGGCAGGAACAAGAAGACGCTTAGAAGAGGGGCGTCTGGGGGGCTCAGTGGGCTAAGCGTCTGCCTTGGGCTCAGGTCATGATCCCAGGATCCTGGGATCGAGCCCCCCATCGGGCTTCCTACTCCGTGGGGAGTGCTTCTGACCCTCCTCCTCCCTCTTGTGCTCTCTCTCTCTCAAATTTAAAAAAAAAAAAAAAAAATCATTAAAGAAAAAAGAGAGAGAGAGAAGATATTTAGAAGAGAGATACTTTAGGAATTTTTCCCAGTGAGATTTGATGAGATATCACTGTTGACTGAAATCACCAACTTCCTGAAAATACTCCGGGTCCACCCGGAAGGTAGTCTTTCCTTCCTCCCTATCCTGATTACCCACCCCCAGGGAGGAGCGGAATCTTCCCTTCTTGGAATCTGGGTTTGGAGCGGGTAGTTTCCAGTCTCAAGAGCCTGGGGGGTGCGGGGGGAGGGGTGCGAGGGGTGGGGGGGGGACAGCAGAGCGATGGTGAGTTCACACTGCCCCCTGCTGGCTGCTCTCCCCCTACGCGGAGCACATACTTGCCCAACAACTTCGGCTCCAGTAGAAAAAGAAAAACAGCAGAATGCCCCCACAAAAGTCAAATGTCTTTATTTTATATAAAAAAAATTTGTACAGTTTTAGTTCCTATGTTTAAGAAAAAAAAAACCTAAAATTGCCATTATGTTTCGATCCACTGCAAACTGTAAAAACAAGCTTTTTATATATTAAAAAAAAATTTACATTTTACAATTTTCTACATGCATGCACAAGGTCTCTGTAACCCAAAAAAAGAAAAACAAGAAAGAAAAAGAAGAAGAAGAAGAAAGAAACAAATGAAAAAGAAAAGAAAAGAAAGAAAAACCTAGATTCAACAGTGGCAAATTCTACATTTACAATCTCACTTGGAAGGGACCCAAAACAAGCCCCCTTCCTTTCGCGCACAGAACAACAGACCACAACAGTCACACACCAGGACCGAATCCATCAGCAGATGCTGCCCTGGGGGAAGGGCAGGGGAAAGAGAAGACAGACAGACAGACAGACAGACGGATGGACGTACAGCGCGGAGGGGTGACGGAGCTCCTCGGGTCCCACAGAGGAGAGAAGCGTAGACCCTGGGAAGGGGTATTTAGGATGAGGCGGTTCCGAGGGGTCCCACTGTCTCTTCACAGGTACCGTGGCGGGGTTGGGATGTGGAACGCGAGATGAAAGGCTCAGATGGGACAGAGATGGGCAGAAACAAAGAAGGATCAAAAAGAAAAAACGAGTCAACGGAGCGTGAAGGGTCGTGTGAGAGAAATGGGACCCATGGGGACAGGCGGCGTGGCGAGGTAGGTGAAGGCCTGACGTGCAGCGTCCCCGGGGCGCTCCAAGGTGATGACAAGGAAGGCCTGGTTGGGGGGGCAGGGCAGCTGGGGAATGCTGGAGACCCGCCACACGCCCGCCCGGGGTCCTGGGGGAGCGGTGACGGTGAGGGGCCACAGGTAGGTGCGGCCCCCACAGGAGAAGAGGAAGAAACCCCAGCATGGCAGGAGCGGCGGAGCAGGCGGGACAGTGCCCAGAGGGGCTGGGCCCGCAGCAGTTCACAGCATGAAGACAGCTCCCCGTGCGGAGAAGCAAAAGACACACACAGCCGAACACTTGACAACTCATCCTGACATTTTAAAAAATAATAATAATTATTATAATAATCGTCAAAGAAGACAAAGATACCACAGTTCCGACGCAAAGGACCAAAACGCTACCGTTCTCAGTCACAGCCCTTAGTGCTTAGAGTTGGGGGAAAGTTTGCTTTTTGTTTTCAGAAAAAGGAATGAAAAAATCACAGTGATTAAAAACATGGCAGGTTCTGAAAAGAAACACTCCCCCACCGCTAACGTAGGGCCACCACGAGGATCCCAGACACCTTCGGTCCACCTGCCCCTGCTGGGTCCGCCCGTCGCACCAGCCCCGCTCCTGCCCACCATCCAGGCCCCATTCTCCAGGATAGTGAGGTATTTAGAAATGCGACCCAGGAGAGACTCCTCGGAAACCCAGTCCTTGCAGAGAAGAAAAGATACCTTCCCGCAACCCCCAGGACAGGACGCCTTTCCCTCGGGTGCTGCCGGAGTCAGGCCCCAACCCACTGCCGGGCGGACAGCGGTCAGCACGCGCCGAAGAGCCCTTGTCTGGGAGGCAGTGGGTGCACAGATGTGCTTTCTCAGAGAGGATGGCCAACACGAGGGCTGCCCCTCCACGGGCAGGAAGCCTCCCCAGCCAGAGACCAGTGGGGATCTGAGCCCAGGGGGCACTCCGTGTGTCCAGAACCAGTGAGTCTGCCCAAGGATGGGGCCGGGAAGGGGCCCGGCGAGTTACTCAGAGGCCCAGCCCGGGGGCCACCCTCCAGCCCTGCCGCCAATGGTCCGCCACGGGGATCCCGGCTGGAGGTTCCAGTTCCCTTGGCTAAAACTACACGTCTGAATGAGAGGCTCAGATTTACACTGAAAATATGTCTTAGAAGACCGGTGAATTTTGCTCAAAAAGAGACCTAAACTCTAGAGAATTCAGATCGGGTGTAGAGACCACAGAAGCTCAACGGGGCGAGGGACAGATACCCACGAAGGCAGCGATCCTGGCCCCTCCCCCCAGCACTGAGAGAGACGAGCGCCCAGAGAACCAGGCAGGGAGACAGGAGGGGACCCTGGCCAGCCAAGGAAAAGAGACCCCTGAGGCAAAGAAGTGGGCTTAAGGCAGGGGATGAGGAGGAACTACCGGCTCCCCCCCAAACGAGATGAGGCAACAGGTCCCTGGCGCGGAAAGAAGACACACGGGGGTGTGGAGCGGGTCGGGAGGAAAGAAAAGCGTTGGTCTAAGACCGCAGGGGTCATCGGGTCGTGGGCGGCAAGCCCCTGAATCAGGGCTGGCGTCTGCTCGCCATCCTGCCCCAGGAAGGGGAAGCCTGGCCCAGCGAGGCGGGAACAAGGGTACAGGCAGGTTCAGGGTGGGGACCCGCGATGTTCCCCAGATCGCTCCCATCCTTCCCTCAGAGGCTGCCCAGCACGACCCAGTGAGGGAAGGCGCCGACCCCCACAGCCCAGGAAAGGTGGTCACAGAGGGTTTCCGCCTCGTCCGGCTATGGCCCCAGAAGACCGTATGACTCAGAGACGGAAGGCAGACACTTTAGGGGTGAAGGGCAGATCCCCCCTTGCTCTAAATGTGTGTGGCTGTGCGGGGGAGGCTCCGACAATGACCACGGCAGGGAGACCCCCCGGGCCGAGTCTGGGGGACGCACAGGTACCCTGTCCCGAGGACTCAGCGATGGTACCGGGCCGGCTGAGTGGGCAGGAGGCGCGGACGACCCCCCATCTGGAGGAGTTTTGGCACGGTGGCTCTCGGGAGTCATGTCTGGGCCCCCGGGACACCTCATCGGGGCCACAGGCGGAAACTGCTACCAGAACCTGGTTTGGGGGGGCGCTGGGGGCTCAGGAGAGAGTGCCACCCGGGAGGGAGAGAGGGAGAGGCAGGGCTTCCTGCATGATGACACCAAGTGAGGGCTGGGGACGGAGGGCGAGCTTCCCAGGCTCTGCTGACGACGCAGGGGCCTCTTGAGGCCCCCGTGGGGCAACCAGGGAGGAAGGGGGCAGACGGGTGGGGCTCAATTCAAGTAAAAGGGAACGGGGGCAGGGCCCGAAGGGCGGCAGAAGTGGGGGCCGAGCGCGCCCCCGCCCGCGGGACCTGCGCCCCGACCCTGCGGCTCCATCACACCGAGGTCTCAGACTGCAACCTCATGACGAACTTGTGCGACTTGGGGTCCACAAACTCCTCGGAGAGTTTGAAGAAGGGGACCTTCTTGGTGCTCACCACCAGGCTAAAGTCCTGGCGCTTCAGGAGGAAAACGATGCCGTCCTTGAGCGCATTGGTCACCGGCTCCTCGCTCACCAGCGTCCACTGTTTGGCCAGCCAGCGCTCCTTGTGGTACTGGATGGTGGGTCCGGCCGCCAGGTACCGCTCCAGGAAGGCCTGCGGGGGGCCAGGGGCTGCATGGGCGTTGGTCCCACCCCCCCACCGCCTCATGCCCCCCAGCCCGGGGCACGGCTTCCAGAGACAACCAAGACGTCCCCCAGCTCACGCTCTGCTTCCACCCCATCTACAACAGAGCAGAAAGGGGCAGAGCTCCTCTGCTTCAGACCCTCGTACGAAACACGGGGAAGCGGAGCCTACAGAAGAGGGGGGTGCCCCAGGGTCAGGACCTGCGCCCTGCCACTTGCCTGCACCAGGGTAGACCACAAGCCCTCCCTGGTTCTTCCTTCCCCTGCCATCAGCTCTCATGGAGGCTGTCACCCTGCTCACCGAGGGCGGTTCAGGACGCAGTTCTAGGGGCTGACCATACAGCGGAGTGGGGGGTAATGGCTCAAAAAAAGCTCAAAGGGGCTGGTGAAGGGGCAGGGGGACTCGGTGCGGCGACCACACAGAACTTGCAGAGATGGGAGTCAGGTCTCAGCGGCCCCGGAAGAGTCCAGAAGCCACCCCTGCTCCTCAGCACCTGGGAACTTGACTCGGAGCCAAGATGGGGGGGGCAGGGATGACAGACGAGACCACGGGGTGGGGGGGCAGGGCCGTGGGGCGGGTGCGGTGAGAGCACCGTGGGAAGGTGGGTGGAGCAGGGAGCAGCGGGGTGCTGGCAGCGGGGTGCTGGTGGCAGGGTGGGCCTACCTTGGGCGTCATGTCGTGAGTGATGCAGAACTCCAGGTGCTGGAGGATGCTCTCCATGGTGTGGTAGGGCTGTTGCTTGGTGGTGCGAAGGTACTTCTGCATGGCCCGAGCCATGGAGGCAAAGATGGCCTGCGCCGCCTCCCGGGGGTCCATCACCTCCCTGGGGTTCTTCTGCTCCTCCTCCTGCAGCCGCTTAATGTGCGTGAAGGCCTCCTCCACCGCCACCACAAGCCTGGGGGACAGGAGGGGCCTGGACCACACGCCCACCTCCCATCTTTCCCTCGGCTCCAGCCCTCCAGCAGCCGGAGTGAGGTCAGGGCTCGAGGTGGAGACCCGGAAGCACACACACCCACCTGAGCCAAGGGCTGGGCTATGCGGGGGCGGGGGGGGGGGGGCGGGGCCCACACCCGGGGGGGGGGGGGGGGGGGGGGGGGGGCCGTGCACACACACGGTGCGGTGGCAGGTGGGAGGCAAGGCAGGAAAGAGCTATAGAGCTCCGGGAGCGGAGCGCAGGGAGTCCAGTGTCAGAGCCGGAGACCGCTAGGGCCCGGGCTCAGGGAGAGCAGCAAGCCTCGCGGGCAGCCGCCGTGCTGTCCGAGACACCCCCCCGCGCCCCGCCGTCACAGTTCGCTGGGCAACAAATGAACAGGCACAGAGCAGGGGCAACACTGACATCCGTCTGGGGGTGGGTTTGCAAGGAGCTGACTACAAACCAGGAAGAGAGAAAGGCAAGAACACGAGGGCCGGAGGGCCGAGGTGAGCCCAGCATTCACAAGAGACCTGGACGGCTACAGACTAGTGGCTAGACCGGCGGCTAGAGACCTGGCCACCAGACAGAATGAAAACGTCCGTGTCCATCGAGACAGGCAAAGAGGAAAGAGGACTGTGATCCAAATACGGCCGAGGAGGCGGGAGCCACCCGTGACCCACGGCGGGTGCCGCGATGAGAAGCTTCACGCCGGACCGGCCGCAGCAGGGGTGCGCCTCAAGGACCGTGTTAAGGGGAAGCAGCAGAAAGAAGTCAGTCTGCGTTACAAGCATACGGGGTGCCCTGTGGCTCAGCTGGTGAAGCATCTGCCTTTGGCTCAGGTCATGAGCTCAGGGTCCAGGGATCGAGCCAGCATCGGGCTCCCTGCTCCGCGGGGAGGCTGCTTCTCCCTCTGCCTCCACCCCTCCACTCATCCGCTCTCCCTCTCTCTGTCAAATAATTAAATAAAATCTTAAAAAAAAAAAAAAAAAAATGGCACTGCTGGTCTTTAACCTATGGCAGGGGACACCAGCCTCATGTCAGGACAGAAGGGATAACTTCCTCCCTTACAGCCTGGAGACCGTTGAAGGAGGGGCAGAGGGCACAGTGGGTGGTCAGATCCTGGGGCGCTCTCCTGCCGCAGGCCCCATGGAAATCCCAACAAGCCGCGGTGGGACACGGCAGCAGCAGGTACTTAAGAGACTCTTCAGGCCTGACTGAAGCGACCGTAATAATGCGGACAGGACAAAGGGAGGAGTGAGGACAGTACTGCAGAATGTACCCGATCTGAGCGCCAGAACCTCATGTTTTGCGGGTAAAAGGTACCATCCGCTGAGCAGGCCTCCAAGAGCTACTGACTTTGGCCTGCCACAGACCCAGGACCTGACCTGCGGGACTGTGAGCTGAGAAGCGTGCGCGGGTTTACGGTGCACAGTGCGGGGGTCTGTCCCGGCAGCCGCGGGACCAGACGCTCAGTCCGCAGCCCTCGTGCCAGGCACAGATGCCCACCCGCACCCGGCCGGCGCCCAGACCCACCTGGCCCGCCGCTTGCGCACCCTCCGCTCGTGCTCTGCCTCCTCGTAGTAGTACTCGTTGTGGCTGTTGTCCCGCCTCCGAGCAGCCGCCGCGATCACAGCCCGGGACTGGCCCGTGGAGTTGTTGGTGCTGTTTTCTGCGCAGGAGCAGGACAGACGGGCACAGTCACCTCCCAGCGCGCTCGCTCCCCATCCCAGGAAGTCTGGAGATGGCAACCTGACACGTCGCAGGAGGCCGTGCCCACCCCGATACTGCTGGCACCCCCAACTCTCCTGGCCACAGCTGGGAGAGGCCCACAGGACGGCCACCAGGAGGGCCCTGGAGGGCAGGAGTCCTGCATGTGCTCCCCCGGTGCAGGGGAACCTGGAGCTCAGAAAGCTGAGGGCTCAGGACCAGGGCCGGGGAGCAAGAAGTCAGAATGGGGGGACGGGAGGTAACGCGCCACAGCACGGGGCGGGGGGGGGGGGGACAGCAAGCAGCCAGCTGGAGTCCGGGGAAATGACAGAAGAAAAGGGACCGGGGAAAGCAAGGGAAAAGGCTGAGAGAAATGGGGAGCAGGTACCGCGTCCTGCCTGGGACGGACGGGAGGGCAGGGGAGCAGGGCCGCTCACCCTCTCCGAGGGAGTACACCTTGAAGCCAGACACTTTCTTGGCCAGGACGGACTTGGGCAGGTTGAGGAGGGCGGGGTTGTAGACAGGGAAGTCATGGTAATACTTCTCCAGGATCCACACTGCCACTCGCTGGATGCTGTGGGGGAGACGGCGGGAGGGGGAGGGAGAAGGGACCGACAAGGGGGGCCGGGGAGGGAGACATCAGGGCAGGTCAGCGGGGCAGGAAGGACAAGCACAGGGACAAGCTGCTTCCAAGAAGCCTGGCTCAGGGCCCAAGGTCGACTTCCCAGGCTCGCAAGCCTTCCCTGGGGGGCAGGGCGGGCTAGACCTTCCCTGCCGCACTGAAGCCCAGGGAAGAAAGGACACGGGACCTGGATCCCCACAAAGGACACCAAGAGTCCCCCAAGATTCCCTCCGGGACCAGGAGGTGCTCCAGATAACTCCGCATGGGCCAGGGGGAGGGGCAGAGGAACTCCCCGTTATCTCTCCCTCTGGGAGACCGTCCTCTTGTCATTTCATCCCAGTAACTGCGCACTTGAGGGCTCACCAAGGCTGTGCCTCCAAGAAGGCCAGGGAAGTAATTCCCCAAATCCCCTGTTCGCGCCCCACACCTTTTTCCTCTTTGGTCCAGCCCTCTCTAAGGTCCCCAGTGGCTCACTGCTTGTTCTCTCCCGGTTCCCAACTCCCAGCCCCACCTGCCCCAGGACCCTGCGCTGCTGAAAACCTACCGCGTGCAAAGTCCCCTACTGCGGCCTGCGGCCCCCCAGCATCTCACCGCCGCCCCCACGCCCGGCTCTCTCCCATGCGCCCTGCAGACCCCCAGCCTCCCCCCCAGGCCCGCGCCCACACCTGAGGTGGCCCACATTGTAGAAGCGGCTGGCGCCGTCAGTGGAGCGCACGACCTTGAGCGTGAACTGGGGCTGCAGCTGGCGCAGCTCCAGCAGGACCACGGCCAGATAGTGCACGAAGAGCAGGGCGTCCACCAGCGACACGGCGAACTGGACGACGCCCTGGTAGCTGCGCTCGCGGGCGTCCAGGATGCGCACGCCGTAGAAGAGCCAGTAGGACACCACGAGCAGGAAGACCAGCACCATGAGCAGCGCGCGCAGCACGAAGACGCGCGGCAGCGAGGCCTTGGGCCGCCGGAAGAACAGGGCCCAGCTGCCCAGCAGCAGGATGAGCAGCTTGAAGGCCACGGAGATGAAGAGGCCCTCACAGGCCGTCCCGCAGGGCTCCAGCTCCTCCCGCCACAGCAGCGGGGGCAGCAGCAGGAAAGCCAGCGGCGTGAGGAAGGACAGCAGTGCCAGCGTGGCCCCCGCCGCCACACCCAGGTGACGGGAGCAGTCCAGCGGGACGCTGTCCTCCATGTCCTTGGCGATGCGCGTGAGGTCATCGTGGGAGATGCTGTGCTCTGAGGTGCCTGTTACCACTGTGGTCGTCTCCCCCCAGTTGTCATCCTACAGCAGGAGGGGCGGAGGCATCGAAGGGGGATTGGGGAGGAGGAGCCGGAGGCAGAAGAGGAGGGAGAAGAGAATGGAGGGGGAGGAGGAGGGGAGAAGGAGAGAGGGGGGGGGGAGGGGGAAGGGGGGGGAGAAGGGGAGGGGCAGGGAGGGCGGACAGACAGCCAGCACAAGAGAGAAGAGACGGCCATCAGCCAGTGTGCAACCACCCAAGCATTACCAAGATCCACTCTGGCCAAGCCTGGCCCCTGCAGGGCTGGGACCTCTGAGACCTGGACCAAAGGGCACACAGCAGAGAGCTCGGGAAAGAACACCGATGCCCAGATCTCACCCAAGAGGAAAACCACCTTTTTTAAAAAAAACCCAGATGATTTGGGGGCTCCTGGGTGGCTCAGTCGGTTAAGCATCTGACTTCAGCTCAGGTCATGACCCCTGGATCCTGGGGTCCAGCCCTCCCCATGGTGGAGAGTCGGCTTCTCCCTTTCCCTCTGCCCATCCCCCAGCTCACGCTGGCTCACGCTCTCTCTCAAATAAATAGAATCTTTAAAAAAATAATAAAAAAACAAAAACCTGATGATTTTCACGTTCATCCCAAACTGAGAATCACTGAATTCACTCAACAATCCCTAAGTCCTGTATATCCATAACACGGTCTGTGGACCAGCAGCGCGGACACCTCCTGGGAGCTGCTGGAAACGCACGTCTCAGGCCCCAGCCCATGCCGACTGTGCGGGAACCTGCTTTCTAACAAGGCCCCCATGGACCGCTCGAACGTTCGGGGGCTGGCAGGGGGAGCTGAGGCGCCCCGAGGACATGCAAGGTGTGCATACCAGGAGAGTCAGGCACGGCCAGCTGGAGCGGGAGCAGGCCACGTGCAAACTGGGCTAAGCTAGAAGCACCTACCCCCCAGACCTCGAGAGCCACTTTAGGGTTCTGACCAAGGGGGTGACCTGAAACAAAGCAGCGTGGTGAAGGCCAGAGGACCCTGGGGGGCAAGGAGGGGGAAAGCAAGTGATCGGTGTAGGGCATGGAAGACGGACACACTTAGGGCCACCCCGGGTCTCTGGTCGGCCCGCAGCACAGCAGCTGCCTGTTGCTGGACGCAAGGGGGTAGACGGGCTGAGGTCCCCAGTGTCCTTCAGAGTGGGGTTCACTCAAGCAATCTCTGCTGCGGCCAGACACCATCCCACAGAGGAGCTTCCAGTCCCCCAGTGGCCATCAGTGCCCACACCCTTCACTCCTGGACAGCACGGGGACAGCATCTCAGGACCAGGACACCAACTGGGGGGTGTAGAAGATGCCAGGCAGGGTCAGTGACTGGGCCTTCCGAAGGACGGGAGGAGAGCCTGATCTGATGAAAGGAAGTGTGCGCACGGACCACGTTCAGCTCGAGGAACTGGGTCTAGCCCCCACTCTAGGCTGACCCGCAGACACGCTGCCTACCCTCTCCAAGCATCAGGGGTTTGTAGCCTTCTCCCCCACAGCAGGTGAGCTGACCATGTCTCAGGGCCCCTTCAAGAACTCGGGAGGCCAGGTCTCAGGGAGAGGACAGGACTGGGAAAGAGGGAGAAAGAATACTTCCCTCAGGTACTCATCTGCTCCCAAGACCCAGGAAGTCCCCATGTCAGACACAAATTTCTTGTGAGGGGAAGGGGGCTGGGAGTCTCCAGCCCCAGAAGGAAGCTCGGGAGGCACATGGGACACAGGCAACCCCAGAGTCACCTCAAATCCTACCTCTGCCCTAATCCAGCACAGCGTTCTGCCTGCTGGCCTCCCTGCTGGCGAGCACAGTGGGCCACAGAGGTTAGAGCAGGAGCACCCTGCTCACGGGCCCTCTGGGAATGACAGTGTCCTTCCCAGCGCCTTCTCCCCCTCCTCCCGGTCCTTTCTCCGCTGACTCCGCCCACACCTGTTTCCCTCCAGACCAGGCGACGCGATTCCGCAGGTGAACAACAGAGGGCGCGGTCGTGCCCACGCCTCCGGGCTCAAGGGAAACTCCGCCCACACTTTCAGACCCCACCTGCCCGGCAAGGCCCTCCTGCTGGCGGTTCCCGGCCCACCCGCCTGGCCGGCCTCAGCCCAGAGGAGCCAGGTGATTCCCAGGACACAGCCCAGGTCACCTTACCTCTCTGACACCGGGAGGCAGAGGCTGCTGCTTCCAAAGGGATCTCTACAGAAACTCCCTGAATTCTACTGAAGCAGGGTCCTACCCTGGGACACCAGCAGAAGGAGGTGTGACACCAGATGCCCTCCCTGATAGGACCTCTGTCCAAAGAGCCCAGGTTTCCAGGCCCCGCCCCATCGGTGGACCTCCCGCTTCACGGAGCAGCCCAAAGTCCCCTGGCCCGGACCCCGTGCCCACGGAGGCTTACCCGTTCATCCCCTCGCGTGGACTCGTTGTCCAGCAGGGGCTCCCCTGGAGCCTGGATCGTCACGGACTTGTCACCGCGGCTCCCATCGCGGCTCTTGGAGCGGTGCCGGTCCCGGCGGTCCCTGCAGCAGGAGGCCAGACAAGCGGGCACAGAAGATCAGAGGGGGGACCTGGGTCTTCTCAGCAGCCCCGGTGCACACCCACCTCTCACGCACCCCCAACACACCCTCCACCACGCACATCACCCCCACGCGGGCCCACCTGTGCTTGCGGGAGCTGCGGGAGTGGCCCGACTTGTAGGAATAGCCCGAGTACTGGGACTCGGTGTCCATGGCGTCCGAACGCCGTGCCTTGTAGCGCTCCAGGGCCACGGGCTGGGGCCTTCTGGGGGGCCCCACAGCCGCCTCCTTCAGCACCGGCTTCTTCAGGCCAAGGGGCACCTTCAGGAAATCAACCGTCACCCTGAGGGACTCTATCTTGCTGGACGGGTGGGCTTGTCTCAGAGAAAATCAAGCGGCGTTCCTGAGAAAAGGAAGCAGCTGGTTAGCAGCCGGAGCTCCCTGGGAAGTCAGGGCCGAGAAGAGGACCGTCCCCAAAGGGCAGCTGCAGATGGCCTCGCCATGACCTCAGAATAGTCCCTCCAGGTTCCCGCTCTGTCCAGCGCGCCCAGTTCCTCCGACCTTGCCTCCTACAAAGAGCACTCCTTGGCTGTGCCAGCGGGCGCAAGAAAGACGGCCGGCAAAGGCCACTAGGAACAACCCGACCCTGCACGCCCCGGGGCCAAGAGCCAGGGCAACGCTTTCCTTATTCTCAGCCAGGAAACCCAAGGCTCAGAAAGAGCAGGTTCTGGCCAGCCGACAGGCTGGAGCAACAGAGACTTCACAGAGCAGAAAGCAGCTGGCTGCTGTCCAGGCCTCTCCTTCCCCCTCAACTCCTTGTCCCCTGACTCACAGCTTCCAAGGATGCCCACAGAAGGAGGGCTCCTGTCACCATCTTGCCAGCATCTACATCACACAACCAGGTCAAGCTGGCGGCTCCTCTGAGGGTCAGAGACGGGGTGTGTGTGTGTGCGCACGTGCACCCGCACATGTGCACGCACACAGACTAGGGGACAAGGTCAGGAATGGAAACCGTGGATGACGTTGGAAGCAAGCGGGGAGTACAAGGCAGCAGGAACCATTCTCTAAAAGCCTCACGTCCGTGAACGGCAAGGTCGAGGCAAGGTCCTGGCTGTGTGTGCTCCGAGCGGCGGGCTCTTTCTGCACGGTCACCTCCACGCTCCGCGGAGCAGAGCCAGCCTTTCCTTCTCCTGCTTCCCCAACCCCCACCCACATCCTGCGCGGCCCCCAGAGCCCAGCCCTCCGCGACCAGCAGTCAACATGGTGCCATCTCCCCTCTGCCCCTCCTCTGTCGCGCACGCACGACTCTGCCACGCACACACGCATTTCCCAGCCTCACCCGCACTCTCAGGGACCGCGTGCACTGTGCTCCCCGCGAGGCCCCGGGGGTACGGCGGGGACCTGACACCGCATTCCCGGGCCGGTGGGGCAGGTGCACACTGACCAAGGAAACCGGAATACGAGTAACTAACCACTGCAGTGATGACAGGAAAGGAGCGAAAAACCAGGAGGGACGGCTCGGGGGCCGCGACCAGAAACTGAATGCTTCTGGAAAGCTTCTCAGAGAACGGGACACCTGAGCCTACAAGGAGAGCAGAAGTGAACCAGGCAGAGTGGAGAACCGCAGGGAGGCGCGCCCGGGAAGACCGAGGGCGGCAGAGCTCGGTGTCTATCAAGGACCAGCAACGGCCAGTGGGACTGGAGCTGAGGAAAAGGGTGGTGACAGGGAGCCAGGGGCCAAGCTTATCCGAGATCCTGGGCCAGGCGAGGAGCTCACGTTTTATTCCAAGCGCCAGGGGATGCCTGTGAAGGATGTTAGCTGTGCGGGCAGGGGCTGGGGAGAGAGCAGACGTGGGAACACGCGGACGGAGGCGAGCAGGCCTGGAGGTGACAACAGCCAGCTGTGAGACGTACTGGTAGGATCAGCAGGGCCACTGGGGTCTGGCTGAGGGCAGGGGGGTGCCCGCGCAAGAGAGTAGATGGCGGTGCTGTCACGTGGGGAAGGGGGAGCCAATCTGAAGAGGAAGGCCATGAGCTCCGTCTCCAATGGGCTGAGTTCAAGGCCACGAGACAGGCAGTCAGAGAGGCAGTGGGGTTCCTGAGGAGCCAGACCCGGGAAAGTCTGAGCTGGAGGTGCTGACGGGGTACAAGGTGGGAATGGGTGGGACCCCTGGGAAGAGGAATGCGTACGGGGGATCTGGGAGTCCCAGGATGTAAGAGCAGGCAAAGGGGCTGACAAGGCACGGCCGGAGGAGCAGGAGGGCCAGAAGGGCTGCCGTGGCGCCAAGCACAGGAGGGCGTTTCGAGGTCGCATGCTGTCATAAAGTCAACGATGTTCAGAACCGAAACGGGCTTGCCTTTGTGTCGTTGTTAACTTTTCTCCAACTAAGCCAGGTCTTCGGCAACTAGAGCACGGGAAGCACGACCGAGACCCGGCTGTGTCCGCCCCCGTCCCAGGGGCATGCGGCAAGAAACCGGCACTGACCTTGGGAATGCACCCGCTGCTCTGACGCCCAGGGAGCCCGCCCCGACTGTGGGAGATGAAATCCATCCCGCCATTCCTTGGCCCCCCTACCAGCTACCTAGAGGCAGCCCCATGGCCTCGCCATGCCTGTCAACAGCCCCACGTCAAGGCAAGCACATGACTGACACACGTTTAGGGGACAGAGACACAGAGCCTCAACCCAAGCCGAACCCTTACTCAGTACCGTTGCCATGAACAGGCACCCCGTCCACAAACGACACGCGGGGCTCCTGCAGCCCAGCTCCCGAGAACCCTTCCTCCGGGCTCACGTCTCCGTAGGTACCCGCCCTCCGTCTGCAGCCTACTCTCGTCCCCAAACCTGAACTCCACCGGGAGGTTCAAGAGAACAGGTGGGCTCCAGACAAGCGGTGGAGAATGAAGGGGAGCAGACCTGCCCTTGCCTGGGTCTGGATTCCGCACCCTCTCCATCCTGCCCTTAATGCTCACGTCTCCCGGAGCCAGTGGCACAAAGAGCCGGGGACGCGCGTCCGAGGCTCTGCATTCACACCCCAACTCTCCCGGCCACCTGCTCCGTGACCACAGGCAAGTTACCTAACTTCTCTGTGCTCTGCAGCCTAGTAGGCTCATCAGTACAACAGGAAAACAAGGATGCGTGTTTGATGGGGCTGCCGTGAGGACCCTGGGGTGAAATGCTCCTCTGTACGGCTCAGTTAGAATTAGTTAAGGAATTAATACGCTCTGGCTCCAGGGTCGCCCACGCTCGATCCCCAGACACCTCCTCTGAGACTTGGGGGAGAGGTGGTATAAATAAATCCTGCTGTGGGGACTACTAAATAAAGAAGTCTCACACGCGCGCGCACACACACACACAGCCCTGGCCAGGACCACTTCAAACACACCCAGGAGGGAAGCCGATGCCATTGTGTTTCTCCTACAGATAAATTTCAAACCAGACAAGGGTGCCAGCCCCTCCCAGCCCTTTGTTCGGAGCTGCTCAGCCTCAGCCCCTACCTTCCTCCCAGCCGCGTATTAAAGACCCAGCATACGCCCTGCTCCCCTGGCCTGCTCCACCCACCCCTTCCAACCCAACTCCAGATGCCCCAGAAAGCATCCGAACGTGCTCCTCCTTCCCCTACCAGAGTGGCCCAAACGAGCCCGGTTCCTCAGAACCTTGCCTGCTGTCCCCCCGGGCACCCGGGGCACTAACCCGAGCTGGAGAGGCCGGGGGAGGGATGGGAGGTGAGGAAGAACCAGGGGAGAAGTTGCCCTTGTTTCATCAGCTCAGGAATGGGGGGTCTGCAGGGTCTCCCGGGTGGGCGGGTTCCCAGGGAAGAGGGTGGGGGAGGGGAGCCCTGGATGAGACCAACAAGTGGGAATGTCAGAGGTGGACCTGGAGGGCAGCAAGAGCCGGTGTGGATGGGGGTGGGGGGGGACTGGTTTGCGGTTGGGAGGCTGGGAAAGGGAAGCGTGTCCCACTGCGTCCACCTTGCCCGCACCACCGACGCACATCACACTCACTCGGTTCCCTGCTCAAACCCACCATGGATTATCTGGGGTTAAAAGGAGGCCAGAGAGGAGAGAGGGAGAGAAGGGAGCCTGTCACAAAAACAAGACCCTTCCCCCCCCCCCCCAAAGGCCTTTCAGAAATAAAATTAATGGAATGTGTCTCAGTACCATCCCAAGGGGATTGGGGGGAGGGGTGGGGGGGAATGTGGGGGCTTTTGTCCCGGCTGCCCAGCTTCTCCCACATTGATCACCATGGCAACCAAAGCCCCCTGTTGCCTAGGTGATGGCAGCCGGGTCCTGGAACCCATACCCAGCATCCAAAGCGAGAGAGGTTGTGAAGGTGGGGGCGCGGTTAGGGACAGAGGGGAGAGAATGGGGTTTCTCCTCTGGCAGCCCCAGCTTTTGTCTGAGCCCTGGGATCGGGTTTCTTCAGGAAACAATCAGAGGCCTTTGGAAAAAATACACTCAGAACCTGGCAACAGGCAGAGGGAACAAGGCCTTGGGGGGGGGGGGGGGGGGTTACAGGGGGGGAGGCTGGTGTTGGGCAAAGGGAGACTGAGACGGGACCCTGCCCCTTTGCCCCCCTCAGAGGCACAGCTCAGGTGGACGAGGCACTGGACACGGACACAGGCACACCGTTGTGGGGCGGGTGCTGGGGACCGACGGCCAGCCACCAGGCGGCTAGGCTCACGACCTCCTCCACCCGCCATCTGGACCAGGGCCACCCCACCACCCCATCCCAGCTCCTTCAGGCCTGGGGTGGGGAACGGAGGCGGGGCAGCAGTGTGGGTGGGGCTGGAGGCGTGACTCAGCCTGGAAAGGAAAGGTGCCTGCGGAGGGGACCCAACACAAACGTGTACTAGAGAGCGCACCTGTTATTCCTCATCTCTAGGGAAGACAGGGCTGGGGCAGTAGACCAGCTGCACCACGGAAGGTGCTTGGGCTGGACCTTCCCGTTGCAGCGGGAAGAGGATGGCAAGAGGACAGATGCCGACAGCTCTCCTGACTCTGATGGGGCAGCGCTCTCGACAGGCCCACTGTTGAGACAGAGGGCCCTCCTCTTCTCCATCCGAGACCCGGAAGGAAGGGGCGTGATCGCCTCCTTGGACCCCTCCTACAGAGCAATCTGTGGACACTGGCCCTTAAAGGGCTGTGATCCCACGCAAGAGCCTGGGTCTGACGGCCTCAGCCTCCCCCTTCCTGCTTCCACCCACAGCTAGGTGTGGACGTGTGAGTGCCCTGGTCCCGTGGTCCCTTCAGCGTCACCCACGACAGCCCCGCTGTCCAAGGACATCGATGTGAGTTCCACGCCAAGTGCTGGCTGGCCACCCTCCTGGGTGGCAGCAGGGTCCTACCTCCCCACCCAGTGTCCAAAGAACTAGAAATCTGTCAAGGAAGACAGAGCACCCTCCCTGTCAGCAGGCTCGTGGGGGCAGGGCAGAGACGCAAAGTCATAACTATCCTTCTTCAGACCGGTGGTGTCTCCTCTTTGCCATGAGACTCATCCGTGTGCTCAATCCAGACCCTGGCAACCACTGGTGGTGGGGAGAGGGGTCCGGGGTGGCAGTGAATGTGGTGACCTATCCGGCTGCCGCACAGGACAGTAAGGTACGAGAACCCCTAACTGGGCCCATGTGGACCCGGCTCCCTTCTCTCCCCTCCTCCCAGGAGGGAACCGCATGGACCCATCCAGCACTAACCTGGAGGAAGGAGGCCTTCCAGAGGCAACCCTATGTTCCAAGATAAAAACATGCAACCCAGAGAAAGACACCTCGGCCACATCTCGGGCACGCCTGTTTGGCCTCCCCCGTCAGACCTCACTAAAGCTCTGGCTTTGCGTGCTCCTCTCAAGAGCGACACCAGGTTCCTCCATGAGACGCCTGGTCCTCGGAGTAGCCAAGGCTGTAAGGCCGGGATGGGGAGAACTCGCATGGACCCCTGCCCCAGCCGCTCTTCTCACCAGTGACAAGGGACAGACCAGACAGGCCCAAGCCCAGACAGTGCAGACCAGAGCCCTTGCCCTCCAAGGGCTGGTTTCTGCCCCAGCCCTCCCCCACCCACTTGAGGCTCCTGACGCTCCCCCAGCCAGTCCCCAGCCAGTCCCCAGTGGTGGACAAGCCCTCCGTCCCAGGAGGCCATGCTGGGTTTCCCCATCACAAGAAGAATCAGGGCGAGAAAAGCCAGGAACAGACCCAGGCCCTAGACCAAAAAATGGCTGCTCCCCATTCCTGCACGTGAAAAGGGTCCCAGTGTCCCTGGGTGAGACCAGAGGGAGCAGCTGGATCTCAGAGGGCTGAGGCGGAGGAAAGGGCCGGCCTGGGGCGCACCCCCCCACCCCCACGAACCAGGCACTCTCCCAGGACAGCCCCAGACATGAGCTCACCATCCTCCCAGCCCCAGGGCGGGGGCAGGACCCTTCTCCTCCCTGGGCTGAAAAGCAGGGACGGTTGTGCCTGGGTCCCCGTGGCGACTGTGCTTCTAGCGCAGATGCACACGGCCAGACCCCGTGCAAGGAGCCCCACTGGGGAGAGCCCACACACCGGGCTCCTGGCCAGGACACCTGAGGCTGCATCTCACGGAAGAGGAGCTGGGGGAGCCAGAGCCAAGCGCTGCTCCTCTACTTCCTCAGTTTTCCTCCATCTCAGGCAGGGGAGATGTAGGCACCCTCCCATATCCACAGACACACTGACACGCGCACACATACACCCACACTCCTAGCCCCCTTTGAAACCTCAACGGGCTCCTGCCTGCCCCACCCAGCTCCACCCGCCCCGGCCGGGCAGGTTCTGCAGAGACCTGCTTGGCTTCCTCTCTGGCTCCCCCACCCCCAACCCTGCTCGCAGAAAGTCTCTGTCCCCCAACACACCATGCACCCACACCCCAGCACCCCGTTCCCTAGCCTCAGCCAGCGGAGAAGGGTACCCTGGGCCGGGGGAGGGCAGACTGCAGAAAGGGTGAGTAATCACTCTGGCACCCGTCCCAGGTTGGGGGCCAGAGGGGAGACAGGGTGCCAGGCACGGGGAGAAGGGAGCCAGGGCTTCTAGGTGCCCGGATCACGGTTTCATTTCCACCCAACGGGCTGGCCCCACGATTCCCACCCGCCAGGCTCCAAACTTCTTCCTCCCTCCCTCAGCTGGGGCGAAGGACTGGCCCCTACCTGCCCAGCAGGTGAGCTGTGGAAGAGCCAAGAAGAAAAACAGGCACCTCGAGTTGTCCTCAGGGACAGGAGAAGGCGGACCCCGGGAGGTGAGCAGGCTACTCACAGATCAGCTCCTGGGCGCTCCACACCCCCAGCCTTGCGGAACACAAAACGCTGCTCTCCGTAGCCTACCGTCTCAGGTAGGCCCCCCGTGACCCTGACTCCAGGAGGCCCCCAGCCTGCTCGCCCAACCTCTGCCATGGAGCAGGAGGTGGCCAGCAGCTACTTGGGGAGGGGAATCCAGCGGCCCTCGGGCTGACATGTGGTGGGGGAGCTGGGAGCGAGGGCCACAGACCCCGAAAGCTGGTTTGTACGGGAGAAGCAGCAGGGCGGGCCTACGGTGTGACGCAGGACAGAGGGCGCGGGCGGCAGGCCTGGCTCTCCCCACTCTGGAAACCCTCCCCTCACACACACCCAGGGGCCGAGATCCGGCAAATGACCCAGCTCCTGTAGAGGAAAACCAGGCCAGCTGACAGGCCTGCGTACCAACCGACCTCCACCATCTTGACTAAGTCACCACCTGAGGTCTCCCTCTTCCGAAGGAGCCGGGGTCGGAGGAACTCACGTGGACTCCAGCCCTTCTATCTGCCACCTCCCGTCCTGGAGCAAAGCACGTGACAAAACAAGTGTCTCTGTTCACACTCGGTTGTTTTTTAAGTTACCGCATTCACACCTCGGGCTCTGCACCTGTTCCCGTCCAACCCCCAGTTACCCTAAAAAGCCAGAGGCCCCTCCCCAGACTCACACTATCTTCCGCCCAGGGTCGGGGAGCCAGGAGCCCTCTGGTGAAAGTGGAGGTCCGAGGGATATTTTGGGGGTTGCTGGAAAACACTACAGACAACAAGGGCCAGGCCCCTCCCAATCACAGACAAGACCCCCCAGGCTGGAGCGGCCAGCGTCCGCCACGTGTGAAGGGGCCCGCAGAGAGGAAGAGGCCGGCCCCTGGACAGGTTCTGCCCAGGCTGCAGCCCGGCCCCCGGCTCGTGACCAGGAGGTGCTGCTCCTCCAGGAGACCCCCCAGGCCCAGCCTCAGGCGCAGCCGTCTCTCCTGGAGCTGACACGGAAACTCATGTCCACCCTCCAGGAGACGGGCCAGCTATTCAAGTTCAAGATTAAAGGCAATAACGAGCAAGTCAGATTCCACGGGAAGGAGGCAGGAGCGAAGGGGCGCTGTGGAAAACGGAAGAGCCGAGTGCGGTGGACACCGCGCAGCCCCTGGGACGCCGCTCACCTTCTCTAAACCCGTGTTCAGGCCAGTGAAAGGGAGGAAGAGCTCCTACTGCAGAAGGTGAAGAGTTTTCCACAAAATAACGTAGACAGAACATCACGGAGTCGGGAACAATGAAACGTCAGTTCCCACCTCTTCGCCCTTTACAGGGTGCACCTGCCGTGGTCCCACTTCCGGTTCCCATGGCCTCCTTGTGAGAAAGACCCCAGCCAGAATAAGACAGAATCTCCTCTGGCTAGAGCGCTGGCCCCAGCCCCCGGGGACCCCGACCCCACCCTAATTGCACCACGGCCAAGCACTGACTGAGAGAGCAGCCAGAACCCCTCTTCCCATGCTCGGTCTCCTTCCTGGGTTGAGGGTGCGGGGCTGGCCCAGGTCCCCCATCCCCCTCTTCTCCTCCCTCCTTCCACACTTACAGAGACCGGGTTGCAGAGACCGGCCGGGCTCCAGTCACCCCGCCCCCCACTCTCCCATAGGTGCCAAGCCCGGCTGTGTGTGCAGGGGCTGGGGAAGGGGACCCCACGTCTGCCACCCCACCCCAGCCCCCAGCTTCTCCCTCCTCTCCCCACACGGCCCACCCTGATTACCACGAGGTCCTTGACTCTGCTGATTCCAAGCCTGCTTCTCCCAAACCCATTCCCGGCCGTCCTGTCTGTAATTACCAGCCTCGCCAGGGGCACCAGACAGACACAGCAACACCTCATTTCCAAAGGGCCCCGCCACACAAGGCCTCTGCCTCCTACTCCGAACCAAGCAGCGTGGAGCAAGGGACGGAAAGATTCTCCTGGACCCACCTCCCTTCTCTCCGGATCACAGGAGGGCCGTCTGGGTCAGGTCACCAGGAGGCAGGCCAGAGCAGGGAAGGCTGGAGGGGGCGGGGGTCTGCAGTGGGGGGGGTGTGTTTTGAGTAGGATTCACCCCCAGGCTTTTCCCTGACCTCCGCTACTAAAACCTCCCCGTGAACAAGGCTCCCAACCTGGAGACGGTGAGAGAAGAAATGTCAGGTCGATTCAGAGATGGGGAAGTTGGCGTCCGCTATTGCTGAAGGACAGGTAGGGCCGAGGGCAGATGTGAACAGGACGGAGCCACCTGGGAAAGATGAGGAGAGAGCAAGGACGTCCCGTCCTCCACGCAGACCCTGCGAAGGGCAACAGGATCCCAGACTCTCCCTCCCTATTGCTTCCAACGCCACCAACCTCAGGGGACTTCCTTCTACAGGCAGGGAAACTGAGGCCAGGTCCCCACCGTAACCTAAGATCCAACAGTATCATGCTGCGTGCCGCTCAGCAACACCCCCGATCCTTCGGCACGCACGGCCTGGACCTGCAGAGCCCCCGCGGGCCCCGCCCCGTCTGCCCGGCTCATACTATCCATCCTGCTAAAGTCCATCCACACCATGGAATACGATTCAGCCGTGAAAAGGACTAAGGTTCTGACACCTGTTCTCACAGGGAGGAGCCCTGAAGAGCAGGTGCCCAGCGAAGGCAGACAGACAGACAGAAGAGGTCACACGTTGTATAATTTCATTTCTATGAAACATCCTGAACAGGTAAATGTTCTGAATGACCGGTGGTTGCCAGGAGCAGGGGTGCAACTGTTTTGCAGACAAGTCTCCTTTCGGTGTGGGGGAAAGGCTTTCAGACAGAGGCCATGCTTGGACAACACTGCCAACGTACTAAATGCCAATGCGCACTTTAAAATGGTCAATTTCAGGGGTACCTGAAGGGCTCCGTCCGCGAAGCATCCAGGTCACGATCTCAGGGTCCTGGGATCCAGCCCCGCATCGGGCTTCCTGCTCAGCAGGGAGCCTGCGTCTCCCTCTCCCTCTACTGCTTGTGCACTCTCGCTCTCGCTATCTCTAGCAAATAAAATCTTTTGTTTTTTAAATGGTTAATTTATGTTATGTGAGTTTCACCTGTTCAAAAAAACAGCCAGCAAATGGCACATCTCCTTCCAGGGCCTTCCCGGACACCCACCGCAGGGCCGAGCACTCTGGCTCCAGGCTCCGGCGGCCTCCGGAACACACCTCCACACGGCACTCACGGGGCTGCAGCAGCTCGACGTGTTTCCGCACGTCTCCCTGTGAAAGCCCGTTTCATCCGCCCCTCTCCGTGGCGCTTCCCACGGCGCCGGGCAGAGAGCGGGCAGTGCCCAACGTGGTCTGCCAACACCTCGCTCTGCTCCCCAACTCAGCGCTGCCCCCCACCATGATCAGCGAGACCCCAAACCACTCCACCGAGCACTCTCTAGGAGCCAGGCGCCGTGCGGAGGCTCTCCGTGCCTTCACTTAGCCTCGTAAACCAAAGAGGTAGGGTGTACTATTAACTCCGTTTTACGGGTGAGGCTTCAAAAAGTTACCTCCTCTGTCTGAGGTCTCAGAACTAGGAAGGGGCAAAACTGAGAAAGCAGAAGCAAGCCGAGAGCCAGGCAAGGACATCACTGGGGGCCTGGGGTTCCTGCAGGAACGCCCCATCTGGGGTTGGAGGAGGGTGTCCTAAGATACATAACAGGCTAAAGAATGGGGTTTAAGAACTTGCCCCACATTAGGGCACCATGAAGGACTAATTCCAACCAACGCCGTGAGGGTGTAGGGAGCTGCTGGGGGCAGAAGGCACAGCAGAGCAGAGAGGAGTCCCTACAACTCAGAGGGGAGGAGGAGAGTCCCCGAGCCCATCCCTCTTCTCCCCACAACGCTTCTGGTAGCCAAGTACACACCCCCCCCCTCTAGCCAGAAGGGCCTCTGGGAAGCCAGATAAACAGATAAAAAGTCTGTCCTGCTCTAGGGCCAGGAAAGGGGGCCCTTCCTCAGACTCTGAAGGAGCAGAATTTGCTGAGGGCCACACCAGAGAGGCCTGTCTTGGAGGAATCGGCGGAATGACTGTGCAGGAGCAAGACAAGGGGGCAGGAGGAGCCAGTGTGGCCACTGGTCCCAGAGAGGCCCCTGCCAGCCTCTGAGCACAACACCGCCTCCTTGGGAGGACGCCCCACCGGCACGCAGAGAGCCTGAACCCCCCATCCTAGATTTAAGAGCCCTGCTCACCACAGGAGCCCGCCCCGTCAGGTGTCCGGCTTGGGGGTATCACGCATCTGGTCCTTCCTGCTCTGCCCACAGCCCTAGTCCCAACATGTTCTAACTCCCACTACCCTCACCCCGGAGTTTTAGGGAAGCCGGGGAGCCCCGGGGACTAGAGAAAGAACATTCCAATGGTACATGCCCTTTAGGGAGTCAGACATTCCAATAGTGTAGTTCCTCAGAGACCCTGATAAACTTGCATGGTCACCACCTTAGCCCCTAAAACTGGGCGGCTCCCCCTCACTGCTGCGGGCGACAGGGCAGCGTCTGGGAGGGCAGGGCAGAACAAAGCGTGCATGATCCGCCCCTTCCCTTCACCCCAAAAGAGAAAGGACAAGAGAGAGGAGAGGCAGAGGGGGTACACACTGCTTCTGTGGGGAGAGGTACACCCACTTCCCAGTGGTGATCCCCCGCCACACTACCAGGATGGTGAGGACGGCCTCCAAGGGGTGCCCATCCTCTCTCTCCCCAACACACAGTCATTCGCCCCCTCACTGCCTCAGCTCCTGGTCCTCACCCTCGGACCGGGCCCCAGGCCACAGCCCCACCCCCGCCACGCTTCTCACCAGGGAAAAGGGAAACTAAGGGATCCACACAGAGGCACCTGCAGAAACTCTTGAGGAACCCCCATCCCCCCCCCCCCGGCCCCCCGGAGCTCCCCCGCCACCCTCCCCACCCCCTGGGCCGGCCCCCCCCCCCCCGTGCCTCCCCCAGTTGTTCATCCCTCCAGCAGGCTGTCTGCTCTGGCCTCCTCTGGCCTCTAGCCCGTACCAAAATCCCAGGTCCTCAGGAACCGTAGGGTCCTGGAGGCAGGGCAGAGTTCGTGGGCTCTGAAGTCAAGGACTCCACGGCAGGGCGCTTTCCAAGACAACTGTGGCCTAGGGGGCTGAGCCTGGGCTCTGGAGAACCAAGAATGTGGTGAGGGGGGCCCCTCTTCCTTCTCTCCCGGACCCCTCCAGGGCCTCCGATTCCTCTAGGACTACAGCCAGAACCCCTGCTCTCTATGCCCAACAATATACGCCCTTTTCTAGAAAAACCCACCTCCCCAAACTGGCACCTCTTCCGATGGCCCACTCACTCCTACTTGTTCTTGGATACTTAAAGCTCTCCCCTCGCACCCCCGAGAAAGCCACATCCGAGAAGCTTCAGAAGCATCCAGACAGCTGTCCCTTCGGGCTTTCTCCCAGGAAAATCTGCCTGCAGAGGCAGGAGGATATACCCCCAAAACACACTCAGAAACCCACACACGCCTAAGACAGTACCCAGACTGCCACGTACCCATCAAGGCAGGGTCCACACTAGAGAACGGATTCGCTCGCCCCCCTTCCGCTGCACAGGTGCATGCACACCTACCCAGGTGTGCCCCATTCTGCTCTCAAACACCCACCTTCCTCAGTACCTACCCCCTTCTTTCCCAGAAACCCCTGTGCAGTTCACACACACAGACACACGCCCCTTCGCCCGAGTATCCACATAAATGCACTGCCAGGCACAGGCCGATCCGTGGTCCGCCGCTCTCCGGGTGCACACGCCACCACCCGGGTGCACACGCCGCCACAGAAAAACGCCGAAAACGCCGACACCTCCAGACCCAGGGGCCCACCTGCAGAAACACGCAGCACATTCCGGCGCACGCACACGCACACTCACACACACACAATCACGCACACTGAGCCTCCACCGATGCTTTAAGACTCACTAATGCAGAGCCCCCAGGCCCCCCGGATGGGTCCATCTGAGTGGGCAGAGGGTCGCCGGCGCCTGTCCCTGGGCCCCCCTTCCACGGTGCCCGCCAGCCCTGGCCTCGAGCAACACACGCCCCCTCTGCTCTCCTTCCGTCGGTCCCAGGCTCCACACTACACCCCGAATGCATACCTGCCCCGACCCTCCCACACTCCTGAAGGTGTGTCTGCACCCCTAAACACCCCCCCCAGTACCTCCAGACTCGCATCCTCGCACTGCCTCTCCCCCCACCTCCACACACACTCCCGGTCTCCGGCTTCGGCCGGCTCCCCCGGGATCATCAAGGCCCCCGCCGGGGCCCCGGGCCCAGGAAAGTCCCTGGCTCTCCAGGCCCGGGCTCCGCCCCCTCCCCACGAGCCCCCCGCCGTCCGCAAAGTTGGGGGGGGCACTCCGCGGCGCGGTGGGAAAACGGACCGGAAGGGGGTGCCCCGAGCCCCCGCCCCGTCCCCCAGCAGCCATCCCGCCCGCCCACGGGCCGGGCACCCCCGGGGCCCCCGCACGATCGTCTTCCTTTCCCGTTTCTCGTCCTCCTCTTTTCCTGGCAAACTTTGCCCGCGCCCCCGCGGCCCCGCACTCACCGCCGCCGCCAAGTGCCGGTGGGCTCGGCCCGGCGCCTTTGTATCCGCAGCGCTCCGGGTCGCGGCGAACTCCGTGCTCGCGGACGGGCAGCGCGGGCGAGGGCGGCGCGGAGGGGGCTCCGGAGCCGGCCACCCCCTCTGCGTCCCAGACCGCTGCCGGTCCCCCTCGGGGCCCCGGGGGCAGGGGCCGGGGATGGGGGCGCTCAGGCTCCCATGGCGGGGCCCAGGAGCACGGAAGCGAGGACCGGGAATCGCACCGGAGCCGCCGGCGGAGCTGGGAGGGGACGGGCAGGGGAGCGGGCGGGGGGCGGGGGCGGGGGGCGCGCGCTCCCGGGCGCCGCCTCCTGGCTGTTCCCGCCGCCGCGCCCCTCCCGCCGCCGCGCCCATTGTCTGCGGCCCGGCTCTTCCCGGAGCCGCCGCTCCCCGGCCGGCGGGCCGCCCCGGACGCGCGGGGCCCTCCCGACCCCGGAGGAAGGCCGTGGCCCGGCGACCCCTGCCCCGAGCGGTGACCCGGGAGGCCTCCATCCCCGGCCGAGGCCCAGCCACAGCCCCTCCCTCCCGGGGCGCCTTTTTCCGACCCGCCGGTGAGAGACGGTGCCCCCGGGACCCCCGGGGATGGAGGTGTGCGTTCTTGCGGGCCACAGACCCGGCGACACAGAGTCCAATCTGGGACGTGGGAAGATTGATTTCCTCCCCCACCCCCCCAGGGCTGCGAGAAGGGAGAGTAATTTCTGATTTTAATTAGTGGCAGGAGACGCTCCCCGCTTCCCGTGCATACGGGGATTTCCCTGACACCAGCACCACCGCATTCCCCCCCCCCCCCTTCCAAAAATAATTTAATTACTCGGTGTTCTAGCTGCGAGCGGCGACCGCCCAGTCAGTATGGGACGCTCCCTCATTAACACTTTTTTCCTCCCCTCTGGTTCGAGCGTAGGGATTAATTACAAAGGGAACCCTGCCCTGGGGGAGCGAGGGCGGGGGAGGCGCGGGGACAGGGAACTTGTATGGAGGGGAGAGGGGTGCTCCTCCCAGGAAACCTCCAAAGGCCTATCAGGTCCTTAAGCCCAATCACACAAGCTCTGGACCCTGGGGGATTCAGATACCTTGGAGTTGGGGTACTAGACAGAGACTGTAGGTATCACAAAATATCCCACACAACTGGGGCATTTCTGCCTTGGAGCATTTCAAGGAACCAGTTGGGCTTCATGAAGCGGGCCAGGAGCTCCGAACCCACCAACGGTCTCCCCCATCATGAAAGCCTGGGTTGTGGGAAGTCCCTATTCCCTTTGGAGTGAGCAAAAGCTTTAAGTATTATTATATTATCCTATTACTGCTGCGCAACCCTGCGCTTACCTAGAATAGTAATGTTTCAAAAGTACCTTTGCGTGCTTCGTACCTTCGCGTGCTTCTCCCTTGAGGGTCCTCTCAGCATATCAACATCTTCCGACTTTCAGTCCTGATACCTTCTCACCCAACCCTGTGATCAAGAAGTCCCAAGGGAAGAAGTTTCTCAGCCTTGGTTCCTCAGTTATTTGGGATTTCTGCTCCTCCCTGATGAGATTTTTTTTTCTCTGACACCGAAGCTCATCCTTCACAGTTGCCCATTCTAACTTAACCAACCGCAAGGACAGAGCCACCTTTCTCTGCACTGCTAGCGCTCAAAGCTGGAAGACCCTCGGAAACACGCACCTTCTTCTTAGCCCTTGCCTCTCCTCTCCACCACCTCTCCATCCTACGCCACGCGTGAGCAAGCGACTCAGTACCAAGACTGCTTGCCATATGCAGGGTCATCATTCTGTTACCCAAGTCCCTGTGCGAGCCCCGGTGCTCCCGGCCTGTCACGCGCCCGGCACCAGGCTGTACCCGTGGTCCTGGCACGGTATGAGGGACACGTGGCAGAAGAGCTGGGAAAGGGAAAGGGAGGCAGAGCCGGTGTAGGGGCTCCCAGCCCGGCCCCGAGCACGCCCCCAGTGCAAGGCAGCGGGTGTATAATTTGACCCAGTGTTGAGGCTGCACTAGCTTCAGCGTGAATATGTTCATATGACGGTAGCCTGATTCACAAGCCTCAAAAAGGCCCAATGAATCGGAAACAGGGCTTCTAGCATGGGAATTACAGATCATTCTGTGTACGGACCCCACCTACAGCCAAAACCTAAGTCGGGATGTCAACAGATCAGGTCAGCCGGAATAAACTCGGGGTCTCCTTTCTCCTCTGCAAGGGCGAGGTTGGAGGCTTCCAATTCTACTTGTGCATGGAAAGCCCTGGCTCCCACAGGAGAAGCCCAACATTCAGTCTAAGCAGTGTGATGTGTCCCATGTGGCTCTTCTCTGTGCTACGTTCCATGCTCACCCCTGGAATGGAAACCCATCTGGATTCACAGAGGGAAGAAGTGTAGAGCCAAAGAGAAGGTCCATGCATCCTGGGGTCCAAGGGACCTAGCCTAACTCTAGGAGGGAAGAGGACACTGAGGTGACATCCAGCTGGAATTGTCCCAAGAGGCCCAACCCACAGTGACAGAGGGAGGTCAGGAGCCAGAAGGACAATAGAGTGGAACCGATGATGATGATGATGATTATCAACAACTTCAAAAGCACAGCTCCTAGCTTTGAGGACTTGGGCAGCTGCTCAATTCCTGTTTATAGAAAATGGGACGAATAAGGTAACAGAAGGAACCCCCTCTGTATACCCATCATGCCCCCGTCAATTCTCAAACTTCCCCTCTTTGTTATGTACCTTACAAGATTCCTAGTGCTTTCTAGAATCTTGCTCAAGGAAGGGGCTCCTAGCCAAACCAGAGCTCTCAGCAGAAGTTCTTTCAGCCCCTCCCCCCGTCATGGGCCTCAAGCAGTTGGGACGGTTGGAACAGGCTGACCGGAGGCCTCCCAGGAGCCGTGAAGTCTGCATGTCCAGGGAGGATACCCAAAGGCTCGAGCCGTGGCAATGGACACTCTCTAAAGGGAAGTCCCAGCTGCGGGAAGGGCCTGCTTCCGGTGAGGACAAAGCTCTTCCCAGAAGTCAGGCACAGACCACAGTGGCAAATGTTAGGTCTTCCACTCTGGTGAAAAGCAGGGCCCTTTCCCAGCACCACTGTTGAAAAAGGGGTATCTTTAGGACCTTGCTTAAACACAAGCTTCCCATCCTAGCAGGATGGCTGTCAGAGCCTTTCACTGTTGAGTGATGAGCGATTTCAGCCCACTCCCAGGTACAGGTGACCCCAGCAATGTCCACATCCTAGCCAGAACCATCACCTTCTTGGAGCCCTGCTGATAAAACCAGGCACAGTTCTATCTCCCGGGATAATTAGAGCTCTTTCACGAGCACCCACTTTCCTAGAAAGGCAACTCTCAATGCTTACAGAAGTATTTCTGGATCCAGTCTATACTGTGAAACAGCTGGATTTTTTTTTTTTTTTTTCACTTTTAGCGAGAAAGGGTACAAAACAGCAAAACATCTTAACTGGTTAAAAACTCAGTGATATCCTAGGGTTGTTGCGAAGTGTCTCTCTCTTCCCTAAGCTCCTGGTGTCTTTGGGAACAAGGACTGAGCCCCATTCATTGCTACATGGATGGCACGTAAGTCACTAAGTTGTATGTTCCCTTCCCTTCTAACTTCCTTCTCTTTCTCTAGTTCTCACCTGTCCCAAACCTTTACCGTCCCCTATCATCCAACCTTTATCAAGTGCGAGGTTCCTGAAACCCCATCCTGTTATCACCAATCTAAAAAGTTACCTACAATTAAACCAGTGGTTCTCAACCTTGACTGCAGATTTTAATCACCTGGGAAGCTCTGAAAACATACCAATGCCCAGGACCCATCCCAGCGTAATTAAACCAGAAATTTCCGAGGTGCACCCAACTATTGGCTTTTTGTGTGTGTGTCTGTGTTATCTCGGTGATTCTACCGTGAGAACCTCTGAATCAAACTCTTGGTCGCTTTCTTCCTTCCTTGGCAGAATGAAAGCCCCATGTCCTTGCCGAGGACGACGATCCCCAGGTTCGCCTTACATACTGTCCCTTCCTGCGTCCACCTGTTTTCCCCGTCTCTCCTGTTTCTCACTTGGGCCTCCTGGCTCATCCTTGCCTAGCTGGCAGAACAACATCAGATCCCCCCCCCCCCCCCCGCAGGCTCCCTTTGCTGCAGGCCTCCCTCTTCTCTCCTTCTCATGGAACCCTCTGGAAGGAGCAGATTCCTCATCACCACCCATCTTGGCTTCCTGCTTCTCACCCAACCTCTCAATCTTTCCTCCTCCTGACTTTAGACACGGATGTTTCCCAGGATTCAGCCTTTGGCCCCTTTACGCCTCACCTTACAAGGCTCTTCCAAAGTACTGTCATTGTCTTTCTCGTGCCTTCCATCAGTGCTTACTTATTCCTGCTCCTAAATCCAGATCCCTTTTCTGAGCATCAGACTCCTATTTCCAACACCCTGTTGGACATTTTAACTTGGCTCTTCTTTGGGGGTGATAGGATAAAGGGAACACATGGTCTTCCCCCACCATCCCCCATCCCCTTGGCTCTTCAGACCTTTGCCACTTCCAAACTTGTGTTGTTCCCTTCCAATGTACCTTCCCCTCTGTGGCCAGCGTGCTTTCTCTGAGAAAGAGAAATCAGATGGTCATTCCCTTGCTTCAAAAAATCCAATAGTTCCCCACAATGAGGTCAAAACTTCTTGGCACTCTGTGTAAGGGCCTCGAGTACTCGACTCACTCTGTCCTCCAGCCCTCTGTCCTGTTACTCCTGTGCACTCAAAGCCCAAGCCTTCAACACGCGGACATTCAAACTAGCCTCATGTGTGGGTGGTTTTGCCAACTTGGGACGCTGTTACTGGTTACTGCCTCCCTCTACCTTCAGGTGGTGTTTCCTGGGCCTGAAATGTCCGCCCCCACCTTCTCTGCTCAGAAATCTCTGTCCCTCCCCCAAGACTCAGCTGTGGTCTCCTCTTTGAGGCCTCCCAGTGTTCCCAAGCAAAGTTAGATGCTCCTCCCCCAAAGGGCCTCCTTTGTGCTTCCAGAGCTCTGCATTTTATGACATTGTATGGTAATTTCTTATTTACATATCCATCTGCCCAGCTGGTCTATGAGTTTCTGAAGTGGGAGAAACTGTGCTTATTTATTTTCTAAATGCAGAGCTTTGCTCAGTAACAGCACAAGACAGTAAATGTTTGTCTAGTGAAACAGAACAGAGAAGAGCCTGAGAGGAGATAAACTGTGGAATATTTGATGTTAAAGGAATCTACTTATAAGTCATAAAATAATAACATTTTGAGACTGGCAGAGATCATTCTCTATTTTACAAGTGAGGAAAGGATGCAGAGGGCATAACACATTGCCCCCAAATCAAACAGGAAGTTAGTGGTAACACCAGAGCTAGAACCTAGGTCTCCTGATTTTTTTTTTTTTTTTTTTTAAGATAGACAGAGGAATGGGGAGGGGCAGAGGGAGAGGGAGAGAGAGAATCTTAAGCAAGCTTCACACCCAGCACAGAGCCTGATGCAGGGATTAAGCTCACCACCCTGAGATCATGACCTGAGCCAGAATCAAGAGTTGGACCCTTAATCAACGGAACCCCCCAGGCACCCTAGGTCTCCTGACTTCTCATTCAGTAGTCTGTCGACTGCACTATATTAACTGAGCATCAATAATTTCATTTGAAATAAAGACACAAGGCAGTCACTCTTAGCTTTTTGTGGATTGTCGCTGTCTTTGACACTTTAATGAAAGCTATAGGTTTCCCCAAGGAAAAACACACATATAATTTCATATCCATTTTCAGGGGGTACAGGGAATTATTGCCTGTGTGAAAGATGGTGGGAAGGTAGAAGAATCTAGAAGTGGCGAGACAGAAGGCTAATGCAGTAGTTGAGGGGAGAGAGAGAGAGAAAGAGGGAGAGCACAAGAATGAGAGCAAGCATGTGCTGGGTTCAAGACCAGGGGAAGAGAAAGGAAAGTTCAAATTTGAGAGGTGACCTATGGGTGGGATGGTTAGAGTTGAGGAACAAAGAGGCATTTAAGATGACTCAGAGGCTTCTGGTATAGATATTAAGGAAAATGGTGATGCCATACATCAAATTATGGGCTACTGAGAGTGAGTAGGTTTGAAGGCAGATAATGTGGTTGCTTTGACAGGTGTCTTAGCTATCTGCAGGCCATCAGGGTGGGGATGTCCACAGGAAGCTGGCAATAACACAAGTACCTTCCACATCTTCTGCTGCCACTCTTCCTCTGACCATCTGGATAATCCATTCTCTCCTGATCCAAACACCTACTTTCTGGTCTCTATCCCCTTTGCTCATCCTATTCCCTCAACATGGTGTGCCTTCCATCCACCATCACCCCAATCCAGTTCAAATGATATTTTCCCTATTCTTTTTATAGAGAATGTGGTCTGTTTAAAAACATAAAAGAAAACAAAACAGAAAAAAAAAAATCATCCTGAAGCACTCTTCCTGGTCATACACAGTTTTACACTTTTCCAAAGAGTATTTATTATTAGTTAAGCCTTGGCTCAGGATCCCAGGTTGGGGATCACCAAATGTCCAGGTCCCCTTTCACCACCCTGAGAGAACGATGGAGGAGATAGGAGAGGTGATGGAGCCAGTTCAGATATTTCCAGGAAACGTGCCTTGTTCCCAGCAGTCGTCCCAGGCTTATACCCAGGATGTGGGACACAAGGACTTGTATTCATGCCGGTACATTCACACACAGAGACATCACCCCTTTAGTAGTCACTGTGTCCTCTCAGCAAGGAAGTCCACGTAGTTCTGCCAGCAGTTCCTTGTCTGGTTCTGGTTGGGGAAGCGGCTGTCAAAAGGGGAAGTCTGGTGGTTCTTGATTTTGGTCTTGATGTCTTCTGTCCTGGTGCTGACTCTAAAGACACCCTTGCAGCCCCTCACAGCTCAATGTGACCCTCAGCAAGGATGCCAGGGTCAGCCCAGAGTGGAATTAAGACCTGATATTTTCTCTATTAAGCCGCTCCTGACACCATCAGTGTGATCTGTAAAATCCCAAATCTTTCTCTGAAATTCTCGTGCCATATTTTCTATTTTGGATTTCACTTATTTACATTATTAAGAAAGAGACAGAAAAGAAGGGGAAAAGAAATAAAGGACAGATGGTACAAATAGATAACAAATAACAAGACGGAAAATTTAAATCCAACTATGTCAATAATCACATTAAATGTAAATGATCTAAACACACCAGTTAGAGGTACCTGGGTGGCTCAGTAGGTTGTGTCTGCCTTTGGCTCAGGTCATGATCCCAGGGTCCTGGAATCAAGCCCATGGCAGACTCCCACTCAGCAGTGAGTCTGCTTCTCCCTCTGCCTCTCCCCCTGGCTTGTGCTCGCTCTCTCTCTCTCTCTCATTCACTCACTCTTTCTCTCAAATAAATAAATAAAATCTTAAAAAAAATAAACACACCAATTAAAGGAGCTTGTCAGATTGGATTGTAAAGTAATATCTAACTATATACAGCCTACAAGAAATCCCTATCATTATATAAAAACATGAATAAGTTAAAGGTAAAAGGATGGGGAAATATATACCATGCTAACACCAGTCAAAATAAAGTTGGAATGGCTATATTAAAACTAGATGGAATAGATTTCAGGGCAAAGAGTGTTACTAGGAATACAGAGGATCACTTCATAATGATAAACAGGTCAATTCATCAAGAAGACATAACAATTTGAGGGACACCTGGCTGGCTGAGTTGGCTGAGGTTGAGTTCAAGTCTCACATTGGATGTAGAGATTGTTTGAAAATAAAACCTTTAAAAAAAATAGAAGAAAACAATAAGTTTTAGGTATTTATGTACCTAATAACAGAGATTCAAAGTACATGAAGCAAAAATCAATAGAAATGTAAGGAGAAATGAATGAATCTGCGGTTATAATCAGAAATGACAATACTTGTGTCTCAATAATTGATAGGACAAGTAAGCGGAAAATCAGTAAAGACTTGACCAACTCCATCAATTATCTTGACCTAATTGATATTTATGGAACATTCCACTCAATAACAGCAGGATACACATGCTTTCCAAGTGTGCATGGAACATTTACCAAGATAGACCATATCTTAGACTGTAAAAGAAGTCTTGGTAAATTTTAAAGCGATGAGACCTGGGGTGCCTGGTTGGCTCAGTTGGTAGAGTATGTAACTCTTGATCTCAGAGCTGTGAGTTTGAGCCCCACACTGGATGTAGATACTACTTAAAAATTAAATATTTATAAATACATACTTACATACATAAATGGAATGAGATCATACAAAATATATTCTCTGATCACAGAGGTATTAAATTATATGTCAATAATAGAACACTATCCAGAAAATCCCCAAATACTCGGAAACTAAACAACACTGTTCTAAATAATTCATGGGTAAAAGAAGAAATCAAAGAGAAAATTTAAATTTTTGAACTGAATGAAAACTAAAAACGAAAAGCTGGTTCACTGAGAAGATAGGAAAAATAGATAAATCTACCCAGACTTATCAGCAAACAAGAAACACACACACACACACACACAGATGATTAATATCAGGAATGAGAGAGATAATGTCACTACAGATTCTAAAGATATTAAAAGAATAATAGGAGAATTTATGCAAAACATTTGACAGCTTAGTTGAACGTAAAAGTTCCTTAAAAATGATAAAATATCAGGGCGCCTGGGTGGCTCAGTTGGTTAAAGCCTCTGCCTTCGGCTGAGGTCATGATCCCAGGGTTCTGGAATCGAGCCCCACATCGGGCTCTCTGCTCAGGGGGGGAGCCTGCTTCCTCCCCCACCCCACTCTCTCTGCCTACCTCTGCCTACTTGTGATCTCTGTCTGTCAAATAAATAAATAAAATCTTTAAAAAAATAAAAATAAAATGATAAAATATCAAACTCACTCAAAAACTAATAGATCCCCTGAATCACCCTATAAGCTATTAAGCAGGTTGAATTATAGTTTAAAAACTTCCCAAGGGGTGCCTGGGTGGCTCAGTGGGTTAAAGCCTCTGCCTTCAGCTCAGGTCATGATCCCAGGGTCCTGGGATAGAGCCCCGCATCGGGCTCTCTGCTGAGCAGGGAGCCTGCTTCCTACTCTCTCTCTGCCTGCCTCTCTGCCTACTTGTGATCTCTGTCTGTCAAATGAATAAATAAAATATTTTAAAAAATAAAAATAAAAATAAAAAATAAAAACTTCCCACAAGGGGGCACCTGCGTGGCTCAGTCAGCCTTAGGCTCATGTGATGACATCATTAGGGTCATGGGATCAAGCCCTATATCAGGCATCCCTGCTCAGCAGGAAATCTGCTTCTCCCTGTGGCTCTGCCTCTCCATCCCCCTGCTTGTGCTCTGTTGCTCATGCCCTCTCAAATAAATAAATAAAATCTTAAAAAACAAAACCAAACAAACACCTTCCTACAAAGGAAACACCAGACCTGAATAGTGTTATTGGCAAACTCTACCAAATGTTTAAGAAAAAAAAAAAGAATAATACCAATTGCACACACTCTTTCAGAAAATAGAAGCATAGGGAATATGTCCCAACTCATTATATAAAGCTGACGTTACTCTAACACCAGAATGAGACAAAGACATTATAAGAAAACTATAGTCCAGTGTTGCATATGAACACAGATGCAAAAACCCTTAACAACATTTTAGTAGGTCAAATCCAATATTATATAAAAAGGATAACACATCATGACCAAAAATGCAAGTTACAGTAAACATCTGAAACATTGAAACATTTCTAACTTAAAAAAGAAAAACCAAAAAGAAAAGACAAGAAAACATATCATCATCTTAATACCTATCAAAAACACATTTGACAAAAATCCAGTGTAAAGTTCTGATTTTAAAAACTTCTCAACAAATTTGGAAAAGATGGAAACTTCTTCAACCAGATAAAGGCTTCTACACACACACACACACACACACACACACGCCCCTACAATAAGATCATATTAAAACATCATGGTAAAAGATTGAATACTTTCCTCCTAAGATCAGGAACAAGGCAAAGATATCTGCTCTCACCACTGTTCTTCAGAATTATACTGGAGGCTTTAACCAGCGCAATACGGCAAGAAAGATTAATGGCATCCAGACTGGAAAGGAAGAAGTAAAATTGTCTTTTACTTTATTTTTTTAAAGATTTTATTTATTTATTCAACAGATAGCGGGAGAGAGAGCAAGAAAAAGCACAAGCAGGGGGATCAGCAGAGGGAGAGGGAGAAGCAGGCTCCCCAGTGAGCGGGAACCAGACGTGGCCCTCAGTTCCAGGATCTGGGATTGTGACCTGATCTGAAGGCAGATGCTTAACTGACTGAGCTCCCAGGCACCCTGAAGAAAACTTGTTTTTATTCAGAGATGACATAGTCATCTATATGGAAAATTCAATGGAATCTACAAAAAGTTACTAGGTCGAACAACTGAGTTTGGCAGGTTTTCAGGCTATAAGATCAATTCGCAGAAATCAATCATGTCCCTGCGTACTAGTTGAATTAATTTCCCTTGGCTGCCGTAACAAAGTGTCACAGCTGGGATGGCTTAACACAGCAGAACTTAGTTCTCTCACAGTTCTGATATTAGAAGTCAGATACTAAGGTATTGGTAGGACCACGCTCTCAATGAAGGGTCTAGGGGAGACACCCTCCTTCCTCTTTGAGCTTCTGGCGTCTTCTAGCGATCCATGTGTTCCTCGGCTTACAAACGTGTCGCTCCAATTTCTGCCTCCATCTTCACATGGCTGTCTTTTCCCCTTGGGTTTTCCTGTCATTTTCCCTCTCTGCATGTCTGTGTCCAAGTTTCTTTCTGAAAAGGTCACCAATCATATTGGATCGAGGGCCCACCCTACTCCAGTCTGACCTCATCTTAACTCTGATTAGATCGGCAAAGACCCTACTTCCAGATTAGATGACATTCACAGGTACCAAAGATTAGGGCTTCAATATATCTCTTGGGGACACACAATTTAACCCCAAACACTAGCAATGAACACTCAAAAGTTAAATTTAAAAATACTATTGATTATAGCATCAAAAAACCCCATAAAATCCTTAGGGATAAATCTGACAAAAGATGTGCACCGAAAACTACAAAACATTGCTCAGATAAATGAAAAAAGCCCGAAAGAGGGGTGCCTGGGTGCTCAGTCAGTAGAAAATCAGACTTGATTTCAGCTCAGGTCATGATCTCAGTTTTAGGAGACTGAGCCCTGCCTCTGGCTCTATGCTGAGCAGGGAGTCTGGTTGGGATTCTCTCTCTCCCTCTCCCTCTGTCCCTCCCCGCCCCTGCTTGTGCTCTCTCAAAACAAAAACAAAAACAAAAAAATAAACAACAACAACAAAACCTTAGAAAGAAAAGGACATAAATAAATGGCAAGATACATATTGCCCATGGATTGAAACACTCAATATTATTAAGCCTTCGATTCCCCCAGATTGATCTAAACATTTAATATAGTCCCAAGCAAAATAACAGCAATGTTTATTGAAACTGACAATCTGATTCTAAGTGTCATATAGAAATGCAAAGGGCCTAGATCACCCAAAACAACTTTAAAAAAGAAGAATACAGCTGAAAGACTTGAAAAAATTCAAGATTTATTTATTAATTCAAGTAATTAAGATAGTATAGTTATAGGCATAAAAAAAGGCAGATCACTGGAACAAAATAGAGAGTTCATAAGTACATCTACATACGCATGGTCAATAGATTTTTGACCAATGTTCCAAGGCAATGCAGTAGAGAAGGGATGGTATTTTCAATATAGAACAGTTGGATAACTACATGCCAAAAAATAAAACAAAAGAAGGAGGAGAGGGGCGCCTGGGGGGCTCAGTGGGTTAAAGCCCTGCCTTCAGCTCAGGTCATGATCCCAGGATCCTGGGCTTGAGCCCCACAGCAGGCTCTCTGCTCAGCAGGGAGCCTGCTTCCCCCTCTCCTCTCCCTGCCTCTGCCTACTTGCGACCTCTGTCTGTCAAATAAATAAAAATCTTAAAAAAGAAGAAGAAGAAGAAGAAGAAGAAGGAGCAGGAAGAGAGGAGGAGGAGAACATCAATCTATACCTGGCATCACACACAAAAATTAACTCAAAATTGACCACAAACCTGGATGTAAAACATCACTTCCAGAAGAACACATAAGAGAAAATCTTTGCAACTTTCAGCTAGGCAAAGCTTTCTCAGCTACGACACTAATGGCATGATCCATGGGGTGCCTGGGTGGCTCTGCTGGTTAATTATCTGCCTTCAACTCAGGTCATGACCGGCTACTCCCTTTCTTCTGCCTCTCCCTCTGCTTGTGCTGTCTCTCTCTGTGTCAAATAAATAATATCTTAAAAAAAATAATAAAAGGAGTCCAAAAATTTTTGTAAAACACTGTTTAATTTATTAATTTAAGTATTTATGTAATTATATTAAGTAATTAAATATAATTAATTTAAGTAAAACACTGTTTTGCTTAAAATACATTGTATTATTTAGAGAAAAACATGTAGCATAAAATGAAGAAAACAAATTAAACAGTATTTTTCAAGAGGCCAAGGAAAAGATTATTCGTCTTAAAAATAAAAGTCAGTAATATTACCAGCAAAAAAAAAGTCTTTATCTAATAACAGAGAATTGAAATTCAGGACATGTGAACTATGGCAAAATCATAAACAAGCATGGGGCGTCTGGCTGTCTCAGTGAGTTAAGCCTCTGCCTTTGACTCAGGTCATGATCCCAGGGTCCTGGGATCCAGCCCAACATGGGGCTCCACACTCAGCAGGGAGTCTGTTTCTCCGTCTGCTGCTCCCCCTGTTTGTGCTGTTAAAAAAATAAAGTTTTTTTTTTTTTTAAAGAATGAACTAGTTCACCATATATTATTTTTAAATACCATCTCATATATAAAAGCAGAATAGAAGTTGTGTGTGGGTGTGGGTGTGCTTTAAATTTTTAAAATTTTGATACAGTTCAAATTGAGTAAGGGACAGGTGAGGCTAGGTAGTGAGAGACAGGTAGGGGGAGCCATGACTAGGGTCCCTCAGGGGCATAGGTAACCAGGCTCACAGAAATCCCAGAGGTGGAGAAATTCCCATGATACTTACAAGAACATGTTGTTTGCTGGTGATAGTTACAAGTCCACCTTGGTGTTCTAAATAGACATGATAGTCACAAATCTGCCAGGCTATTCATAAGAAATTTACCAGGTTCCCTGGTCTGTATCCTATAAAAGACCTATCATTAAAGCCCTCGGTGGCAGCTCCTTCTGGACCCCGCTGGCTCTAGAGAACTCTTTTCTTTCCTTTCTGTTCTCACCCTCACTTAATAAGCTTCCACTTCACTTCACCTTTTTGTCCCCGAGATTCATTCTTGGACTCCGTGCGACAAGAACTGTGAAACCCTGCCACAAAATCAGTGAGCCATGTTCATTTCAGCTCCTTCACAACCAAACCTGGGGGCAGGGACTGCTTGTTTCTCTGCCTTCTCTTTGTCTGTGATAACCAAGGTATAAAGGTATCCGCTGCATGAAACTTTAAACATCACATTATCCGTATTTTTCTTGATCTTGACAGATTTGACATCCTTTCACCTGGTCCTGAGCAGAAAGTCCTTGATTTCTTCAATCTTGCAATGCATGGCTATGAGGGGCATAGGGGACCGAAAGCCAGAATAGAAGTTTTTGACATTTCAATCTTACCTATTTATTTTTATTGAAGTATGGTTGATGCACAATGTTACATTAGTTTCAAGTGTGCAACATAGTGCTACAACAAGTCTCGATGTTACACTGTGTTCCCAAGTGGAGCTGCCGTCTGTCCATCACCTTACAGCTCTGTTGCAATCCTTTTAACTCTGTTCCCTGTGCTCTGCCCTCCATCCCAGGATCTAGCCATTCCACAGCAAAAGCAGAACAGGATTTTAAAACACAATGTTTGTGAAAAGAAAAGGAAAAACAGAATGAGATGTTATTCAACACGGTTGTCCTGAGATGCAAAACACACAAAATAATACAATGTATTGATCAGGGACACCTATATATGTGGATATAGGAGTGAAAGGAGAGTCGAATGACTGCATAAATGAGTGCATAAATAAACCTGTGTCAGGGGTGGCGAGGAAAAAGGGAGCAAGGATGGGAAAAGAGGCAACGAAAAGGAAGACGTGGACCGATTATCTAGTGTGCCATAGACTGAGGGATTTAATTGCTTATACCAGCTTAACAAAAGTAGAACAAAAACCCTGTTTTACTTAAAATACATTGTATTATTTAGAGAAAAACATGTCGCATAAAATGAAGAAAACGAATTAAACAGTTTTTTTTCAAGAGGCCAAGGAAAAGCATAGGCGATTTGCAGAAGAAATACAAACATCCAATAAGAATATGAAACTATGATCATCAATCTCAAATAAAGAAAACCTTAATTAAGAAAAACTCAATATGCTTTTGTGCATTGAATTGGAAAAATATTTAAAAGAATGACACTAATCATTGCTACAAAGTGTGTGAAGAAAAGTAGTTTCTCATGTTTGTTTGGAAGAATTGTACTGATAAGGACTTTTGGGAGGGCAGTTTGGAAGTATCTATCAAAATTTTAAAGATGGGGGAACCACCTGGGTGGCTCAGTCAGTTAAGCGTCTGCCTTCAGCTCAGGTCATGATCCCGGGGTGCTGGAATCCAGCCCCACGACCCTCCATCACACCACCCCGGATTCTTGTTCAGCGGGAAGTCTGCTTCTCCCTCTGCTTGCTGCTCCCCCTGCTTGTGCTCTCTCAGTTAAATAAATAAAAATTTTTTAAATTAAAAGGTATATTCTCTTTAATCCAGCAGTTCCATTTCTAAGAATCTACCCTCCAAAAGTGCTCACATAAGTGCCCAATTACATATGCAGAGAGCAGTGTGGTGCACTGCCGTATTATTCCTAACAAGAGATTGGAATGAACTTAAATGTCAGCAGGAGGAGGGTTATATGAATTATAATACGTATGTCCTAGGTAGAAGTTTAAAAAGTAAAGTTAGTCTATATATACAGATATAAAAATATATTTATAATGTATCGTTAAAGAAAAAGTAAGCAGCAGTGCATACTAAGTTAAAGTGTAGTGGTAAATGTACAGTATAATTTTAAATGCATGCATCTACATGTTTATATATGTATTTGCAAAAATCGCAAAAGTCTGAAAGAATACAGACCAAATGGTTAATATGAATTACTTTTGGGGAGGGAAGTGCAATTCAGACTTACACAATTAGTACGTAGGGGTCATACATTTACCCTTTTTTTTTTTAAGTAGGAGCCACACCCAGCATGGAGCCCAAGGCAGGGCTCGAACTCATTACCCTGAGATGAACACCTGAGCTGAGATCAAAAGTTGAATGCTTAACTGACTGAACCACCCAGGGACTCCTTAAGTCCAGACAATTTAGTATTGGTTGAGTGTGTTATGATAGGCATATCTTACTTTGGTACTTTTTGAAACACTTTTTAAAAATGAGAAACCTGGAAAAAAAAAAATGAGAAACCTGGGACTCCTGAGGAGCTCAGTTGGTTGAGAGTCTGCCTTTGGCTCAGGTCATGATGCCCGGATCCTGGGATCGAGCCCCACAGTGGGCTCCTGATCAGTGCTCCTGATCCTGCTTTTTCCCTCTCCCGCTCTCCCTGCTTGTGTTGTCCCTCTCTCTTTCTCTCTGTCAAATAAATACATAAAATCTTTTTAAAAATAAATAGAATTTTAAAAAATAAAATGAGAAATCTGGGGTGCTCTCCCCCCCTTTCTCTCCATCTCAAGATAGATAGATAGATAGATGATAGAGAGATAAAATAAGAAATCCTATGATTTCCAGTGAAGTGAAAAGATAAGACAAAGTTTCTGGAGGGAAATAACTCATGAGAACCCCGTCTGAAGTGTCAAATGGGCTAGACTATGTGAACAATTACATATTCTCAAGATAAAATGGTAACAGGCACTGGGTGTCCTGGCCAGCTCAGCCAGTAGAGCGTGTGAGTCTTAAACTTTGGGTTGTGAGTTTCAGCCCCATGTTGGGTGCAGAGATTACTTAACAATAAAATCTTTCAAAAAAATAAAATAAAATAAAATGACAACGTGGATGTTGGGAGGACAATTCAGCAAATTAAAGAGGAAGGTACTAAAAGCAATGATTACCCTAATATAAGCACCATTTATTGAACACTATTATGCACTAGCACTGGGGCAAGTCCGTCGCAGCCGGACTGAATGGCCTGAATCTCTGAACATCTGTTTCCTGCGCAGAGATAGTGCAGGAGGGACGGAAATGGGACAGCCTGGGCAGCGGAATGTGGAGGGTGTCATTTATTCATGTGAGGGACACCCGGGGAGACGTGGGGCTGAGGAAGGAGAGGAGAGGGGCGCCTGGCTGGGGTACAGGGAGCCGCAGATCTCTGGGAGGCGTCCCGGTAAAGAGGTCCAGCTGTTCGGCAAAACCGCCGAGAGCAGCTTCCTCCCCGGCCACACCATGGAAGGCTCCATACGTTTGTCCCACTCTCCCTGGAATGTCGCCACCACGGCCACATGCCCCAACAATTCCCAGCACGTCTCCCCTCCTCTGTAGTCTATTTTGGAAGGGAGCATCTCTGTCCATCCAGACTTCCACACTGGACACCTGGGGTCCCCTGCTAGCCCACTGTGTTTAAGCCATCACCCAGCCCTACTGAACCCAGGTTAAACAGCTTTCCTCAGTCTGTCCTCTCTTCTCCATTCCCTCCCACTGCTTCAATACAGACTCTTGTCTTCACTTGCTGACCTTGCCATAGCCTTGCCTGTGACCTTGCCTGTGACCTTGTCATAGCCTCCCAAAATTGTCCCTGCACAGATCTGAGCCCTAGCTCGACTCTCTTCACAACCACTCTTACAGTGACGTGTCTACATTGTCCATCTGATGGTGTGTATCTGCCCTACTAGGGAACAGCTCCCCGTTTCCCACCACTACGTGGCCCCATAGAAGCATGACCACGGGGACCTCTCCGGACACGTCCCTGCTTACCTCTCCAGGTCACTCTCCACCACTCTCCTGTCCCACTAGCCCCTTGCGTTTTTTGTCCCAACAAACCACACTGCTTAGAGTGCACTCTAGCTCACAAAACCTCCTCGGGCCTCCGTGCCTTCTACCTGGACTGTCCCGGTAGGGGTCTCTGGGAAAGGGATTCTTGGGGGCAGGACAGCCCTCTCAGGTGTGCTCTCGGGAACACCTGTTAGGTGTAAGAGATGCTGCAGGGAGCAGAAGGAGGAGCTGAAATGTGATCCTCTGGCCATCGTGGGCGGGGGTGGGGGGCTGTGCAAGCACAGCTGGCCTTTCTTGGCTGCCTCTGGACAGGGACTCTGTAACCCGCACCCGCCAGTCCTTGCACGCAGGCTGCCCTAGGGAGGGAGCACAACCTGAGACAAGGCAGCTGTCTTCCTCCAAGGGCATTCCTGAGGAGGGCCTGGGCAATGAGCTGCCAAGTGAGTGTCCCCACTCAGAGGAGGCGATTTGTGAAGGGGTCTTGCCAGCCATCCCAGATTTGTCTTCAAGCCCTTGCGCAGACCCGACACGCCCTTACCGTTTTCAAAATTGGTCTCGGACCTGCTCCGTCCCTCACCAGCCCCGCCTCTGAGTCCATCCTTCTCCTTGGCCGGACTCCAGTCCTCGCCTGTGCTTTTCACTCTCAGGAGTGTGTGTTCACACGTCCGTCTCCCCACACCCCTCCCCGACCACGGCCTGGTATTTCAGGACTGGCACAGTGCCTGGCCCACGCTGGCTCTTTCATAAACATACGCTGCAGTGAGTAGAAGGAGACTGATGACGAAGGGGACAGCCACACGGTAATAAAAGAAGGCTGGAGGTTCCACGCCAGTGAGGACAAGAAGGAGGTGTGGCTCTGGGCTCAGGGTCCTTCATGCACTTGGGCACCAAGCCCGACGCCCCGCTTAGGAGGCTCAAGAACCTCGGGGAAAGACAGAGCAAGGCTCTGAGCTTGGCCCAAACGGGGCAGGAGCCGTCAGAGGACTGTCCGCTGGAGGCGGCCGAGCGGCTGGTGGGAGGCAGGGGTCTACAGTGGGGGTCAGGGGAGAGCATGAAGCCACCGCCAGCTCCCCGTTCCTGCAAGCCGACACTCAGACGGCCCCCCAGGAAAGGACGAGAAGCAAGCCCGCGTGTGTCCGCACAGCCGGGAGCGCAGAGGAGCGAGCACGGCCCCGGGGACAGCGCGCCACGCGCGGACACGCAGCGAATGAAGTGGACACCGGCAGGGAGAACCCGCCCGCACGTGGGTAACACACGTCCGCGAACCACCCACGAATCCCAGACCTCGTCCTCCCGGGTCAGCAGCCACGCCCCATCCTCCTCCCAGAAACTCTGACCACAGCAGAGTCCGGGGTCGCAGCCCCACCGCACCTGCCTCCCCCGCGCGGGCGTCCGGGCGCACCTCTCCGCGCGGGCGGGCGGGCGGCTCCGGCCCGAGACGGACGCGAGGCGGCGCCGCGGCCGGCCGGCAGGGGGCGGTGTTCTACAAGCGATCTTCAGGGCGGCTCCGCGACGCCGACGCGCGGGGACCCCGGGGGCGGGGCAAGAGCCAGAGGTCCCTCCTCCCGCACCGGGTCCCGTCTCCACCCACCGCCCCCGCCCCAGCTCTCCCTCCTCCCGGCTTTCCAGGGCCGTTGTGTCTCCTTGATGGGGGTAGCCTGTTAATAGTCCAGCCTTTCCCTGCTTTCCAGAGAAGACGAGGGAAGGGAGCGCCCCTTCGGGGGGGTCTCCCCAAAACCTTCTCGAGCCCTCCCCACTCTGTCTCGGTTTCCAAGGTTGTCAGGACTCCCAGTTTGCGGTTGGACTCCTTTAAGTTCATCCCTGGGTGTCCTTACTGACACCCTTGGCATGACCGGTGGCTCCGGCTAGGTGTCAGGCCCCTTCGCCGTCTTGGCCTGGCACCTTGTACAGTGCACAGACTGTACAACAGTACAGGTTGTCCCTGCTACTTTCTGCCCCTCACCGTGTCATTTAGGGGGCACTTGTCATGCTGAACCCTGCCGGGATGACCTCGTTTCATCCTTGGAATACCCCTGTGAGGCAGATCTTAATAGAGTCCCCATATTACAGCTGAGGAGACTGATGCAGGGAGTACCTGGGGTTTGCTTGTTGTGGCACAAAGAGCACAGGTGAGTCTGGAGCTTGGACTCAGGTCCTCTGTCTGCCAGCCACGGGCTCTCTGTCTCCTCGATCCCAGCACTGCCCCCCCCCCCCCCACCCCTCTGGCTTCCTTCTCTGAACCAGCCTTCAAGGACAGTGACCTGCCTTCCCCTTCTTTCTTCTGTACCCAGGCCTCGCCCACACTTCAGGGGCCCAGGAAAGGACACAAGCAAGTGAGCAAACAAGAGGCAGGGAGCTGGAGGAAGGGGAGGTCCAGCTAGAGGAAGAAGAGGATGCGCAGGCCCTGCGTAAGGATGGAGAAGGAAGGGAGGTGAGCGAGGGGAGGGAGAGGAGCCCCCGTGCCCAGCCTCGAAAGGGGCACAGGCAGGGCCTCCATTATGTGGCACAAAGGGCCATATGCCTGGCAGCTTACCCAGAGAGTGTGAGTGTGTGTGTGTGTGTGTGTGTGTGTGTGTGTGTGTAGGGGGAGGAGAGGCTAGGAGCCTTCCCTCCACTTTCAAGCCCCTTGGGCCTGCTGGGCTCTGCCACGGGGGTGGGGTTTGCTTGAGGAAGGGGCAGAGCACTGGTGGGGCAGCGCCTGCGTAATTGGAAGGAAGGCATGGACAGCTGGAAGAGGCCGGCAGGGGTGGGAAGGGGCTGGAGGAGGAAAGAAGGGGTGAGGTGCTCAAGTCCCACTGGCTTAGTGCCCCCACCTGCCCCTGGCCCATCCCACGGGCCCACCTGCTGGGTGTAGAGGGGCGGGGGGGGGGGGGTGCACAGGGAATGAGGGCCCCAGCTGTCTCCTCTTCTGACATTCCCTCCCTCCTTCCCTGGGTGTTAGCCCCAAGCTCCTACTTTCCCTCCAACCTCAGCCTGGGGACTTGGGTTTCCCAGAAGAGTCCCCTCTCCCAGCGCCTGGCCCCCTGCCCCTTCCCCCTCCCACTCCCCACCTCCAGCTTCCAGTCCTGTGGAGCAGAGCGGCAGCCGAGGCCAATTGATTATCTGAAGAAATTTGGAGCTAGCCAAACAGCTGCAGCTGCCCCCTCTCCCCACCCCCCGGCCCTGAGGGATCCCCGAGCAGAGGGGCCCAGGAACCTCCTTCTGTCTTCCAGCGGGGCAGAGTGACAAGCAGAGAGGCAGGGAACTCAGAGCGCCATGCTGCTATGCAGGGGAAGGCACCAGGCTCCAGGGCCAGGAATGGAGGACACAGGTTCTACACCAGCCCACTGTCATGGGTGAGTCCCATGGCCTTTGTAGACTGCAGCTTACCTGCCTTCAGAACAAAGGTGTTGAATTGAGTGATGGCCATTTAGTGACGGCATGCTCTCCTCCAGCTCCTGCCCTAGAGTCCTCAGACTCTCCCTGGTCTCTGTTCAGTCCTCCCTCTTGCTAGGCTCTGGGCAGAGCACATTTCGTCTAATGCAAATAGGGAAGGGAAGGTGTGTGGCGGTTTCTCCCCCAGTCGAACTTAACCCCCTCCTGCCGCCGATGTCAGGGAGGAAAAGGGCACCTTCAGGGTCCGGACGTGTCTCAGCATTTCCGTCCCCTTGCTTGCCTTCAGACTTCCCAGGGGACCTCCAGTTTGGAAAGGATCCTTGAGTTTCCCTAGGCAATGGTCCACGGAGGCAGGAAAGTATTCGAGGGCTTCTGCCTGTGCTCCGCGCTCCCCCGGGGCTGTCTGGACTCCCCCTCCTCGAGGCAGGCACTTCCTTTGCTGGACAGCTCCAGCTACCGGGTTGAATCTGTTTCCTCTAACTTCCCCCTACTGGTTCCAGTTCTGCTTCCCGGGGCCACCCAGCATGTCTTACTTTCCTTTCCTTTCTTCTCTCAATATGTAAACATAAGGACCATGTGGCCCCCAACGTGCTCTTGTGGAGACACATAGCCTCAGTTTTTCAGCTATTCCTACTGCAAAATTTTCTCCAGACCTTTGGCCTTCTTGGCCACAAAACGGAATACTCTCCGATTTATTGGGGTTCTTTTTAACATATGAGGCCCCCAGAAATCCCCCTCGCAGTCTGGGTCATTTCAGGGAAGCAGGGCGTTGGCAGGACAGGACATAAAGAACCTAGGTTTGAACTTCATTTCTGTACACCAACTGGCTGTGTGACCTTGGGCAAGGCCCCGCCTCCTCTCCGGCCTTTAGTGTCCTCATCTGTAAATTGACTGGAGGGTCTCTTCCAGGATTCCTCTGATATTCTCTCAGAGCTCCTTTTTATCCCTTTTCCTATTCCTTTCGGAGTCCCAGGTCCTCTGCTACGTTCTCCCCCATATCTTCAGGTTGGGGAACACAAACCGGGCCAAGAACAAACTGCAGTGAACACTGACCCAGTTCAGAGACAACAATGAGGAGAAACAGACTTCATGCCATGGCTTTCCCCAGTAGTGTGGACCTACAGACACATGTGTGACTTGGGTTCCCCTGAGAACGTGAGCTCTTCTTCAGGCTCAGAGAGAGCAGAGCAGAAGCACAATGTCAGAGGGATCAGAAAGTGTCACTCAATGAATACCAAGATGGAGGAACATGGGACTCTCGGTGCGGAGGTCTGGGACCTGTGTCTGATACCCTTCACTGCACCCCTTTACTCTGTGGCCCTGTGCCCATCATACTGAGCTTTCATGGCCCCATCAGAAAAGCCTTCAAAGCCTAGGACCCTCCATGCTTACGCCAGCTTCTCAAGCCAGTCGAATGACCCACAGTCATACCTGGTACTAGAACGAGGTCACTTTAATTTTTCTTTTCATATGAAATCAGAAATGCAATGGGAGTGGGATCACACGAAGGACTCGGGGCACAGACCCTGGGGGCCTGCAGCTGGGGGCATTAGGAAGAAGTGAGAGGTCACGGGAGAGGGCTAGAGCGAGATAAGAGGCAGGCAGGACTGGGCGCAACTGTCTGGGGGTAGAGAAAGCTACAGAAGAGTCCAGGAGCCCTGGAGCTGGGGGGAGGGTACCATCACAGAGGACTCAGTGTCCGGACAGACGACAGACGGATCTGAGGAATGCATATGAGTTTGGTGAGCAGAGAGTTCGCAGCTGGAGTTTGCACACAAACCCCACACCTGGAGTTTGTAGAAGGAGTAAGAAAGGGAAAGGAGTAACCAGGGAGGAAGCAAGAGAGACCCAGCTAGAACCGCCGGGACCCCCCTTGCTCTACCCCAAAGTGCACAACTCGGCAATAAATAGTAATATTTATAAATAAGTAAATAAATAGATGAATAAATAAATAAATACATAAATAAATAATATCCTTGTAGAGCGTGGAGTCTGGCGTTCGGGAGGAGGGGGCGTAGGAAGGGCTGTGAGCTGCTGCTTCTGCACCCACCCTCCTGCCCTTCATTCCCCACTGATCCTGGGCTGCGGGAGCAGAGGGGGCCAAGCCACCTGGTAGGGAGGCGCAGAGAGGTGGGGAGTGGGGAGTGGGGAGTGGGGCGGGGTGACTTCCCTTGCTGAAGACAAGCTTAAGAAAGGAGAAAAAATATAGCTATAATGAACTGGCCCTAGATCCCAGAGAGCTGAGCATTCCCAGGGGGCAGTAAGAGAACCTCCCCCCTGCACCTGAGGGAGGAAGGCGGGTGGGTTTTGCACATCTTCCCAGTGGGCTGGGATGGAGGGAGCAGATGTGAGATCTGGCCCACCCACTGCCTGGGCCCTCTGCGGAGTCTCTGGGCTGAGTCTGGGGCCATCATCCCCTCCTCCAGGATCTAGGTTTCCCCCTCTCCAGCTGCACACAGGAAGGGAGAAAATCGGGAGGCTGGGTGGGAGCGGGCAGGGAGCTCAGAGAGGGCAAGGCACGCACTACCGAGTAAGATCCGAGGTCTGTCTGCGCTGAGCCTCAGGAACAAGAGAGAAAACGGGCACAGCTTTTCCCCTAATTTCCCGCTCTGAGACTCCCCTGGCAGGAGCCCTCTCAGGAGACCCCCAGCTGCCCCGGGCCTGTCCCTCTGGCCAACAGGGCCAGGCAGAGATGTCCAAGATGTACTTGGAGCCCAGCCTTCCGCCTCCCCTTGCCTATGACCCTCCCTCCCAGGGGCAGGAGGAGGAGGATGGGAAACGAGACAGACAGAGTCTGGGGTCTCTGGAAATTTGGTCGTGGGGTTAGAAGAGGCAGCAGACCTTGAGAGAGCTAGGGAGACGGCTTAGGAACCCCAGCAAGAATCCTACACGGACCATCCAGGCAAATATTTCTGAACAGCTGGGCCCCAACCACAGACGCCCCGGAGGAGGTGCGGGAGAATCGCCCTCCGTGGGGGAGGGGCCCCCACCCAGGGGTCGGAGGGGAGCGGGGTCACCCTGCCTGGGGCTTGCGGGACTCCATGCCTTGCTGGGATGCAGGGGGAGGAGGGGCCGGGGGACACCCCCACCCCTGCGAGGCTGGAGGCAGGCCCCGTCAGACGTCCAGCACGTGGTTCAGGTAGGAGATGTAGCAGATGGCCAGGCGCAGGATCTCGATCTTGGACAGCTTCTTGTCGGGGGGCAGCGTGGGCAGCAGCTTGCGCAGCTCCGCGAAGGCCAGGTTGAAGGCTTCCACGCGGATCCGTTCCCGCGTGGCGTGGGCCGTGCGGTACTTGGCTGTGGCCCGGCGCCGGCGCCGCCGCTCCTCCCGGCTCAGGTGCTGCAGGTCTTTCCGGCAGGGCTCTCCCGGCTCCAGGCCCCGGGCCTGGCCCCCTCCTGGAACCCCAGGCCCAGCCCCGTCGGGGCCCGCCCCGCCCCCGCAGTCGCTGAAGCCTGACTCGGTCTCTGAGTGGGAGGGAGGCAGGTCCAGCTCCACCGTGTCTGAGTTGAGCATCATGATGGAAGCCCCCTGCCCCGTGAGATCGCGGTCCCCTCCCCACCCCTCCCTCTGGGAGCCCGCAAGCTGGTGGTGGGAGGGGCAGGAAGGGCCTGGGGGAGTGGGGTCTGCCACTGAGCTGAGGAGGTCGGAGCCACTTCAAGGTCCCATGGTCAGGGTTCCAGTCCCGAGCCTGGAGGAGAGAAGGGGAAATTGACTAGGGCAGAAGGAGTTATTAGGGTAATTAGGGGACAGCTCCGAGGTGGGGAGGGCAAGAGGAAGGTTGGACAGGTGTTGGGAGCAGGGAGGTACTGTAAGGGGGGCGGGGAGAACGGCAGAAACGTGGGAGGGGTGATGTCTGGGAGAGACAGGCAGGTGGACCCAAGTACAGGAGTAGACGGAAGATCGGAAGAAGGGAAGAGAATCCCGGAAGGGAGCAGCAGGAAAGGAGCGGGGTGAGAAGCCGTAAGGACTGCAGGCTATAACCCAGCAGCAGAATTAAACACGGAAAACTAGACAGCTCTTAGAACAAAACACAAGGGGCAGCTTCATGACATTGGACTGGACTTGGCAGTGATCTCTTGCATATGAGCCGACAGGAAGACGGGAGAGCAAAACCAGACTAATGGGACCACGTGGAACTTGAAAACTTCTGTAAGTCAAAGGATGCCACGAGGAGAGTGAAAAGGCAAGGTACGGGAGAAAACCCTGCACATCTTGTATCTGATGAGGGGTGAATATCCGGAGGATTATAAAGAACCCTGACAACAACAAAACATCAGAGCAATTAAAAAAGGGCAAAAAACTTGAACAGACATGTCTCCCGAGATGATAGACAGATGGCCGGCAGGATGAAACGATGCCTCTCATCCCTCGTCATCAGAGAAAAGAAAATCAAAACCACAACGAGCTAAAATCTCACCCCCCATGAGGACGGCTACTTTCAAAACAAAAACCGAGGAACAGGTGGGGTGAGGACGTGGAGACACTGAGTCCCTCGGACCGTGCGGTGTGTCGGTGGGATTGCAAAATGGTGCAGCCACCGTGGAAAACCCCTCCAAAATTAAAACCAGAACTACCAGATGATCTAGCAATTCCACTTCTGGGTGGTAGCCCCCCAAAATGGAAATCGGGATCTCGAACCGCGCTCTGCCCTTCCACGTTCGCTGTAGCACTCGTCCCCAGAGTGAAGATATGGACACAAGCCAGACGTCCGGCGGCAGATGGCCAGGTAAAGATGTAGCCTCTACCGTCAGTGGAATACTATTTGGCCCTCAAAAGGAGCTGGAGCACAGACGACACTCGAGGCATTATGCTAAATGAAATAAGCCTGTCTGTCCCCAAAAGACCACTATTGTATGATGCCGCTTATACGAGGGATCTAAGCAGTCAACTTGAGAGAAACAGAATGGGTAGTGGCACTTGGCCAGGGTCTAGGGCAAGAGCGGGGTCGGGGGAGAAGAGGAGGTGTGGTTCAAAGGCGTAGAGTTTCAGATTTGAAAGCTGGAAAAGTTCTGGAGATCTGTTTCACCATTGTATGCATAGACTTAACACGACCACCCTGTACACTGAAAATGGTCAATGTTTATGTTACCTGGGTTTTTTTAACCATAAAAACATTTTTGTAATAATAAGGAGGAAGAAAAAGAAAACTGAGCACGACTGCGGCCACAGCTTCAAGAGAGGATGGCCATGGCTCGAAGCCTTCCCCAGCTGTGACGAGAGCTCCGAGCCCTGGCCTTGCCATGTTCTCTCTCCCCCGGGTCCCTCTCCAGCCTTACTGGCCCCCGGGGGGGGGGCGGGGGAGGGCGGGGGAGGGGTACACACGCAGATTGCCCATTGTAGAGTGGACTGGGACATATGGAGCTCGGCACAGCTGCCCCAGCTCAGTTCCTGCCGGCCCCCCACAGCCCACCGTGACCCCCGAAGACACCTGATTCTACCTCCCGTCCCCTAGAGTCAGGGGCTTCTATCTCTTCTGGCCATGATGGCCCTGCTCAGGACCAGCGCCTTCCTCTAGCTCTGCCTCCAACACCCTCGGCGGTGGGTGCCTTTCCCTGGTGCTTTCAGTGACACCACAAAGAAGAAGAGGGGAAGGGATGACAGTCAGCTTCCCACTCCACGTCCTCCCGTAGCCCACCCTCTGATCAGATATGGTCTGCTGCGGAGGGAGGCATTGACAGCTTCCTGGGGACCCTATTATAGGACTTGGGTGAGGTTGGTTTGTCCCTGGGACCAGAGGAGGTCAGGGTGAGCAGCAGAGAATGGTCTGGGAAAAGCTTTGCTTCGGAGGAGTGTTAAGGGGGAAATGGGGCTCACTTGCTGGGAGCTCAGCGGGACTGAACCGGCCAAAACAAGAAGCACCGAGGCTCCTTCCCTTCCTCACCAGCCTAGTTCTCCGGCCTGATGGACCTCCTCCCAGAGGTCAGGAGCCCCCCGCCCCTTTGCCCCATCCCACCGCAGGGAAGACAGGCTCAGGGGTAGTTGACAAGTGGTTAGTAAGCGCTGGGGGGCGTGGCGGGTGCAAGGGTCCCCCCATCTCACAGACACAGGCACAGCCGTCACATAAAACAGAAGGTGGTCAGCACTGAAATTCAGAACACACTGTGCATTCCGGCTGCACAGGGACAAGAGGGGGTGACAACCCCGAAGTCAGCACCTTCTAGTACCTCCTTCCTGCCCCAACTCCCCACCCTCGGCTCAGGAGTTAGCTGCGGGGTTCCTCTGCGCACGTCCGTCCCGGCCCCTTTCTCACTCTGCCCGTGCCGTGGTGCTGCACCCTTGACCGCTCCGCCATTGCCACCCCGCCCTCCATGTGCTCCCTATGTGATCCCTGGGCCACCTCCACCTGGCCCCGCCGCCCTGCCCAGCTCCAGTCCTGGCAGCAGCTTCTGTTTATCCCTACAGTCCTCACCCCCAGTCCACTTCTGGTCCCAAAGTTCCAGGCTCCAAGGATGAGGGAGAGCAGCAAAATCCCAAGCATCGGGGGTAGGACCTCCGGCCCCACTTCTGCTGTGCTCAACCCAATAGAGAACAGACAGGCACAAAGAGTCCAAGGGGAGGAGTGGGGAAGAGGGAAGTGCAGGGTCGTGGGAGAGGGTCCAGAGGGAGGCTCCGGGAGGGGACTTGAGCCAGAGGGCGAGGGACTCACCCACCCCTCCCCAGCCCACAGTTCTCCCTTTACCTAGGAAGACCCTGTGAGGGGATCCACGGCCGGCAGGATGGGGGCAGCGCTTACAGCCCCGGTCTCCTCTGGCTGCTCAGAGCTCATCCGTCTGCAAAGTTAGTGACCAGCTCTCTAGAGCTCTCGGGGGCAGCCTTGTGCCGTGGCTGCGCGGGTTCCAGGGCAGATGAGAGGGGTACACATGGCAAGGATGGAGGGCCCAGGTGGAGAGGGTGGGCTTGGCCAGGTGCTGAGGCCAGTGGCACACACGCACACACATATACACACACACTCACAGACACATACACACCTGTGCGGGGGCCCAGCCCTATGTATATATATGGAGATACACTCACACCCCCAGCCCTCCATTGGCTGGCCCAGGCCCCCCCCTCATCAATATTAAACAGTCAGGCCAGGCAGCCATTGGCAGAGGGAACTGGGAACACCCCCCCACCCCACCTCCCGGGAGCTGGGGGTAGGGAATGGCCCTGGGGGGGGCAGGGAGTAGGGGAGCAGGGACATCTGTTCTCCATGCATATTTCATAAGCAAGAAATGGAGAGCCGGGGGAAGGGGTGGGGCTGGGGCGAGAGCCAGGGCAGGATCACAGATGAACCCCCTCAGTCTTCCACACCAGAGGCAGTGGGGACAGAGGCACCCAGCATGCCAGGTTTAAGCGCCATGCTCCTGTTCCCGGTCCCAGTGTGACTTTGACGGCCCTTCCCCTGTGTCCCTTCTCCTGGGAAGAAGGCTCTCCAGGGTATGCAAGTGGACAGCGCTAAAATGTGGGAAAGGACCCCAGAGCCCTTACTCTCGTCACCAAGCTCTCATCTTTCACAAAGCTGGTGCCCGGTGGACCCCCTGGAGGCTGCCTGTGGCTCCTGTTCAGGGCCTGCCCTCGCCACCCGGGACTCCGTCACCCCCGGACTCCGTCACCCCCGGACTCCGTCACCCCCGGACTCCGTCACCCCCGACTCCGTCACCCCACACCCCTGTCCCAGCCCTCATCCTCCCACCTTCCTCGGCACCAGGGGTGGCAGGGTCAGATTCCCCACATGGAGCTGACCCACTGGGAATTAGGGGCCCTGGGGAGGAAAGGAAGGGCTAAAGGCGGCGGAGTGAGGACGCGGGACAAGGCTGGGCAGGGCGGCCTGGACAGCTGCGAGTGTGCCGGGGCAGCCAATGAGCAGTAAGAAAACCAGATGCAGAGCTGTGTGCAAACGGGCATTGGTGAAGTTCACACGAGCAGCTCAGCTTCCTCTAGCCCATGCGTGTGTGTGTGCGTGACCGTGCATGCGTGTCTGAGTGCTTGCACGCGCGCGCGCGCGCGCGTGTGTGTGTGTGTGTGTGTGTTGCAGGATGGCAAGGGCTGGGAGCAAGGGAAGCACGGAGAGGCAGAGGCTGCGTCCCTGTGTTCTCTCCTCCATCCAGCTGTTGGATACCTTCATGGAGTCTTTGTGCGTCTCCAGGAGGAACGAGGGCCCCGAGCACTGCGGAGAGTGGTCTACGGTGAAGAAAGCCCTGGTGGGCTGTGTGACCTTGGACAAGTAACGTAACCTCTTAAGCCTCAAACGTCCTTTTCTGTAAAATGGGGTTAATTAGAGCTGCTTCCTACGTTGCCGTGGAGACTGAGTTATTGCATAAAGGTCTGGTTATCCCCAGACCTCAGTAGGAGACACCCCACCTGCTGGTTGTCAAGTCATTTGCCATTTCCCTGCTGCCCATCAACCTTTCCTGGGCTTTCTCCAGGGAGAGGCATTCCCTAAGGGGAGTCCTCTCATCCCTCCCCAAGCTCCCCTGCCCCTCCTCACCCCCAGGTCTGGGAGGTGCCAACTCCCACCTGGGCAGGCCCAGACAGGTGCCCCGGCGCCAGCAGATGGGCTGAGCTGGAGGGAAAGGAGGCTTGAGGAGGGGGGCTGGGGGGCAGGGGATCAGGTGGCATCTCAGTTCTTGCATCATCATTGCCATGGTGTTGATTAAAAACCAATCTCCACCTAATGAGCCCCCAGCAGCCGCAATGCTGCCTCCCCCACCCTCCTGCCCTCCACCCTGGCCAAGAAACTGGGAGACAGAGAGACCCAGGAGAGAGTGCCATGGGGTGGGCTGGAGAGGAAGGGGAGACGGGGGGGGGGGGGGGGGGGGGGCGGGAGGGGGGGGGGGGAGGGGG